>NW_020230415.1:0-357500 GCF_003227715.2 Harpegnathos saltator
ACCGGCGCGGAACGACGGATACAAGATGTGCGCTTTTGCAACACGTTCGCCTGCGTCGGAAATGCTTGCGCAAGATTTGCTTGCACGAGTCGCAAGTGGCTACTCGCTCTCTTTCTCTCTTCTTAATTCTTAGCGAGAGATGGATAAACGCGAATGGATGATGCAAAGTATCGTGATGTTCGGGACTTTAAGCAGCTTCTAAATTTTGGTACGTTGTTACGTACTTTCGGCACAATACTCGAAGGAGATAAGCATGAATATTTTTGTTGGGAACAAACTTCATGTGACTTAACAGTTTCTACAAGAAACGACTTGTAATAAATCCTTCATTACATAGAAAGTATAGATCGATATGCAAAGTATTTTTAAACGTGGACATATCTCTTTTAGCCCGACATTTATCCGTCTTAATATATAATTCCACGAATGACGAAAAGCAGCACGGTGTAGTATTTTAGGAATCATTATATACCGCTTCGACACAGTGATCCTTCTTTCTTTCTCCTCTGACTCATCGCAGTTCCTCTCGCGTCTCATTGTGCGTGGATTTAATTTCAAAGCGTATTACGGAGTAGGGATGCCGATTTTTTTTCAAATAGATCGATTTAAAGATCGATTTGAATCACGAAGAAAAAAAATCGGTTTGTAAAGATTCAAATCGATTTCAGTAAATCGATTTGAATGATCGGTATGCGTGTAAAGTGAACCACTCATTAAAATATACTATCTGTCAAATTTCTACACTCTAAAGCAGACCTCGTGTAATTCATATAAAGTTTAATATGAATTAAAGAAATTAAACAGATGGTACTCTTTTGGTTGTGTTGTGTATGGCCACAACAAAATAGAAAAAGATCTTTAAATCTTTGTGCTAAGGATTTAATTAGTTTGATTAAACATCAATCAAGGGTTTTTAAACGTTATTAAATAAGAAATCACGTTTACTATTATATGCATATACATATGTATATAATATATACTATCATATGGAGGGAGTGGCTGTGATTGGTTCCGCGGCGCGTTCCGTTCCGCTGAAAATTTTCGCCCATGGGACATCGGCCTAAAGGCAACGTAATGTGCATTTGTACAGCCATTAAGTGAGTTCAAATATTACAACTAAAAAGAATTAAGAAAAAAAAACTATATTACTATGGTAGAAACTGAAGAAAATATCGTGTTGGCGATTTTCAGAATTTACAGATCGATCCTTCAGAATGGATTCCAGTTCCAGAGAATCGATCTTTTAGGCTTCGATTAATCGATTTTCGATTAAATCGATTAAAAATCGGCATCCCTATTACGAAGATTAATTCGATTTGTGTCGGACCCGATTTTTGTCATTTTTGCCAGGCGCTCATTTTCAATTCCCGCCAAATTCAATTTTAACTCGCGCGTAGCCGAGCGATGCAGGTCGCGCTCTATCGAGCCTGCCCATCGCGCCTCTTCCGCTCGCATCACGCTCGATCATAAGTTCTCGCGGCATTTTTTCGTCACGCTCCGATCGCTGGTCTATCTTCCGGCTGCAACCTGTCTCGCGGCATCTCCGCGCGCCGATCGCGCGCCAACATCGTCGTGGATGTTCCTAGATATTCCCGACGCGAGCGAGCGAACACCGAACGCCGTTTAACCGGATCAAACGCGATAATGATCTCACCGTGAGATAAGTAGCCGGCCATTAGAA
Organism: Harpegnathos saltator; assembly: GCF_003227715.2. Classification (NCBI taxonomy): domain Eukaryota; kingdom Metazoa; phylum Arthropoda; class Insecta; order Hymenoptera; family Formicidae; genus Harpegnathos; species Harpegnathos saltator. Next base: position 1,682 of record NW_020230415.1, read on the forward strand.
GAAAAGACTCGCGTGGGCGAATGACGGTGTGGAGATAAGTGTCCGGGAGTGACACATCGTCTCTCAGGAATGTAACAGTATATTCGTGAGGCTGCGACTTTGACCGTCTCATTAAAAGTGGTTATTCTACGGTACGTGAGATTCCACGCGGATGACGCGCATGTCGAGCGAGACGAAGCGACGTTGTCCCCCCCTTTTGTTGAGACATTGAATACTTTGTTCACAATTTAGATTATTTAACTCTTTCACTGCTGAAGTAACTTCCCTTGAGAAAATTATTAAAATATTTGGTAGTCCTACGTATTTTGGATCCCCGCAAAGCCGGGATTTGCAACATTCAAAATGGCGGACCCACTATGGCGATTACAACGTACAAAATTAATGAAAATTCCAATTATTATTAAATAATGACCAGGTCGTAATAAGAACATATGATTCTAGACGATGGAACTCGATCGAGCTGGAAAAAATTTATGTGGGAAAATGTTCAATACCGCATATTTATGCTTACTAGAGATTAAACGTTCATTCTTGAGTAAAATAATATTGATAGTATGGATAAGATAGTATGAATAAGTGATACAGAATGAAAAAACTAGGAAAATAGAGCTAAAAAGTGCAGAAAAATCAAATTTCGGCTGTTTTTGTAGAAATATTCTTTTATAAAAAAAAAAATCTAACCTGCCAAAAAATACTGAAAAAAATATATGATTTTGTACAACATCAGAAAAATATTTGGTGAAAATTTCAGACCTCTACATTCAATGCTCTCCGAGGAATCGATTTTTCCCTAAAAAAAAAAACATTTTTTTTTCAACTTTGATTTGTTATAAATAATCACAAATGAATAATTGGGTATAAAAACCTATCGGAGTATGTTGAACAACTGAATAGTTATTCAGTTATCTGGAAAACTCAAATCCGCGATTAGTTGTTCAACAAAATTATGTGATCTACAACGCAAAATTGAATCAGGAAAAGGTGAGAAGTATATTTCCCACCAACAGTGAAAGGGTTAAGAGCTCACCGAATGCGTAAATTCTCGCTCGCACGGCGCGCGACTGTGAGACAACGGGTCGCCGCATTTCCGATCAGTCCCCGGCATTTTAGCAACAAAATCGTACGCGTACGCCTTGGACGGTTATCGCGCTATGGCGATATTACGTGACGATAAGATTACGACGTGATTGCGAACGCCTCGAGACGGTAGCGCGATAATGCACGAGCGCGCAGAGACGTTCGATTAGGCTGCTCGCGCGGCGATCCTTGGTGCAGCGCGACTGCGCGTGTAATTTTCTTACATACAAGGCACGCGAGAGAGAGGGACAAAGTGCTAAAACGTGAACGTCGATCGCGTCTTTTTTAGCGGGTCGGCTCGCGTACCGTCGCCGGTGAGATCATCGCGGTTCTTTAATACGCGTGTGATTACGTATGTCGGTTTTGTAAGCGCGCGCGTGACTCTCGTGTAAATCGCGACGAGTGCCGTTAAAAAGGCGAATCGCGGCCCGCGTGATGGTGAATATCGAAGAACGCGGTAAAGAATGCGCGGTAAGAACGCCGCGCTCCCTAATCCTCGCCTTTTTATCCCTTTTACGCAACGTCGAATCCGTCCTTTTCTCCGTAATTTGACGAGCAAGAAGGACGCAAGGATCATTCAAGAAAAAATCGCGGTCTTTCCACCTGAGATACGTGACGAAGTCACGCGTGGAGTGAAAGCTACTTTGATATCTGAGAATCTCTTGATGTAAGTTTTAATTAACCTCAAAGAGTGTTTGTGCGACATGAAATTATCAGGGTCTGGGGGGAGGGGGGGAATACTCGACACATCAACCGAGGCGAATTCAATTATTACATAATTTTAGGTTGAAAGTTTGTTTTTTCTCGCTATTTTCTCGCAACGCTTGAATTAAACTTTCCATAAAATCAGAATATGACTGAAACTATAAATATCTGAATAATTTTAGAATCTTTGGTGTTGGGGTCTAAAATTACCCGAAGATAAAATTATGTGGCATGTATTGAAATTGTAATTTGAGAAAGTTCAAATTTAAAGTTGTAGCATCTTAAGCTCGTTCCTGTAGAAGAGATCACGAAGAGCCTAATTCCCTAATTTGTGCTTGAATTGTTATTTCTCCACGATGAACGACGATTATACATATCGCAAAATTCCCAACAAAATGCCGAGCAAATGATTTCTCAAAAAGAAAAAAATATATATATACATATATATACACACGTCAAAAGCGCTCTCAGAAGAGTCAGAAAAACTCGACACTCTTGTTCGATTCCAACAGCGCGATAATTTTCGAACGTGTCTATCCCCGCAGCATTTCGCGCTCGGAAACAAAAACATCGAAGGAGGCGAGAGAAGGAAGGAGAGCGTTATCACAAAATATACATCTCTATATTTGTTTTTATCGAATCGTCAATCGCGAAACACCTGCGGCTCTCGCAATCGATTCGCGCAAACGACCTCGTGGGCGAGACGCCAGATGCCGGCACTCGCGCGGTCGCGGGTTTCTCTCGTGGTGGCTCGACCGCGGCAGGTCGTCGCGTAGGAGCGCCTGCGCCGGCAGTGGCGTCGTGTGTTGGTGCACGCATACATCCGGTGCCGCTCGAGGCACACCACCCGCGCATTTTTCCTCCCTCTCTCTTACGGTCTCTTCGTTGAACATCCACCCGCTCACCCCGGCTCGGTTCCGTCCTTAGCGCGACGACGTTTAAACACGCGCACGCACACACGCGCGCCCCCGCTCCCACCCGAGCTTTTTCTCTCTCGCTCTCTCTCTCTCTCGCTCTCTCTCTCTCTCTCTCTCTCGTTCTCTCTCTCTCTCTCTCTCTCGCTCTCTCTCTCTCTCTCTCTCTCTCTCTCTCTCTCTCTCTCTCTCTCTCTCTCTCTCTCTCTTGCTCTCTCGCTCTCTCTCTCTCTCGCTCTGCCAATCATCGAGCCGGGATAAGCGAGGACCGCGGAGGAACGGGAGAGAGCGCAGCAACGGAGTTAAGACAAGACGTCAGTACGCTCGTGCCCTCCCGACGAGCACGGACTCGCGTCGGCCGCCGACCTTCCCCGCGAGGCCGGGCCCTTCCACAGCAGCATCGACCCACCACGAGAGAGAGAAAGAGATCGATCGATCGTCCCGACCGGCGGCCGGCCCCGTGAATTAGAGACAACGCCACGAGCGCGTGCGACCTCCACCAGGTAAACTGTGTTTCGCCGACGCCGCCGTTTGCTCTTCGTCCGCGAGTTCGATTTCGCGATCGATTGGCAATCGCCAGCGAACCCGTCATCTCGGAGACGACATCGATCGGACGCGCCGTGCTCGATCTCTTGGTGCCGCCGGTGCGTGCACACGACAGGGTGTTCGGGAAAGGTGCGTATACGCCCAGTGCCGTGTGGTTCTTCTTCGGCTCTTCTCCCAGACGAGTTTGGGGCACGTTGGAATTCGGGAAGGGTGCTTGAGAAATCATCCTCTCTCTTTGTCTCTCTCTCCCTCTCTCTCTCTCTCTCTCTCTCTCTCTCTCTCTCTCTCTCTCTCTCGATAGGATAGGATAGGAATCTCTCGAGGAACCTCAGGTAGATCCCTTCCTTAAGAATCCGAGGAGAGATCGACGACCTGGGCTTGGTAACGATAATTATTGAATGTAACGTCGATTTGTCATCTTGCTCGAGAACTCGCAGGGTCGTCGCGATTTGTCATCTTTCTCAAGTTGGTCGAGTCGCACGTGATTACCGATGGAAATGACGCGAAGTTGTTTTGGAAGGAAAAAATTAGACTTGCAAATAGCAAGCGGAGAGTCGTGTGACGAGGGTACCATTCGTCTTGAATCGCTTGTATCATCGATTATCAGACACCTTGTGCAACGGGACGGTGTTGTAATGCCAAAGAATTGTGAATAACACAGCCGGTTTCCTCCCGGCAAATAAAGAAGCCCCGAGCTGAGAAAGCTCGGATATTATTAGCGTTGTTGACTACGTGAATCGTGCATTGTCTATAGCATTTACGGATGAAGAGATGGTTTACATAGTTCGCACGTATATACATAGACAATCGTTATTCACTCGTAAACGTTCGACATTGACCAAGCCTTTCGACACTTGTTACTTCTTGCCGCTTGAAATTGTGTCGATCGCAAACAAGCGCGTTTATTATTATTCATCGGCAGGATTTGCATACGCAACGCGTTCTTTCGAAACATCTGTCTCACCTCCAGAGAGGAGACAGCTGCATCCTCTGAATTTTTACAATTTCCTGGCTCTTGTCGTTAGACACCGGCCGTAAAAATTGATAATACGGGGAACATTTCAGCGATGCAAATTTATTATCTTGCGACTTGCGAACACAGCGTACCTCTCGCAGCGTATCGCGTTCGAGATGTCGAAGGAGCTGATAACTGCAATGTACGAATGATCCGCTCCGCCAATGATGTACGCGACATTGGAGACGAATATTTTATTCAAGTGCAAGACACAAAAAGCGGCTCGCCCTGTATATTCTCGATCGCACCGGCTCGAGTCGGCGGGAGAGGGAGAGGGAGAGAGAGAGAGAGAGAGAGAGCGAGAGCGAGCTGTTGCCGATCGAATCGTGTCGCCGACGAGTCTGTCCCTAATAGCAGACTCGCATCGATCTTGCAGGAAGATTGCGAAAGGGACAGGCTACCGGTGTTATCCGCAGGGGTGGATGGCAGCGGAAAACACCGGTGGTGGTGAATGAGCAATCACCCTCACGAACGGACGGTTACTCGCGACTCACTAATGAATCGGACAAAAGTACCGTTCGTTCGACGAGGGACGCGAACGTCACGAAAATCCCAGACTTCCCGCACGATTTTATCGCGTAAAAATCCGCCCCGATTGGCGCTCTTCTATCGATTTTCGGTAAAACCGGCAATCTACGCGTAAACTCTCTCGAGAATAAGCCGCCGCATAAGTTCGCAGAAACTGATTAAGGGTCTCAGGTCTCGTATTGATCGTATTCGAGGTTGACTCTGAATCCTTGGACTAATCCTTAGGTAGGATTAGTCCAAGCAGGCCTGACAGCTTGTCCGGCGCGACTGTCCGCCGTCCACGGCGCCAGCTGACGAGATACGTCGATCTCAATAATGTTGAACGATTTTCACCGTTCACGGCACGCAGGATGTGTGCCTCGCGTTAAAGCGGAGCACACGCGTCCGTCGTCCTGCGGGATCGATGTCGCCCCGGCGGACAATAGCCAGCAACGAAAGATCGATACGCGCGAGCTACAAGTATCTCTGATAGCTCGTTACGGCGTGCCGGTATTATCAGTGCCGTCGCTACCGGTGAGAAAGGACACGCGGGAAAGAGAGGACGCGCAGATTCCGCCTGGTCGTCATAGTAACGGGCCATCTTGACACACACTGCAGCCATTCTCTCGTCGCCGTTCCTCCGCAAACGTGACGCGAGCGCGCGGCCGCTCGAAAAATAGACTCTCGTCAGCCCTTCAGTCGCTGAACCGAACTTTTCCGTGTTCCTTTTCTGGCAGAAACCCGTCTTCGGCAACTCGGCCGAGAGCCGCACAGTGGCTCGTATTGTCTCGCACCGCACGCATTTAGCTCGTCAACTTAAACGCGAGACTGTCCGGTTTCCGCGTCGCGTCGCGTCGCGTCGCGCTCGCTTCAAAACCGCCACCACTGCCCCGCGCTCCGAAGGTGACTCTTCCGTTTCTCGTGACGCTCCCCTTGAATAAGGTTGCATTTTACGACGAGTCCGAGTGTGTTCACCTCTGCGCCCGAAAAGAGCCCCGTGGCGATGTCATTGAGTTTCTGATGAAACTCGAGGGACGCTGCGACTGCGCCTTTTTTGCCTTTCAAATTTGACCCTTTGTTGCACGTTTTTTCTGATGGATATAATTTTAATGAATATAATTTATGAAACTTGTTATTCGGGGGATTTTCAAGGTCGCTGATGAATACAAATTCGGTGTGAAAAATATGAAATTTTAAATGGCGGATCCAACAGGGCGGACGAAATTTTTAAAATCGGCCTTCGAAAATTCGCTGGAAATTTGTTATTTAAGGTATTAAAGGTTTCCGAGGTTGCTAATTGCAAATTCGTTACCGAATTCGTTCGAAATACCAGAGCAATGACGGATATATACGACACCGGTCAGGTTGCCCGCTTCTCAAGCACAGTCAGCTTGTTTCATTTTTATAATTATGTTCGCCATATGAGATCCTCCAAAATGCTCCCGAGTAACAAGTCTCAAGCGAATCCGACTGATTTTGAAAATTCCATCCGCCATCTGGAATTTTATATTTTTCACACCGGATTTGTATTCGGAGACTCCAAAAACCTCCCCAGATAATGATTTTGAAGTATACGTTATTACTTAAAATTACATGTAAATGAATTTATTCTCTAAAAACGACAATTTCATTCAGTATATGCTTATTAGTTACTTATTTTGAAATGACTCTAAAAGTTGATATATTACTTAGAGGAACATTTTAGTAGTCCACCAACAACACCAAATATGCTAATGAAATATGTGAAAAATTTAAATTATTGGGAAAACAAGCTTGGATGATAGATGGCACTCTGGGAGGAACACTATGCAGCAAAGGGTTAAATCCAAAGCACCCTGCTTTGGAAATTACTTTGGAAACTGGAAGCCACAGAGCTGCCCTAGTGGCGCCGTTTTCGAGTCGAGTTTTTTAAGCACAATTTTAGGCAGCACACCTTTAGGCAGTGTTGCGAGAACCTTGGCGTGCAAGAGATTGGAATCTGGAATCGTAAAACTGCGATCGCGCCTTTACGCTAGTTACTGACGTCTGACGGTTAGTTAGATCTGTCGTCGCGACCGGCTGCAATCTCGCCTTAACGAACTCGTTAATTGACAATTCGTTAATTTGGCGTCGCTGTCGGGAATCGCGTCTCAGCTGAACGCGAACGCGGAAGACACGTCACCGTTAATCTGAAATGTCAGACCGGATGGCGGACCGTTAATTCGCGAGTCGTTAGTAATATGACGCGACGATACAACCTATTGGCTTAAAATATGTCATAGCGCGATAAAACGAGATGCAAATCGCGACGGTTGTATGTTCGAAGGAGAAAAAGCCTTTTATCGACCGTCCGTGTCCTCGCACGCGGGAAGCACGCGCGATTAGTCCGCGGCGGCGCGGCGTTTCCGTGCGTCGTCTCGCGTCACAACACAGCGCAGGTATTAAACGTGAAACAATTGTACCTTTAAACACGCGCCCTTACACGTAGCGTCTCGACAATGTCGAGACCTAACCTAATTCCCCTCGGCTGCGCGATGTATTTTTCTGCGCTGGGAAAAGAAAAATGTTTGATGCTTGCTTGTCAGCAGAGAACAGCCCAGCGACGCAAGTCGGGTGTGGCCAGGAAATTCATTCTTGTAGTTAAATTCTACTGTAGCGTTATTGGTATAACTTTATATATGTATTGCTCTGTATGTACATTGTTACTATTGCTTTTTTGTTAGGAAGAATATTGTCGACAGCAGAAGCGATTAGAATAAAATCAACAATATTTTTCTTTTAGTGCGCAAAGTGGATCGCGAATGAAAACTGTATAATCCCGTCCCGTAGAAAGAAATCATTTTCCAGCTGCGCGTAGCGCCCAGCTCGCGAATAGAAATTATCGTCCTTCTCTTTCTCCCCTTCCTCTTGCCCTTCTCTCTTTTCCTAATTATTAGAAAAAACGGCTCTCCTGGAGATTCCACGGGTATCGCGTGTCACGTCAAGTAGAGATGCGCGACTCGATAAAATATTTGTTCAAGTTTTACGCGCGGCTGTCGTAAAAGCGCGCAACTGGAGCGATCTAATTCGAGTTCGTGGCGAGAAATACGTGAGGCCGGAAGGAGAGGAAAACGTCGCGGGGAAAATTGATAGCGCTCGATACTCGCCGATTGCGCATCCGCCAGCAATTTTTCGCTCGGCGGACAGCGCTAGCGTGACGATTCAAAATTGACGATTAATAACGATTCTCTAACGATCTCACGCGTCGCTCTTAGTCTCAGCTGGTTCTTCCGTTCTTCTCTGGACGCTCCGAAATCCCCGATCCTGTTTTTAACAATAAAATCTTCGCGCTAATGTGAAATTAATGTCGGCCGGTGCGCACACTTCGCTCTCTTCGCGCGGCTTTTCCACTGCCGGACTTATTTATATCGCGACTTCTGTTTACCAGGCTTTTCCGTCTCGTACTCTTCTTATCGATTCTCACTGAATACGATTTTCATAGAAAACAGAGAATTCCAACTTTCTGACGCGAGTGCGTGCATATATTTAGAATGGCGCGTGTGGCTTATCGTTCCGCAACCTTGCGGCGAGTAGGAGCTCGCATTTATTAAATTCAAGCATCGCACCACTCGGAGAGAATTAGAATGCGTTCTGTCGAGAGCGGGATTGTAATTAATGACATTGAATTAATCTCGTCGCGCAATCTTGTTCGCGCTGCGAACGTTCCTTTTCAGTGTTCGTTGAAGCGTACTTTTGTATCGCGTCGTATCGAAAATGCTCGCTCGACGGCGGCGCAGCATTAATATTTGCAATTCGATCAAAGTACATCGAAATAGTCTCGTCGAGTCGTTTAAAACATTGACGCTTTGTTGTTGAATCACTATACATCCGGGCGAAAGAAAAATCACTTATATTTCATATCGCTTCTTTCCTAGGATCTTACAAAGAATCTTAAAGGAATCGATGTCTCGACATCGAAACGATCAATATGCCCCGACTTGGTCTTCGATACATGCGGAAAATCCGACGAATCGAACAGACGTTTCTTCTCGGAAAGATGGAAGTTTTGAAGAGAGGATAAATTGTTCTGTTTTTCAATCGCATACGAGGTTCGATCAAAAAGTAACGAGAATTTTTAATTTTCTCGAAAAGTATTTAACCGTTTGAGTCCCAAGCAGCGCGATCGCGCTGTTCAGATTTTATGTCGAGAAAACCCAGTACATTTCGATCATTGTGGACAACTGACGGTGCGTTACCGATTGTCGAAGTCGCACGCTCAGATTTACTGAAGCAAGTATATCACACCGATCCTTTTAATGTAAATAGTACATTTTATAATAGGTAGAATAATACTATAATAATGCAATAATACATTACAAAATAAAAATTTTTATTTCATTGTTATCTTCTCAATAATTTTTATCGAACAAAACTTGAAATATTTATAAATTTACAGTACGCATATGTAATAATACAGATGTATTTTATAAAATAACGAATTACAAATTAACAATATTTTTGTGTTATGAACAAATAATTTAAATGGAGAGTAACAATTATAATTTGTAACATCGGTGTTTATCAAAACATGTTGGATGGATTCCTTTTGCTTCGTTGCTCCGTTGCTTCGTCTAATCATTTTGAAACACACAATTATTAACAATGAGAAACACTTACGCAAGAATACGTCCGATCGCTTTGCAAACTACAATAAATGTGACAGAGCGATGAGAAAAAGACGAGAATCGCGTTACCTAACAAATACAAGAAGCGGTATTGGTCCGATTGGGATTCATCGATGTAAAATAAACAAAGCGCTATCGCGCTGCTTGGTATTTCTCGACCTAAAATAAAACAAGCGCTATCGCGCTGCTTGGGTCTTTTCATACTCATTTATAGAAAGCGCGGTTGCGCTGTTTGGGATTCTTCGACAGTGTTTTTTCAATACCCCCTGGAACTCAAACGGTTAATTAATCTTCAATGTTTATCCCATCTCCTTCAAAGTAATTCCCATGTGATATTATATACTTGTGCCAACGTAGTTTCCAGTTTGAAAAACATTAGTGGAACGCCTCTATAGCTTACGTCTTGAGCTGGATCTGCGATTTCGCCTTTATCTCATCTATTGTTGAAAAACGTTGTCCTTTGAGTGTCCTGTTGAATTTGGGAAATAGGAAAAAGTCACAAGGGGCCATGTCTGGACAATAAGGTAGTCGCGGCATCACAACGGTGTTGTGTTTCGCCAAGAACTGTTGGACAAGCAAAGCGATATGCTCTCTGATCCGACATTTCGCCACACAAAAAATCGCCAAACACACACTAAGCGTCGCAGCTACTTGAAAATGAACACGTACGTCACTGCTAGTGCTCGCATCAACGCACAAAACAAGAATCAACTGAATAGACAAGATACAGCGCGCGCAATTTCAAAATTCTCGTTACTTTTTGATCAAACCTCATAGATTAAATTGCAAAACACATAGATCGCGATTTCGAAGATGGGATAATTTGTTCTGTTTTTCAACCGCGAATAGATCTCGCGAAAGAAATTATTCTACATCCACGAGTGCAGCCTACGAAAGGTATTCCTCTCGTACGTTTTCAATTTGCCAGATAATCCGTACGTATAAGAGGACATCCAATCTCGAATACCCGAGTGTTTGCCGCGAAGAAAGAGTCTCTCGTCGAGAAAACCGACGGCTCGGGGATGCTCGCGATTCCGCCCGGAATAGCATCGGAGAAAATAAAACGGGTCGTCCGATCCGACCGTGAGTCGAGACATCGTCGATTAGGACGATGATGTCACGGGCTCAAGGCCTGAATCGCGCTCGCGAGGTGTTTAACTGCCCGATGACGTCAGAACTGATGTTGCTGCTGCTGCTGCTGCTGCTGCTGCTGCGCGTAACAACAATCGCGCGCATGTCCGCGCGCGGTGATTATGCAAACTATCTTTAAGTAAATATTAGCTGAATTACGCAGCGGTAATCGTCTAATAGGAGGTAAAGATCCAAAATTCAAGGCTCTTACGGCTCGGGAATGTCAATTCCGAGATTCCGAGAATATTCCAGCCATTTCTCTAAACTTTGTAGACGCTTGTAGAGGTAAAACAATAGAGGTAAAATATTTCTATGTAAATACGACACGGATTTTCAAACGCCTGTGATCTTACTTTTGAATTTAAATCTTTATCGAATAATCTTAATAACGACGACCTCTCACCTCTCACTATTTCGCGAAATCGACGTAAAAGTCGACTTAACAGCGCAATGTTACAATCAGACTCGAATGGAAATGTCCAAAGCGCAAGATTCCATAAAATCATCGCTGATTTCATATTACTCGATTACAATCTTGATAGATGCTTGTAACCTCGCGTGCCTCACGCTCACCCTGATTTCCCTATTGAAAGATTCGACCTCGAATTCCAGGTCTCCTCGAGGATCCTCGAGGGATTTTAGACACCCAATGCAATTTAAGATATCCAGTCGTGAAAGGTTTAAATCCCCGTAACCCGAGGATTCTGATCTCCGGTCCTTATCACCCGGGCGCGGATTCTTGTTTATCTTATCGAGCTCGCTCCCCCCCCCCCCCTCTCTCTCTCTCTCTCTCTCTCTCTCTCTCTCTCTCTTCCAGTGCAGGTCGTCAAAGATCGTAACGCATCGCGACAGCTCGATCGAGAGACGCACATTCCGCGGATAACTCGTCGCATTTTCCTCGCACGTTAAGAGAGACCCGTGAAGGGCTGAGAATCGGACGTTATCGACGCGCGGAATCGATTCCATGGCCGGCGACCGGTGAGGAGTGAGGAACCGGTTCCGTCGTGCCTCCCTATTCGATCCGTCCGCGTTTTCGGACCCGTCCCGGCCTCTCGTCTCCTCGTCTCTCCTCTCGATCCTCTCCGCTCGTTTTGGTCGATTACACGACCGGCAGGATGTTGCGCAAGATCATGACTCCCTCGACGCGCGTTCCAGCCGCGTCGAGTCCGCGTTCGCTCTCGAGAGTGACGATCGTTCTCCCTTTTTCGGAGGATCGACGAGCCCCGACTGGCCGGCCGGCCGCTCTCGCGACCTACATCGACCGGTGGAGTTACGGTACGCACATTTGTGTGCTTTCTGAATATGTACGAAAGACATGACTCTGCACCGTTAAGCGCGACCGAGAGTATCCCCGATTAAAACGCGATTAACGACGTTCGAAACGCTTTTCCGATAGAGACGAGTAAAATATCGCGACCTGCGCGACGACGGTGCTACGCTTCGTCGTCTCGATATCTTCGGCGAGGTGAGAAATTTGATTCCACCACGATAGGAAATAGGCGATTTAATCGAATGGCTCGATGAGATAATGAATTGCCGCCTCGTCGCGTTGACCCCTGAGCTGATTTCCGTTGATTGTACGAAAGCGATGATTCGATCACCAAAAGTACGCGGCTCTCTATCGAATTCTATTTTTCGAGTGCAATTAATTACATTTTCTACGTAACTCCGTAGCGTCGATCGTCAACGTGTTAACGTGAAATCGTACGAGAGGTTAACTTCTCAACGTAGTATCCCCCCGCCCCCCCCTCCAGTATTGCCCCCGAAACTGCGCGACTGCGCCTCGTCCACGTGTAATTCGACTGCCGAGATACCGAACGAAATGTTCGCCAAACTTTCCACGGCAGAAATGAGCTGTAATGAAAAAGTATAAAAAGTGCTACGTCACTTCTGGAAGTACGCCAACCGTGGGCACTTTCGCCTCGCTGCGAGACGATTCAATCTTTCTCTCTCTCTCTCTCTCTCTCCCCCTAACGCGCGCCGCACAATTATTAACGTTGAAACGCTCTCGAGGATAATCGTGGAAGACGCCGCGCGACTTAAGCCGCGATTTCACGACAGGTAACAATGCACCTGTCGGAGTTGCGATTGAATCGGCTTCGCGCGACTGGCGACTGCCGGTGGACGAAGGTTAACACTCTCGACAAACCGAACATCAAGTAGCTTATCGTTTTCTCAAGCGCGCGTGATTGCCACACGGCGCGGCGCGGCGGCCTATTTATCGCGTAAAATAAATACATCGTTATTCTATTCGCGGCCGAACGCACGAATAGCAGTTTTTATCGACGGCTGACTCATCGCGCAGCGCGGAACACTCCGCCGTCGGAATTTTATCGTTCCGCTCGCGCGGCCGTCGCGCGAACGACGAGGACGATAAAATTGTTGTATCGCCCGCGTGCCCGCGTGAAAATCCGCCATCGTTACGGTTTCGCTGTTGTGACTATTGAGAACATGATTACATTAAAATCAACAATTATCCGCCTTCGGACGGTAAGGATGGCTTTCGACAAGAACGGTGACGGTATTTCGTCGAACGATCTCATCGAGTGCGGAAACCGACAAGCGGCCCATCGCGACCATCATTATTAATGTCGTCGATATCAATGAAAATATGGAATATCGTCCGAAATCTTTGATTGGCAATTCCATTTTCACGCAATTTGGCCCGCCGTTGCCATCCCATCAGAGCATCGTGTTCCCAAGACATCAGTCTCGTTTACAAACCTCCCGAAATGCGCAGATTCGAGAATCTATTTTTACTTCTGCCGTAATGCCGACGCTGCTAATACACTCATAACGTTGTTCTCGCCGTAAGTGCACTTATATCCTCGAGTATCCCTATAACGCTCCTCGAGGTCCATATACGCTCTCCCCGTGGGGTGTCTGCCGAAGAGGACGATATTACAGCCCTCGTTGTCCAACCCCTTGAAGGAACAGCCAATTTCTCTACTCGAGATCGTTTTCCACATGCTTCTCCCTCGTCGCGTCCTCTCCTCTCGAAGCCGATGATGATATGAGGTCCTGAGGATATCCATCACGATGCGAATCGAATTTTCGCGAACGCGCAACGTACGACGATAGATGGATGCGCTTATATGCAGCGCATCTCGGATCCATCAGCCGCGAATAGGTGTTGACGCAAAGGTGACGTAACGCTGTCAAAAGGTAAGGGAAGATAACGAGCGAGAAACTGACGTACGACTGACATTTCGGTAAAAGTAGTCGTCTCTTTCGCTCTTTTTAGCTACGTTTAATTATTTGTACTGAAAGCCGGGAAGAGAGCAGCAAAAAGAGAGAAAGAGAAAGAGAGCCTGCCAAGGTTAATTCATAACATCTGTAAGGACACTCCGTAGCTGTGGATATATTCCTTGCTTGATATTTGCAGCGTTTTATCCTTCGACCATCTATTTCCTTAAACGACGTTCCCGGCGTTTAGGCGCGAGACATCCGCCCATGGGAGACGCTCGTTGTAATTGCATCGGCTCGCTCATGCAAGTTTCATAGAGGTGTCAGCAGCGAACGAAAATACATTGCGGGTGCGTCGCGGTGCGGTACCTAACCGTTTCGATGCTTGCGTCGTCCTACATTGCGCATAAATTTCTTATCGATTTCCACACGCGCCGTCACCCGCAGTGAGGCCAGATGACGTTTTTTGGTTGGAAATTCTCTAGAGACCTGAATTTCCAACCGATCATCGATACACTAATGGATGAGGTTGATTCTGAATAAATTCCAAAGAGATCTGTCTAGCCGAAATTTTGAAAATCAGGGTTCATTATCAGGGTTCATGGGTTTAGGGTTTGTCTGAAAAGTTTATCGTTTAAAATACAGTGTCTTGGGTTCGAGCCTATGGGTACTAAGTAAGCGAGACCCCAGAACTTAGAATCACCTTTATTTGGGGCTCTTAATATATACGGCTTCGTACATCCACGAGCTAAAAAGTTCTCGGATTGATAGATTCCTATCATTGATGAGCTTAAGACTCAAAATCACTCGATTTTGTGCTTAACGGGTCTATATTTGATGTTTTTTGTATTTTGGGTTAATGGGTTTCTGATTCAAGATCGATCAATCTCGAGGTGTCTGTTGATTGGTTTTATAGTTTCAATCCGCTGAATACGCTATTAGATACAAATAAGTGTCGAATAAGTGAGTATTTCACAAGTTTCTCGCGTTTAACGATAATTTTTCCTCTTTTGGTAGCTAGTAATTCGAGAAAAAAAAATTTTTCTTTTTTAATTTTGGCAAGACAGATCTCTTCGGAATTTATTCAGGATCAACGGATTATCGGTTGGTGTCGATGATCGGTTGGAAATTCAGGTCTCTAGGTCTCTAGAGAATTTTAAACCAAAGAACGTCATCTGGGCCCACTGTGCGCCGTGTCAATTTTGGCGAGTATTTCTTCTTGTTGCTTGATGGAGATCGCTTCGAAGGATCGAATAGGTCGAATGAATGAGATTAAAATGAAATTAACGCGCATGTAAATGGCCCTTTTGAGCATTTACAGTCTCTTGTAGTTGTAGTTTACGAGGAATTTGAAATACACTTTACACAGATAAATTAAGATCTCAAGCTCAAATCTTTAAATTTCTTTTTTCTCGATCCTTCTAAATGCTTTTAAAGTCTTGTATATTTCCACGTTTTTCACCCTTTTTATATATTCACTATCTTTTAATTCGCCCCCTTTATGGAAATCATGGACGCGAGTCGTTCATCTTACCGGTGCAAATAGATGGAAGTACACTTTAGAGATTACCAGCGATTCCAGGAAGAGAGTTGTTGTCCGGCGATTGTTCATTGGGTAAATTACGCGCGCGCTAGGAGTGGCTATTTTTGAGATTCATAACAAAGCCACCGCGCTTCGATATATGTGCACCGAATAATATAGTTGGCAATCCGTGTTGTCCCCATCGATGACAGTGTGCGCATTGGCGAGCTGCCACTTGTGCAACATGTGTACGTGGCGGGATTTCCGCAAAAATGAAAACGGACGATGGTAAATTCTGGAATGGAAACAACAAAGTTCTCTCGCAGGTTATACGTCGTTTCTCTCCCTCTCCCTCTCCTTCTCTCTCTCCTTCTCCATTCTCGTTTCCGATGTCGCTCGATTAATCCGGTCACGCGTATGAAATTGATTCGACGACCGAAACAACGATACTCTTCACTCCCACGTAAGAAGATATTGTCCGCAAAAATGGACATTGCACGCGAGAGAAGGTCAAGTTTCGTCTTCGTGGATCGCAGCGATTGAGTCAATGGGGTTAATTTTCGTAATTATTATGAATTAAAGTCCTCATTCACGCACGTTGTAAACACATAACATTCGGAGAGACGAAATAAGACGAAGTAAGAACGTGCGAATTGAGGGAATTTCCGTTAATATTTTGCAAAGTTGCTTCAGCGACGAGGGTCGCCCGAGGGATACGGCGATGCGCGCCAGTGAATTATAAAGAAAAATATTCGAAAAAGATCAGACACAACCCGTGTGTATGTGCACATGTACACTCACAATCGATGTATTGAAATTAGAACAACCGGTGTGCCACTCTGCCAGCATGCGAGAACGAACCTCTTTTGTATCTCAACACGTGACATTTCCCTCGTCTTTTCATTCATATCGCGAGGTGACATTTCTCGTTTTAGTTTCAAGGTACCGAGACGAAGAGAGCGAGACATTTTTACGGTTTTAATTTCCTCTCAACTCAGTCAGTTTTCTTACTCATTTTCTTGTTGACTAACGTCACACCTTTTTACGACGTACGTTCAAAGTCAAAAAGGAATTTAAGAATGCAGCGACTGTTTTCATGAGAAAAATTTGTAGGACAAAAGTTATACGAAGCGAGTAGACTTTTGCACTGAATAAAAAGTCGTTGACAAATACGCAAGACATACATTTGGTGCAAAATTTTTCGAACATGTTTTGCGATACATTCGCAATATATTTTGGCAACGACGAAGTTGAGGGTAAAAACCGACTCTTCCGGCTGTACGCGGCCCGGGCCAAATCCTTTCGTTCCGGTGCATCTCGCGCGCGTTGCAACGCAATCTGCCGACGATCTCAGTCCACCGACGCCGCTGCACAACGACGCGTGACGTGAATGACGTCGTCGGAAAGTTATGTAAGCGGCAAACGAGCAATCAGACGACCGACTTGAATTTCGTCGCCCGCGGCGCGCTCAGGACACTGCCATCGAGCTTAAGATAGAACCGGAGCGTATCGTCCTCGACTGGAAATTTGCCGCACTAACGGAAAAATATAAACTTAATAAAAACATTACGTAATTTTTAATCGTTTGCTTTTCCAAAATAGCGCGTTAGCTCGCAGAGATTTTTCCACCTCGGACACACGATAAACCCTTCCTCGCGCATGTGCGTTATTTTTTTATACAACGAATTGTTTATTAAACTTTTATCGATTGTACACGGAAAGCACACAGTAGTTGTTAAAAATTAGCCAGACACCAACGGTAATCCTTCAGACAGTCAGTGAGAGATAAAGTCGTACATGTGCGTGCGCGCGTACACCGCGGGCGTTTTTCGAGAAGGGGTGCGCTACTTGCCGGCAGGACACGCGAGGAGGCGTGACGACAAAAGCGGAAGTTAAATCGTTAAATCGTTCGCCCCGCTCGTTTTTTCTTTTTTTTTTTTCGCGTAACGGACGGAAATTCACCTTTCGCTCGATTATCCGAAATCCCCGAGTGAGTTCTCCGAATATAAAGGCGACCGTTGAACAGTATCTTTTCTTTTCAACGCAAGGACAATTTACTTGAAAATTACACAATTACCGTACCTAATCAATATCCGTCTTCGTTTTACAATTTCCACAATATATTGATAATTAAAAATATTGTTACTGTGTGTGATACTTTGCTTGTTATGGTTGTTATCTTTAATAATTCTACTGAGAGAGTTGTTCAATACAATCATACACACACACACACACACACACACTCTTACGATGCACAAGTATATTTTTATACTAACAGAATGTCTTCTTGTTGCTTTCAGCGAAGGTAGAGAAAAAGTACGCGTCTCGTTGTTAGGTCCACAACCGTCGCCGGCGACGCCCGGAGTCCTCTTGCTGGAACCCATCACGCACTCGGCAGCACATCCGATAGACATGGCCAGCAATCCTGCGGAACTTTTGACCACGCACACCGAGCACACTACGCCCTCCTATCATGCGCAGATAAGGTAGGATTCGCAATTTTATTACAACGAACGCCTTTATCCCCTACCTGCCTTTCTTCTCATCCTACGACGAGTAGAGATAGATTTAATTAATCGAACATCGAACGATATATCGCCCTTTAAGTGACAATTTAGTAAATTGTTAGAAGATAAGCGAGAAGAAAATCATTGGGGGTCATGGGAAAATCGTTAAGGAACGAAAGATACTTGCGAAGGAAAGAGTTCCTGCGTCGCTCTTATCGCAATGAATTTTCCGGTCCAGCCTTCTTTGCCTCTCGCAAGCTTGCGCCTTGTAACTCGCTTTGTAGAGCAAAAAAAGAGAGAAAGATAGCGAGAACAGTCAAAGGATGAGAAACACTGTCCCCGGAATAATTAGCCTCCTGCGCACGATTCGCGCGACCCTTGACGGTCTTAATGGGCCGGAAGTGACGTTCCTTTCTCTCTCGGGCCCCGCACCTCTCCCCTTTGTGTCTCCGTCGCCTGGTACCGCGCTACCAAACTGTTTACGACGGTTATCCGCGGTTACAGCCTGTTCGTGGTACAGTGTAACCTTTATGCCAGAGAGCTCAGTCCTGTCCGACGCGTTATTGCTATTACGACACCATGGCCCCCCCACACACACACACACACGTGAATTTACGCCGCGCGTAAATTTACCCGCGGTTTCCGCTCTCGGAAAAACACAATATTAGCTGATAAACAATGAGGATATAGTGGCTCCATGGACCGTCCGCGCACCAACTGCGCGCGTCTACCTCTTCAGAAAGCCGCAAACTGCAAACAATGTACATGTATTGCTGCATGTATTATATCATATATAGTCGCGCACGGCGAACGGATCACTCGTACCGCGAAATTCACTCTTAACTTCGAGCTGAATTTTGCAAACTGTGTCGAATCTTTATCCGCCTTTAGACACTGCGGACTTTGTGACTATCGAATTTTTTTACGCGCTGTAATAACTGATTTACGATTATATATCTATTTTTATTGGCTGTCGCGTGAAATACACCGAGTAGTAAAAGTATAACGCGTCGACTGTAAAGAGGACAATTTATTATCTATGGTTCCGCGAATTCGAGCGTGCAAGTGTCATAAAGACGCTCTTCTCTTTTTACTTCACTCCCCCACTCCATTAACGAAATGCCGGGCCCCGAAGGGCTAAAGTAGACTCAGTTTACGATACGACAAAGGGACAAAGATGCGCGATGTGAAAGCGCGCGCAGAAACAGTGGTTCGCGATGGTCGATGATCCGTCACACGTACACAGACATCATACATACGCAACACGCACCTGTGTGTATGCATATTTGCACATTTTACGATTTCGCGATGCCGCTCGTAAATAGAATTCGGGCAGCACGCGAGCGTCTAAAACTGAAATCGGTCGCAGTCTGTTTACCCTCGCAGCCCCGGCCGCGAGTCGACCTGGGGTGTAATAAACCCTGCGTTGAGCCAACTCTAAGAACTTTGGTCGGTGACAAATTGATTTTGACATTCAATAGGCTGAGAGTGAATTGTCGTCTCGACTTTAACTTTCCTCCCAATTTTTATCGGCATTATATTTTTATTTAATCTTAATTTTTATTTCATCGCTTTTTAAATCTCTTTCTCTCCCTCCTCCTCCTCCTCCTCCTCCTCCTCCTCCTCCTCCTCCTCCTCCCGTCTTCTCTTTCCCCCCTTGTTCCTGTCTCTTTTAATCAGTTTTTAATCAATTCTTTTTAATCAGTTGTGAATAAATTTAATTTTATCGATTCGAAATCTTGAATATATTATTATTAGGTCAAATTATATCGGTACTTCGCGTAACGCGCGAGCTTCGCGAGACGAGTTTCTCACGTGCGAGTTTGCCGATCGCGATAACGCGGTTATCGTCCGTCGCGTTGCATCCTGGAGGATCCTCGCGTCCTTATGTAATTCCTTATGTAATTCGTCCGCCGGCAAAATGGTTGCCTCGAAGAGGAAGCGAGTCAACGACGAGGAGAGAGAAAACCGGTCGAGCCTTCTATCGCGGTGGCGATGACTTTTTCCTACGCGATTTCGCGATTCACCTAAGCTACGCTCGATCGGTTGCACGACTATGCACTCGGAATGTACAGGCATTGTTACTTAGCGGGACGTTACGTAAACTCGCGCATCTATCGCGCGAGGTTTCTGCTAATTGCTTGCGCAAACGGCCAAGTGCTGCGCCGTAACGGAATCCTTCCGCATGGAAATCGCTCAAATAAAATTCTTCGAGGATCTAGTATCACGTGTATGTGAATTGCAAATTGCATATCCCCCGTAAATTTAAGATCGAACACCATCCATTATGGATCCATGGATTAATTCCGGCTGCTGTTGCTCGTCTTTTCACCTCACACTGACCTGTTGGACACTTCGCTCGGGGTCGGGTCGGTCGCGGAAAAGCTGCGCGTGCGAATTTCGCAGTAATGTCGGAAGTGGGAACACGTAGGAAAATATAATATCATAAATACCAGTTTGGAAAGGTTCTCTTCTCTAAACTTCACCGTTCGCTTCCCGAAGTAACTCTCATCCGGATCGAACCGGATGGGCCCGCAAGAGGCTCGAGCGAGGAAAGAAGGAGCGGTGGAAGAAGAATCTATCGGGTCGGATCGCGGAGGAAAAATCGACCTCGTGAAATCGTGGCAGCGCGCACGTAGCTGTTCAGCACCCTGTATATCCAGGATGCACCCACCCACCCACCCACTCGCCCATTGCCCCAGCCAGGCGTCCTATCGCGCACATATACACATACACATGTATATACATACATCTGCCACCTACACATCGCGGTCGCGCTATCCATTCATACACGCGTACACACCTGCGCGACTATATCCCCCCTGCGTACAATCGTATCCGACGAACGCGAGCTCAAGTTAGCTGCACCACCACCGAAGGCTCGACGAATCGCGGACATCAGCAGCGCCGGTACCGCCACTGCCGCCACCGCCACCGCCACCGTCGCCGTCGCCGTCGCCGTCGCCGTCGCCGTCGCCGTGGTCGCTGCGCTCCTGTGCGCGCGAGTATACTAGAAGAGCGTAGAAGAGAGGTGAGGCGAGGCGAGGCGAAGAGCGAAGAGGAGAGCGGAGAGAAGAGAGGAGAGCGACGATGGAGGACGGGAGAGATCGATATAGCGTGGGTGGATGTGCAGAGGTGCGGTAAGGCCGCCGCCACCAGTCGTGCTGTCGGCTGCATCGACGAACAATCGCGCGCTCTCTCTCTCTCTCTCTCTCTCTCTCTCGTCGATCTTTTTCTCTCTCTTTCTTTTTTCTCTCCTTCTCTCTGTTTCCTTTTCCCCCCTCTCACCTCCCTTTTATATCTCTCGCTCTCCCAGTGTACTCACTCTGTGTATCTCTTCGCGCTCACTCTCCCATTCTCCCTCGCCTTTACCCTCCTTGTCCTTCATGTCCCTCCGCCGCGTTAAATGCAGCCGACTGCGTAGCGTTAATCCTCGGGATCGCTCGCCAATGACGCGGTGATAACGCCGCGACACGGCGCCGATAAGAGACGGTGTGACACGGTGACACAGTGAAGGAGAGCGGTGTGCGGTGTTATACTTCGCGGCGGATTCGCGTCGATCGCGATCGGTCGGGATCGCAAGGCTCGAGATCGGATCAGTGAGTTGCAGGAAGAGGAGAGAGTCGACGAGGAGGATCATCCTCGAGATTCGTCCGGTTCCGCGTTCGTTTCACTTCCGCGAGCTCCGTCTCCGTCTCTCTCTCTCTCTCTCTCTCTCTCTCTCTCTCTCTCTCTCTCTCTCTCTCTCTCTCTCTCTCTCGCTCTCTCTCTCTCTTTCTCTCTCTCTCGCTCTCTCTCTCTCTCGTTTTCTCTCGCTCTCTCGCCTCTTTCTCTCGACCCAGCGCACGTGCGTGCGCAAGGATGCGTGCCACGCGCGATATTCCTCCGGGGCTGGGATATCCTGCCGCTGCCGCCGCCGCCGCCGCCGCCGCTGTGACTCGCGATCCCAATGGCCGCGCGAATCCCGGTCGCAATCTGCGGCGCAAAACGCGCGCCCCAGCTTCGCGACGACCGGACGGACGCGAGTGCAGTGCTCAAGAAAGATCGCAGCTTTTTCGTTATTTCAACGTTACTTCGTCCATTATCGAGCCCGAGGATTTTGCCGAGAGAGTCGTCGAGAGGGTCTCGCGCGAGGAAAAATAGAAATAATAATTCACAATGCCGATAAAGGAAACTCCAAACACGTTAATCACTCGTTAATCACTCTTGGATTTTTCTACATTCCGCGTTTCTTGATATCTTATTTTTCTCGCGAAAGATTTCTCTCTTTCTCGACGAAGTGCGCGCTTTTTCTCTCGCGCGATATTATTCTACGCGAGAATTAATTCAGGCCGTGAGAGAACGGATACAATATTTTACGTTGCGAAAATGTCGGAAAACGTATATAGAGGAAATATCGCGCGCACGAATCAAGCTCCCTCGCGGAGAAAAAAGAAAATAATGAAGCACTGTGGTTATCGACTTTTCCGCGTAACTATCTCGCTTCCGTGTATATGTTTCCAGCGGTCTATAATACGTCCATACAATGCAGGTTCTTTTCCCTTC
Source organism: Harpegnathos saltator (assembly GCF_003227715.2). Lineage (NCBI taxonomy): Eukaryota > Metazoa > Arthropoda > Insecta > Hymenoptera > Formicidae > Harpegnathos > Harpegnathos saltator. The sequence continues at coordinate 23,980 of NW_020230415.1, forward strand.
CTCGGCTACATTATATGAATTTCGTTGTTCCCTCGCGCCAATTGACTCGTAACTCGTAGTTTGAATGTTCCAACTTTTCGTGCTCTTGCACGTCGAATCGAACGTCGAATATATTCTCCATAATCGTATTCCGAATTAGCACGACTCTAGGTTATTCATTTATGACGTGTGTCTTTGCGTCACGCATTTTGCACGCTTTCTTCGTCATCCAGCTCGTCTAACCGAAACCAGTGCAGATTCAACGTATAATAAAAATATGGTTTCGTGTTAAAAACAGATTTTGCAACAACAGACCTTGGAGATTATCCACTTAGGTCGCTCCTGTATCGAAGTCTTCGACTTACGAAAACGATCTTATTATTAATAAATGGTCAACGCCTGATCAATTCTTCTTTAACCCGAAAGTTAGGCAGCTTTTGCGGACGCGCGTTCAGTTTCGTGTCGTGGAAGCAGACTCGCGAGATGGAATTCGGGGTGATCCGAATGTGTCCGACTCGGAACGCGGTGCGTGCCAAAGATAGCGACCAGAGGAACGACGACTTCGTCGGGAACCGTGACCTGCCTTAGAAAAGTTCAGGACCGTACGAGACGAACTCGTTATAATTATCTAATATCTGTCTGGAATCGTGTAAAATTACGCGAACCGACCTTTCACTGCGCCGAACAGAATTATTAATCGATCCAATAACACCTCAATCGACGATTGACACAGCGAGCAAGCGTGCATTTAGCTTCGTTGAAACGTTTTACAAGATGACTCGGACACGGTTCGAAAGATCCGAGCTCAATCCGAAACACTTGAAACATAACTTTACTTTACTTTAAAGCGGCACACTCGCAATGATTACACTCGCAATTGAGATTTCTCAAGATTGCTTTAATTATATACTTGGAAGGAGTGTGAAGCGCGTGATTTATCATATTTGCATTCGGGACAAGTGTCCCGTATCGTGGAAGGCAGAAAATCCATTTACAAGGGCGTGTCGCGTGAAACGACGCAACGAGAGACGCACCGAGATGCATCTTGTACAGGCGAACGGGTAGACGGTGATCATAGTGTGAATTTTTCAGCAGGTTTCTCCTCTCTCTCTCTCTCTCTCTCTCCCTCTCCCTCTCTCTCGTCTCATCTCGTCCGAGAAAAACATGCCTTACCGCGAACACGATAATAATAACTCTTCCTTGTAGACGCGCGCGTGTTTCAGCGCTTCCACCGACTCACGTTAATACAAAATAAAAGAATTAGAAAATGCTATTAATATCTTTATGAGCGACCCCCCCGTGTCCGACCTCTCGCGGATTGCACGCGATGTAACAAACTTCGAAACTGTTTCTGAGCAAGTAACTTGAATCGTCTAAAAAATTCACCTCGAAATCAATTAGCTCGCGTCTTGGGAGACGCAAGATGGAAGTGAGGATAAACGAGTAAACGACAAGTCTGCGATCTTCACCTCGAGTCCTCATTACATATAAATGAAATTTTACGTGAATTAAGCTCGGGCCAAGCCCAAGCGACATTTTCGATGTCGCAAGCGAAGCGAAGTGACGTAGCGAGAGTTTTAACGACCGGTCGAATGACACGTCATGACATAATTTTTGCCCTCGCACTCTCACACGACCTCCTCCTCATCTGAATGACGCTCGCCCTCCGCCTCGTTGAACTCCATTAAACTCCTTCACGGGAAATTCGGTCGCGCAGGTCCTCGTATCACCGTCAATTACCAATTATGCGTGAATAAACGCGAGTAGTAAACGTCGTTAAGTGGATTATTGTGACTTCAGCGACGGCCGTAAACGACGACATTGCGCGTCCAACGTCGAATTCGCGTCGCTGAATTGCGCAATCGCGCAAGAGTTCTTTCCGTCGAAGATTATAGCGAGAAAAGATAAAACGAGAAAAGACACGCGCGCAATATCATTAAAACTGAGTTAGCTTTACACTCGGGATTTTTTTACAATATTCTGGAATTATTTTACAATATATTCCTCGACCGAGGTTGATCCCCGAGGATTACTTGTCGGAACGGAGAAGAAGAGACTCGATCGATCTTTAATCCGCGCATCTTTGGTCTCTGACACCACGGAGACCTTCTTTTTTTTAACGTCGAATATCCCACGAAACAATTTCACGCACGACAAAGTGATCGAGTTGCGCCACGACCGAACATGGCGCTCCAGATATCTCGTAATCGGGAGCTAATTGAGTTTTGCACCCATCCCTCCCACTCTCCCACCTGGAGCGGCGGAGAGCTTGGTCCAGGTGCATGAAGCGGTCCACGCAGCCGCACACTGTGTGATGAATCCTCGCGGCGGCGAGGACGACATGCGGCGCAAACTCACGCACCCCTGAGCTGCGTGACCTTATATACCCAGTGGTCCATATACGGTACGGGTCGCAAAACTGGGTCGTGCTGTAACGCGTTCGCATCTTGCTGCCGTGATTTTCCTCCTTTCCTCGAGAAAATCGCTTCCCTCGTTCAATGGACTGACAAGCTTGCGAGCTCCAGTCGAGATTAGAACACTGACGGGAGGAATCGAGGCTGAAGATATGCGCATTGTAAATAAAAGGACGTAACGCAGGTTATGAACAGGTCGTGTCGGTCGCGTTCCTTGAATAATATCGTGTATACGGTGATTGGCAAAATTTTCGAATCTCCGGAATTTTATAAAAATGAAGTTGCAAGATTAATCGCAGTTAATGGCAGAGCATTGTCGATGCGGATGGATATATTTTAAAGATAAAAATCATATCAAATCAATAAATAAAATGTAATAAAAAATGTCATTTTCATAGTAAATTAGTGAATTTGGCCTTGCGGATGTACAATTACTCATGGGACATGAGCGACAAATGCGAAACAATAATTAATCGGAGGGTAATTAACTCTTAAACGTCCAGCTTGAAATAACTTCCTATAATTTTCTACTAGAAAAGAATATCGTTAAATGGTCATTGTACAACCTCGAGAAGCGACTGTGTTGATGGCATATCATTCGTCCGTTGTGCGAAGTGAATCCGAATATCCATTTCACAGTTGTGCCCGTAATGTAAAGTTGTGAGAATTTTTCTTGCTTCCGAAAAGAGTTGGATATTTTCTTCCGTATAGAAAGAAATTTCAACATTCTGTCGTTGAACGTCCTATATACTTCTTCTGATCAGGAAAAGCCGCATTTGCATTCGAAAGCCGGAACGCCGTCGAAATATAAGGCTCCTCTCGTAATTTAGGCTCGATCGTAATTTAGAAGCGTTCAATCTAATTTCCTGCCCCAAAGGCGAGAGAACGCGCGCGCGTGCTCTCTTCGGCTCGGCTCGGCTCGGCTCGGCTCGGCTCGCCTCGCAGGAAAACAGCCGTGACCCATATTCTCGCTCCAGTCGTTCAACCCCCATAGCCGCTGGGCACGAAGGCCGGTATGCACAGGGAAGGGTTAGGAAGGGCGCTGGAATGCAGCCTGCAAAAGCAGGGTGCGTCATTAAACCGCGGCAGGGCAGGGTGAGGCCGTTAATCGAGATCCTGAAAATGTCAAAGCCCGAAACAGTCGATCGTGGAAAGTTGCCGGCGGCCGCCGGGCCACTTTCGCTGGGGTAGCTCGCGACGCCCGCGAGCTACCCCAGGACCAACCCCCGGCGCGCCCTTAGCCTTTTGACCCTTCGGAGGCTGATGCACTTATGCTAACTTTTTCACCGAGCTATATTAAGCGGCTGTCGGTCTAATCATCGGCGATTAGGGATAGGTGACGCGCTCGAGTTGGAAAAGGTCAACATCTTAGCCGGGTGATAGCATTTCCAGCGAGAAAGTTCATACGAACGTGAACGCTTACATCTAACCGTCCAATTGCGTAAAAGACGCAAAAGACGTTCCTCGCTTTGTGTAAAAATCAAGTCGCTCGTCGATATTAATTTGAAGTATTTGAAACATAATATCAGCATCAAGTTCGAATGTTTCCACACGAACGCTCTGGCGGTTTTTTTTTTTTTTCTTTTTCAAAATAGCGAAATCCACTTTTCTTCCCATTTTGCAGACAGTCGAATTCCTTTGCGCTGACGAATTCTCAGGTTGCACACATTGATTTTCTATCGCGTCAGAAGTAGACGACACTCAATCCGCCGCGTAAACCCTACGCGCGCGAGTCGATAGCGTCGGTCGATCGCAATGCACCCTTGTTGGATTAGTCCAGATTTTCTACAGATTCCCACACGATAATATACCGCAATTCGCGTGCCGCCTCGCCGAGAAATCTATCCCCATTGCCGAAGCCGTACTTCGTGCGTAAACAACATTGAATCGATACTGCTCGCACCTCCACCAGACAACTAGTTGCACAACTAAGTCGCGTATCCTAGAGAATTCCTACGTGTCCTACGTAGTCCTCGTCCTCATCGCCTTCTCCATCTCTTTCATCGACCTTCGTTTCTGCAGCGTTAAATGCGGTTCTCTACCCCCCGTTCTTACGTACATCCTTCGCAGACGTGTTCTTCGCGTCGGACACATAGACATCGCAACCGAGAACAGCCGAGAGATCTCTCTTTGTATCTTCGTCGTTTTTTTTTGTTCCTTTTTCCTCCTCTTGTGATCTTCTGCCGCTTTGATCAGATACCATTCGTGCTCCGCTGAGCAACTGGTTGCTCGCCTTAGAGGAATTTCCTCCGACGGTTTTTATTCCAGCGCTCCGTTTTGCTGTCAAATGTCATTATTCTCGACTCTTTCCTCCCGTACATATTGACGTACGATCGATCGCGTATTCCTCGTATCAGAATGAAATTCGTGGTCGCGCGAGGTGTGGAAAAGCGCGCGCGAACCCGACGAACGTCTGGTGTTTCCACATCGAGTGCTGACTCACGTGTAAATTTCCGGGCTATTTTCGATGCCGCCTCCTGCGCGCATCCACGAAAATACAAGTCGCCGGACGAACAGATCGCTGAAGAATAATAATTTCTCTGTTCGGTGACTACTGCCGTCGAGAAGAATAACGATCGGTCGCGTGGGAGGCCGGTACCAACGATTGACCAATGACTCGGTGGTGGGCCTTGTAATGTCGGACAGTCGGACAGGAAACGGGTCACGGACTTTCCCGAAATAGGTCGGCCGGGTTTTCGCGTGACGGCGGAAGCGGATCTCCTCGCTTGTCCGCGTTACACGAACCGCGTTCGACGAGCGAGTTTCCGGCAGGAAGTAAACGTTGAGGCATGGAAAATTAATCTTTCGATAAACTGAAAATCGCGATAATGTTTGTGCTGTGAACGAGTGAAATTGTCGCTCGACATATACCTGTCTGATAAATTCAAATAAAGTCGAATTTTTGGAAGAATGAGAGGAGACGTAAGCGCGCCAAACGAGAGCGTGTCTCGCTTTTCTTCTAATTCAGTTCTGAGGAAATTGAAAAATAGATGATGAGGTTCGTTCGTCCCTCATTCGTCGCTCACGACGCAGATTGCTCGCTGTACATTTACACGCGCTCTTGCGACATCAGCATGAGAGGGAATTAACGCGTGTGGTCCCCTCTGCCAACTCCGAGACGTCACTGCTGCGATCGTTCGTGATCGTTCCGTTAATCTTCTGCTTCGTGTCAGAGGGACTGGTAAATAGCTTTGTATTGAGCAAAATACAACTCGATGAGGAGGATGCTTTCCTCTTGGCGAGCACGATCATCAGACCCCGAAATAACGCGTTGCTCTTTTCCTCTCTCGTTCTTCGAGAGATAAAGAAAAAGGAGGGGAGCGAAAGAGTCGTAGAGAAAGAGAAGAAGAGTTGGAAAGAAAGAGGGGGGGGGAGAGAGAGAGAGAGAGAGAGAGAGAGAGAGAGAGAGAGAGCGTGTAGCAAACACGCTTAAAAATAAAGTCTTACGTTACTCTTGAAGTTAGTCCGCGCGAAATCGGCCAAGTTCTTCTCCCATCGACGAGAATCGAGGCGGACACGTCCTCTACTTACCGGTCGCGGTCTTCTTCCGCCTAGTTTCTCGGCTAAGAGTTAAAGAACACGATGAAGTGTCCGAGAGTCGACTTCGCGCTCGGTGGAGCGTGAGAGAGCGCGAGGGCTGTCCGAGGGGTGGAGGGAAGGGAGATAGATCTCACGGAGATTGCCGCTGTCAAATGTTGCTGGGCGCGATCGAAAAATGACGACCACCCACGGCGGCCACGTGTACTACGTGATTAAGGTGCCCAAGGACACCGACGGCAACGAGAGGTAATCGCACTCGACAGCCGCCTTTTCCATAAGTTCCTCGCCCCGACATTCTCCTCCGATGTTCCGTACCCCCTCGCCACTCCCGCCCTGATGCGCGAACCTCCTTCTGCTGATCTCGCGGTTTCGATCCTTCCTCGTTCCTCACGTCTCATCGTTCACCTTCGAATTCCGATCTCTTCTGGTTCGTTGCCTTCCTTCGCGGCTTTTCCTTCCTCATTCCCCTTCATCGCTCCTCCTCTCTCTCTCTCTCTCTCTCTCTCTCTCTCTCTCTTTCTCTTCTCTTCCTCTTCCCTCTGCTCCTCACCCTTGGCCGCATCTCCTCCTCGTTGTCTTCTTTCTTCATCGCGTTCCATTTTCTTTTCATCGCGAGAATAGTCGAGCAACTTCGATCGCCGAGAGCGCGCGCGCGCGGCGGTCGTGCTCGAGCTACGGCCGTGTCTGCCGGTTTCAAAGAGCAAAGAGCGACGTCTCCTCGGGGGTCTTCAACCCCTGGTCGACTATAGACCTAGACGAGGGATATACATCAAGCGGAGATCCGCTGCCCGCGAGCCACGTCGGCGGCCGCGTCTGGCCGCTTTGCGAAAAATACAGCTGCGATCAAAAGCCGCGCAGAGTGCCTTTGAATCTCAGCTGTGGTAGGCCTGACTGGTCGTTGCTCGAAAATTGAAAGACAAAAGGGATACTCGGCTGAATTATACGTAATACAAAGCGAGATTTCCCCGTGCGCGCGCGAGGCTCGCATATTGCAAATTGAGCGATAAGGATATTAAGAAGCTAAGCACGCACGAGCCAAGTCGTGAATTATACGACGCTCGGGGTGACGGTGAATTTGTTATTTATATCAGGTTTGAATCTTATTCTTATTTTTGTACTATAACTATATTGTTATTGTGTGTACTTAACGTATATTTACCATACCAGTACTTAACGTATATTTACCAAAGTATTTTAAAATTGAATAAAAATTAACTTTCGAAATGTGACATCACATTCTTTTTGTTTTTATTAGATTGTAATTCTTTATTATTATTGAATTATCGTGGATGTTGTCATAATAAGAAAGTACGATTATTGAGACGTTTTCAAATGAAACGAGATTCGGCCAGAATTTGACTTGGCACAATCCGTTAAAGATGTTTGCATGTCGTATTATCCGGAAGATTTCCGGTCCGCGCGATCCGAGAAACCGTCGATCAAAAGTAAATAAGAAGAAATGATAGCGCAGGAAATAGGAAGAATCTGTGCCGTGTCTCGAGTCGTCTGATGAGATTATCTGCTATCGACCGAATAATCGCGTGAAACCTCGTCCGAGCGAAGAGGAAATCGCGCACCGATCGTTCCGTTGGAGATCTGGATCAGTTTTCATCTCTCGGCTAGCCACGATTATTACCACGTCGCTTTCGAAGCGACGATTGCATTACGTTGTGATTCGATTAAGAAATCGATTCGTAAAGAAGATACATGAATCACCACCGATATTACAAGAAATGAGAACTGTGTCAAATGTTACGGGGTTCAATCTCGCAACGCAATTTTCCGCATATTTGTACGCCGCCAATTAGAGAGAACGTATCGAATTAATATGCGCTCGACTCGCTGTTTCCGTTTCATCGAGACCAGGTAATAGTTCCACAGTGATTTGACGAAAATGATAGATTCGTCTGCCGACGTACCGAGATGAGTTCCGTGCGTGATAATTTGCCGTGGAAAGCGTCAAAAGCAGATTCCTTGTTAAAATGCAACGCAGGAAATCCGATGAGATAATATCACGTTCAGTCAATTTCGGCTTAATAACGGCTTAATTTAATAACGGTTGCGATTCCGTGTGATTGCAATCATCTCTCTGAAGTTTGAATGAGTAGAATCTTATATTTCAGGCTTCGTTTGCTTCAAATTCGAGAGCGCGTCTTTCGATGGACTCATCCAATTTCTGGAGATTCTGTAAACGCATCAGCTACACTTTAGTGATCCGATATTTATTAGATGAATATTGCATTCCAAATATCCCCTCGACTCGGAAACTCTCTCGACAATTTAACGAGAATCCCATTTAGACTCAATCCACACTATCGATCCGCTCACGCTTCGATCAAATATTTTTCCACTTTTTATAACGTACGTGTTCATATTATCGGTAATGCTCAAGTTTCCGATCTCGCTCCAGTAACGATCCTTCGAAAGAATATTTTGCCGGAGCGTGGTCGAAGTTGTCCGAAGTCGTACCGATAATGTAGACAGACTTTCGATCAATCAATCCACACCGTCAGTTTTCGCAGACTCGCAGTTCTCACAGCGACTCGTGACTCTCAAACAGTATCAAATAATAATAATAATAATAAGAATAAGAAAATATGAATAAAGAAAAATTGTGGTCATTTGGAAAAGGTACGTATGTATTAATTATTACGTATGTAATAATTATAACACGATATACATATATCGTGTTATAATTAGAAATTAATTATGAACATATATATTGGAAAATATGATAAAATATTAATGTTTCTTATAAAAGAGAGCAAATAAGAGCTAACGCCGATGTTCAAGGGAAATTAATGTTTAGGCAGAAACTACACTGATCGTCTGATCGGGATAGAACCGAGAGCGAATTGATGAGTGTGATTCAATAGTGTGAACATTTTAGAAATACGATCGGATCGTGAGCGGACCGTGAACGAACCGATAGTGTGTGGATCGAGCCTTAATCACTTCCGCCGTGACGTACAAATACCTCTCGCACAGCTGATACGGAACTTCGTCGGAATATATTGGGTTGGCAATTAAGTGATTGCGGATTTTGTCGACAGATGGATTTTACACTTTCTTTTGTTTCGTTAACGTGCTCAAAGTACCTAATCTATATTTTTTTCTTATTGTTTGGACTTCTACCTTTCATTTAGTACAAAAATTATATCGATTAGTTGTTTAGTTTTGTTTTTATCCCAATTTAAAAATGGAAGAGCAAGACGTGCACTTCAGACATATTTTATTGTATTATTTTCGAAAAGGCAAGAACGCATCGCAAGCACACAAGAAGTTATGTGCCGTATATGGGAATGAAGCCTTGAAAGAAAGACAGTGTCAAAATTGGTTTGCCAGATTTCGTTCTGGTGATTTTTCATTGAAAAATGCTCAACGATCTGGCCGTCCAGTTGAAGTCGATGAGACCCATATCAAGGCCATTATCGATTCAGATCGTCATAGCACAACACGTGATATTGCAGAGAAGCTCAATGTATCGCATACATGCATTGAAAAAAATTTAAAAAAGCAAATTTAAAATTTTGAATTTTCATTCTTATTTAAAATCCGCAATCACTTAGTTGCCAACCCAATACATACAGGGTTCTCAAAAAGTCCGGAAACGCTGAAATATCTCGAAAACAATTAGTTTTTGAGAAAAATGTTTCCGACAAAAGTTATATAGGGTTTAAAATTATCTATATACTGATCTCATCAGTTTAACCTTGGGTAGAGTCAACAAAGTCAGAGCAAGGTCACCTTGAGTTTTTCAAATGAAACGTCCTACTTTTTTTGCATATTCTTGTAATATATTTCAAGAGCTTTCCAAGACACTATAACAAAGTGTTTTTTTGTTAAGTACATTTCAAATTGTGAAGCTTCAATGTTACAGTACCGTCGTCGGCATTAGCATTACCCAAGGTGTACCGCATGGAGGCTGCACGATCAGATTTGCACCTCTTTTGTCTAAAACATTTTTCTCAAAAACTTATTGTTTTCGAGATATTTCCCGGCGTTTCCGAACTTTTTGAGAACTCCTCGCATTCCACCTTTCCTGCTTCCTTTTCCAGACATCAGCGTGATTCCACCAGCAGCAGCAGTTCATTTACTCATCACTCACCCCAATTAGCCCTATCGGCTCGAAACCGTTATCGTACTCCTGGCGAAACTGCTCGCCGACGGTTTGATTGCATCGCCGGGCGTTAATAACACCACACCGCCTACTTTTTGTCGATGTAAATGGTAGACGCTAGGTAATGCTAGACTCTCGGGCGCAAGCTTCGAGCGCTCGAACCGCGCGATGCATAGCTCTTGCAGCAACACCATCGCGTGTCTCTGGAACTTTCGAGCGATTTAGTTTGCGGGCGGGCGAATCGCCACGCGAGTCGGCCGCCCCGCGGTGATCAGCGACGGCGCGGAGGAAGGCGGCCCTGAAAAGCGCCCGTTCCATTTGCCGTCGCGACTCGCGGCCAGGAAGCACAAAATACGCGAGCAGCGAAGCGCGCACGTGCATCGTCGCTGTCCCCGCGTTGCTCTGTGCTGGACGCGAACGCCAGCACCCCTCCTCCACCCGTCCTCCAATATTGCACCGTGGCGCAATTAAGCGCGCGACACAATGCCGAAGCTAATGTCACGGTCCCGCCCGGGCCGGGGCCCGGGCGCGCGCGGCGATGGCAATTGAGCATAATTTACTCCGACGTGACACTCGACGCCTGCGACCGACCGACCGGGACGTTGTGCGTTTAGATCTAAGCGCGAGCGAGCCGCGCTTAGATCTAAACGCAGCAGCGAGTGCGCCAACTCTCTCGGCGAGGACGGATAGTCGCGCGCGATGCGTCGATGACAATATATGCTTTAGTGATATATATGTGCGAAACCTGCATATGGCGATTCGCAGTTACCGTAAGAAGTTTTCGGATCCTCGTTCAAGTGCAACTGGAGCAAATGGAGATGAAGTGCCGCGTCCGGCCAATTTGGAGACACTCGATCGAACTGCAGTTGCAGCTCGGAATTTGATCTCCTTTACGAGTGAGATCCGATCATTCACGCGATAGTGCGTTTCGAGAATTAGAAAATTCGAGAAATAGAGAAAAATATTAAAGTGCCACGCGATAATGAATGTCACGTTTATCAATTAGGACGGTTCCGACATCGGGGCTGTAATTGTTACCGGTCAAACCGCTCAGGATTTTAGAATAAACTAATTTCGCCTATGCCAAACTAGTTCATCCAAAGTGCAGTAGGATGAATCAGTTCGGCCTAGTCTCATCAGCTGAGAGATAGTATTTTATATTTTCATTGCAACACATTTCGTGCAACAAGCTTTTTTGTGCCCTCGATTTCCAAGACACTAAATCGTTTTACTGCTGTTAATCCTTTCACTGCTGAATTAACTTCCCTTGAGAAAATTATTAAAATATTTGATAGTCCTACGTTTTCTGGGTCGCTGTTTACTGAAATCTAAAGTCAGATTTGCAAAATTCAAAATGGCCGACTCAATATGGCGATCGTGATGTACAAAAATAATGAAAATTCCAATTATTATTCAATAATAACCAGGTCGTAATAAGAACATATGATTCTAGACGATGGAACTCGATCGAGCTGGAGAAAATTTATCTGGGAAAATGTTCAATATTGCATATTTATGCTTACTAGAGATTAAACATTCATTTTTGAGTAAAATAATATTGACAGTATGGATAAGATGGAGATACAGAATGAAGAAACTAGGAAAATAGAGCTAAAAAATGCAAAAAAATCAAATTTCGGCCGTTTTTGTAGAAATATTTGTTTATATAAAAAAACATCTAACCTGCAAAAAATACATGTTTTTGTACAACTCAGTCAGAAAAATATTTGGTGGAAACTTCAGACCTGTACATTCAATATTCTCCGAGGAATCGATTTTCCTCTAAAAAAGCATTTTTTTCAACTTTGATTTGTTATAAATAATCACAAATGAATAATTGGGTATAAAAACCTATTGGAGTATGTTGAACAACTATTCAGTTATCTGGAAAACTCAAATCCCCGATTAGTTCTTTAAAATTATGTGATTTACAACGCAAAATTGGATCAAGAAAAAGATGGAAAGTATATTCTCCCACTAACAGAACAAAGGGTTGACCTTCTTCGCTGGAGGGGTGCCTTTTCTTTAATTTTATCTGCCTCCTCTACCTCATAAATAAGTTGTAGGTACTTGTCCTTAGTAAGCACATTAAAATAAGTGGATTTTTCACTTTCATATTTTAAAATATCTGCCAAGAATCTCTCTCTCTCTCTCTCTCTCTCTCTCTCTCTCTCTCTCTCTCTCTCTCTCTCTTCACTCCCTTTGACGACTTTGTGTGAGTAGTTGAAGCCTCTTGCATAACAGCAAGAGAGTACTCAAAAGTACAAACATGCACCGCGCACTGTCAAACTAGTTTGGACTAGGCCGAACTGATTCATCCTAGTGTGCTTAGGAGAATCCAGTTTGGACTAGGCAAAACTGATTCATCCTACTGCATTTTGGATGAACTAGTTTGGCCTAGGCGAAACTAGTTTATCCTGAAATCGGGTTTGGCCGGTAACAGAATAATAAGCATTTATTTATTTGGGGATGAGAATGGAACTTTCAGCGGCCAGCTTTGTTATCGTAATATTTAACAAATATCAATAAATTTATATCCGACATCTATTCCCTTCTTTCCCGATTTCCTTCCCGTGCAGAATCGATGTTTTTTTTTTCAAAACGCTCGGCAATGATATCGAAATGTCGTTGCTGTTACGATATCGCCAACGTCTTCTTCATTTGCAATCGCATGCCGCGTGAGAGCTTTTTTTAGACCTGCCGCGAGTGTATGCTCACCATGTTCTTCAAGGTAATTACATAATTACTTGCCAGGCGCAAAGCCGCCCGCGCACGTTGCGACTTCGTCTATCTTATCTATATAGCGCGGCTTGAGAGCACGCTGCGACGCCCCGGGCTCTCCTCGTGCCGAACGCGAGCCGTGCGTGCGCCCGCGATTAGCAATCCGTGAATTGGAATTTAATTAGGAACCCGGGGAGAACGAGCCGTGAAGGAAGGAAGCCCTCTCTTGGCTCTCTTCCCGCGTATCCGCGTCTTCCCTCATGCGGTCAATCAACCGATCAATCGCGCCAACGATTACCGTCGAAAGACCGTAAGATCGTGACAAACGAACGAATTGGGTCTTGATAAGCGATTAGGATACAATTCTATTAACGCTAATTAATTATTTTTTTCGAATCAACTCCTGATCCACATGAATCCACATGATTCCAAGATGAATGAACTAAAGAAAGGAAAGAACGAACTATATTCGCGCCAAATCACGACAATCCTCCTTCGAATGGCACTGTACTGAATGCGGAAGCTGTGTTCTGATTTCAGCACGGACAGCGGCTGGGACAACCCGTTCAGGCCGGACGGCGACCTCTCCAGGGAAGCTGACGAGATCGTGGAGCTGATAAAGGGCGGGAAGCCGATCACGCCGACCCCGGGTCAGAACGCGCCGCCGTTGCCGGGATGCGAGGCCGGCAGCAAAACGTCGGCCGGCGGCGAGCACGATCCCTCGAGTACCAGCCCGCTCCTCAAGTCCGCGAATTGCCACGCCAACTCGTCGCCGAGGCCCGGCCAAGAAAACGGCAATGCTCACGGCACCCCAGCTAAGGTCGCTAATGTCAGCAATCAGCAGGCCGTCAATGAAAAGGTGAGCAAGGAGATCGAATGACTTCGCCGAACGATAGTCGAAACTTCCTTCAAACTCGGAAAATCGGTAAAATTGGGAGAACTGTAGGAATGTTGCGATTTAACGGTTTTCTTGAAGTTGAGGATGAACACATTGTATAGATGAATGTGTGTATGTATTTTATATGTTATTAAAATTATTAAAATACTATATCCATAATTTGAAAAGTCTGCTTTGTAAATATTTTTTTCTTATATTTTAAACAGTCCGATTATGAAATTTTTTATCAAGTTGACTTTACAACTCTCTTTCGCATTGAATTGATTTAAGTTAATGTGTCTTTTAGTGAAAATTTTATATTCCTATTAATTCTGTCATTTATGTAATTTCTACATTCTTCGTACGATATTTTTTCACAGTTGTACCTGACAAGGATACGTATGTTGATGGTTTCAGGTCGGCGCGGCGAGGACCGCGACCGTGGAGGTCGCAAGGATGACGGCGCAGGGCCCGGGTGACGCGTCGCAGGTCGAGCACGTCACCTTGAAGAAGAAGGCTAAGTGTAAGTGCTGCGTGCTGCAGTAATGACCGCGCGGCGGAGGCGGCGGGGACGCGCACGCGAGACGGGACCCTTCTCTGCCCTGTCGAGAGCGTGACTTCAGGAACGACGCAGCGCGACTTCCTCGGGAGGAAGCCTCGACGACCCGAAGAGTCGCCGCTCTGGGCAACTCGAAGCGTCGGGGAGAGAGGAGACGGCTCGAGACGTCGACGCGTCGACGAAGTAGCAGGACTCTCGGACGATAGAATCGTCTCGAAGAGGATGCCGTTGAACGTTCCGAGCATGAGGAAAGCGACGACGACAAGATGGCGGCAGTAGTTCGTTTGGGACCTGAAGAATGAATTTGGAAAATCACTTCTCGAAAAAGGAAAATGTCTTTTCTCGCTTCGAGATTGTGTCGACGAGGTTCAACCTGAAAAATGATTGGAAAGTGGTTGGAAATGAAAAGAGTCTTTCAGCCACGAGAGAATGTCACCACATTGGATCTCTGAGAATCCAAAATATAGATTCTTCGTGAGATTTTGAAAAGACAGTTCGTATCTTGTAATCATGAAGAAGTCTCAGCGAGATGAGAAGATGCGATGGAAGAGATATTTCGAAGGAAACGAGAAGGCTATTTCCGAACGCGCGAGGTATCGGCGAAACGTTGATGACAGAAGTGCAAAACGATGACACGGGCGAAGAATAATCTCTGGCAGGTCGCTGACCCTCTTGTCAAGGAAGATTGCACTCTCAGCAGGATACTCTCTCGGCTTCCAAACGAGAGACAGGATTTCGGGATCCACGTGATGAAACACGTGGGATACGTCAGTGCGCGAATGGATATTGAACCGCGTCTCGAGATTGTGACGCGTTTATGGAACGCGGAAGGAAGAGAGAGATCAGGACAGAAAAAAAGCGAAGGGAGAGAGAAAACAGAGAAATATATATATATATTATATATATATATTATACATACAAAACTACATTGTAGATACAGAATGGTAGCTGTATAGCTTATATGCTTTTACTATCGTGGTTAATTATCGTCAGGATTATCGTGATTTCGAGGATGCATCGTGCGCGCGAGCGAAAGCGAGACAGAGAGAGAGAGAAAGAGAGAGAGAGAGAGAGAGAGAGAATGCGTGAGAATGTGTGCGAATGAGAGAGAGAAAGGAAAAGAGAGAGAGAGAGAGAGAGAGAGAGAGAGAGAGAGAGAGAGAGAGAGAGAGAGAGAAGCAAGGAGGAAGAAAGAGAGAGAAAGAGAGGAATGATGAATAAAACGACTATAGGGAGAGAAAGTGCGCGACAAGGCATGTAAAGTTTCGCGGGGGCACGTGATTCGTCCGTTAGATCTCGGTGCGAACAGCAGACACACACACACACAACCATCGTTCCCGACGGACAAACACGAGGGCGGCAGCTTCAATCGCTCTTTCTTTAATGCACTCTACGAGTGGTGTTCAACGCGTTAAACGTCGTTGTCTATGCGAAATGTACTGGATCCACCTTCTTTTGCAACAACGCGCATTCTTCCGTCGATTTTTCCAATTTTGATTCACGAATGTAGTCCCTTTTGGTTTTCACTACACGTCCATGAGCGCGTCTAGCTACTGTTTGACTTGAATTAGTCGCGATTGAAAGAACGTGTGTACGTGGGCTTTCGTGGGTAAAATTCTTCTTTTCTCTCTCTCTCTCTCTCTCTCTCTCTCTCTCTCTCTCTCTCTCTCTCTCTCTCTCTCTCTCTCTCTTTCTCCCTCTCTGTCGTTTCGTATGCGCGAGAGAAACTTAGTTTGAGAAGCTGATTTTCAACGTGATATATTTTAGAGTTTTTACGAAATATCCTCACCGAACGGTTCGCGAGACGAGTGACGCACGTAGAAGAATGAAAACTCCGTGTCGAATAGGCAGATGAACTTGCGGACGATGAGGCTGATTGAGGCAGCTCGTTGATGGCGTTCTTAATTTTACCCACGGAATCTGCTGAAAAGAGGATTGTTTCCGCGCGGGTACGGATAGCGCTTTTTACGTGTCAGCAAGCGACGCTGTTCTAAATAAATTCGATCCCGAACACGTCTCTTGCAGGACGTCGTTGGGCCAACCATTGGTCGTCCCTCGATTCGGTAAGTTAGCCCTTGATTTCAACGAAATTCAACACCGATCGAAGAGCGGTGATTTTTCTTTTTAATAATAATTCTTCTCGAGGCGCTCGATTTTCGATTTCGATACTGCGGTTTTGATGACGATTTCGAGAGAATTGTTTCGTAGAGAAGGCTGTACCATGCAAAATCACGGAAAAAATGCAGAGGAGGGCCGATTAGAAAGAACAGGTTAAGTGAAATCGATTGAAAAGAAATTAAATTCAGCATTCAGCGTTCTCTTTGGTCGATGCTCGTTCTCGACAATATTTAAAGTTCTCGCATGTGTTTCCACGTCTATAACTGCGTTCACGCTCCAATTGGCCCTTCTCTTCGCACTATCATCGAGAGAGTAAACTTTTCTTACGTCGATGTTCCCTCATGGTGAACAGAGTTGCGCCTTTGAACACACTGAGAGTTCGATCGGCGAGAGTATGATCGAGCACCTGAGTGCATTCTGTTAATTATCGTCATGGGCGCCGCCGGAATACTTCACGGGAGCTCGCTCGTACGAAGTCATTTGTTTTAATCGAGCTTCGATTTTATGCGTGCCGAAGTACGTTTTATGTGCAATTTTTATACTAAGAATCGAATCAATGAGTCAAGCTGTACAATTTAAAGTTTCTACAGAATTTTTGTACGTTTGGACGAATTGTAGAAATCAGGCTAATTCTTCGTTTTAAAAGACTAAGCGCAAACTATTTGTGAGTTTTTCATAAAATCCCAAATTCTGTGCTCGTAGTCCTAAACGAGAATTGAATATATTTTATGAGAAAGAAAGAGAGAGGAGGAGAGAGAGAGTGTGTGTGTGTATTGATATTTTTATCATTTATATTAATACATTGATAACACAAGTTCTCAATATAGACGCACGAAGAAGGCTTTTAAACGGCGATCGAACAGTCACTCTCACCGACGCGGTGAGCAGTCATTTTATTTCGTCGAGAGACGGTGATTTTAATTAGGCCCCTTGCACTTTTCTCACGACGCCCATGATTCTCGTATTGTACCTGCGTTAATCAGAATTCTCTCCGCGATCGATCAGAGCAAGCCCGGTCATGAATAATGAGGTGGACTACAAAGACCTCTGAGAAGTCGAAGTCGCGAAGATTTCAAGCCGTTAAAGTTCAATACTATCGGATCAATACATCCGGCGGAGACGCGTGTCTGATGCTCTGGCATCACCTGCCTACCCCGACTACCCTCGGCTCACCCTGATCGATCGGCGAAGCGGAAGTACGTGGCGATGTGCCGAGAAGAGATAGGAGGTGAATCTACTTATCTAGGAGAGGAAGAGAGAAACCGGATTGTTCGGACGATGTCGTAGATACTATTTTCCTAATTAAACTGCCGCTCTCGAGTGAGGAGAGATCCGTCTCGGTGCCGCTTCGCTTCCGCGATCGGCGAATTTCAACGGACGAGAGCAATTCTCTCGTTGCAAACTAGTCGAGGGTCACCGGGAAGGCTTAACTCCTCGTGGCGGCGATTCCTCGGAATGCCTCTTTGGATGATAAATCGTCGACAAAACGTCGTATAAAAATCTTCCGGTTGCACGCGATATTCGTCGCGTGCAATGCAACCGAGGCGTATCGCGTCCAAGGTGCACGCACCGCGAAGCGACTAAACCCGCTCGATCGTCGATCTCTCTTTATTTTCGAAACGCTTGCGAAAAAGAACTGCTGTGCTCTTCAAAGAAGAAAACGAGATACCGATAGAATATTTGTTCTCAGCCTCGTATAGGAAATAGTGAGAAGCGTACGCGCGAGAGATACGATATGTCTCTTTACTTTTCCTACTCTTTCTTTCCTTTTCGTTTTCTATTTCCGGCAACGCGCTCTCTTCAGCTTGTGTTGGTAATCCTCCGGACTCGGGTCCTCCATCACACGGGGCTCTCGAAGGATCCAGATACATCCGTACATTTCGCGTGCCGCGAAGAGCCGTGATTGAGCGCGTGATTTGCGTAGCGCAGTGCGAAACGAGAAGAAGAATCTGTAAACGCGCGAATACCTACACACGAGAACCTCTTAACGTCTGTTCCCACGCAAAATGTTGACTCTGCTGAGCTTACAGATATTAAACGAATATTAAATGTCTTGTTAAAAAAAAAAAGAGAGAGAGAGAGAGAGACAAGAGAGGAAATGAGCGAATGAAGAATGAAGTGAACCCCGACACCAACGGCAAGGCTCGCGAGGACGGAGTATCGGAGTCGGGTCCGAGAAATTTCTGGCAAATACTCGTGAGATGAATTTTTGTGAATGAGCGAGGTGAATTGCGCGGGACGATACGGTTTCTACAAATTCATAAGATACGCGTGAATAATCAACGCGTCCTCCACGAATCAGCCGTCCTCGGAGGCCGACCGTTTCCCACCACCGCCTCCCCCGAACTCTCGATATTCGAGGATTCTCGGTCCTTCCTTTTCAGATAATGCGAAATCAATCACGATTGCATGGCTGTAAATTCCACGGGACAAGCGATAAAAATTCATGTCGCCGTGCCTCGCCGTGCAGTGACTCAGCATACAGTGTGGCCGAGTCCCCTCGCCCCTCGCCCCCCCAGAGGAATATCTAGCTTGTGCAAGGTGAATTATTAATCAAACTCGCGAGGTGGCCGATTCGAGGTAATTTGAGATGCCTCTACACACACACACACACCATTCATCAAAGTTGCAATGACTTAATAATAATTAACAGCCGCTCTCGCCGGTAAATATCATTCCCGGTCAAATAACTTTCTACCGAAGCGGTCAGGAGGGAATACCTCTCGACATGCCGTGGGATGTCATTCTCGCGGATTCGGGAAAGCAGTCTCGAGTGGGAATTCTGCGTGTGAAATCGCGGAATAAGTCTCGCAAGCCAAGACGATTCGTTTCTTCTTCGGCGAGCGAACGTCTTCATTCACCAGTCGACAGACTGTGGACGGTGAAATGATGTCAGGATTAAGATGACGCGAATATGAAAATCATGTTGGTTTTGCTACAAGTCCAATTTGCGTTCGCCTACACGGTGAATAGGGTTAAGTTAATACGTACGTGACTTTTGATCTGCAGACTACTGGCTCGTCGCGCGAGACAAAGTCGCGCAGTCTCGCGATTTTCCGCTGCTCTTTTCCCGCGTCTTTTCTCGCCGCCCAATCGTGTCGTCGATCATGGGCGCTTACGAGCTTGCGACTAGAGTTGCCGAGTCCAAAAATACGTAAAAATTACTGGACATTTCTTCTTCGGTAACAAACCCAAACCGGACAGAAATAATAATCATAACGTTACATTAAATACAAAATATGACAAGGATTTATTTGCAATATTAATTTCCAAACAATTTTATAAACAAGACTTGATTGAATAAAATAATAAGCTATTACTTTTTTAATATATATGGAATGATGAATCGGCAGAGCATCTACTAGATGGCTTTTTGAGTGGGGCTCGATCGTTTGTAGGCGCTTGAAACGGAGAAACGTCGCTAAATTCTGAATCCTCTCATTCCATTGATTGGATATAACTTAAAAACCGGACATATGACGTCCGGTAATTTGACTTATCAACCGGACACTGGACAAGACATCTGAAACATCTGACAGTCCGGGTCAAAACCGGGCGGTTGGCAACCCTTCTTGCAACCCGCGCGATCCTTTCGCCGACGAAGAGACTAGCATGAAGAGCCGAGCGATGAAATAGCTGACGACTGGATTATGTTAGTCGATATTGCGAACGCGGTAATGGCGCGTCTCCTTATCGAGAGTCGAGTCTGTCCCAGATCCGCGATGCGAGATGCGCTCCTCTGTGCGGACATTAACCGGCTTGCCGATACTTGGCGCTTCGCCAGTGATTGATTCGCCGTAACGGTGTAACGACCCCGTGGAGAGCTTTCCCGTCGTTATGCCTCACATGATCCCGCTATTCATTTAGGAAATCGACGACTATTCGATGCCTCATCGTTACTTACGCCTCGTGAATTATCGATTTGTCATTATCGCGCGGTATTTAATCGCATCGGTCGCATAATTAATCGGAATACCTACGTCCGGAAATCTCTCTCGCGAGATGAACCTTTGGATTTGATGTAAGATCGAGAATCATCGAGGTTTATCCCCGTTAATAACGGTGGTCAGCAATGCGCACCGCGCACAGGTAAATCGCCTGAATCGTCCGATTTTCTTTCATTTCAACGAAAAGTCTCGCATTAGAAAGTGAGACGGAGGGCTGTATTTTTGCTTCCGCGTCTCTCGATTCGTCGTTACCTCTTAATTTTCGTGCCAAGCGTTACCCCGTTGTCTCGATCGCTTTGCACACATTTTCCATGCTGATTTTATTTCGTCCGCGTAATTCCGCGTATATCTTTCGCCGTCATTATTCGCCCGGAAAATTTCAACGGTATCGCGCTGTCAATTTATATTCGCTCGTCTTTTCGCCAATTAATAATGATCCTTCGTGTTAATTATCGTTAAATGAGCGCCGGTTACGGCTTATCGGCTCGCAGGCAGCCGGCTGCTTAGGTGCGATCGATACGCGAAAGTATGTCAGCTGTAATCACAGTCACGATACCCGCACATTACACGCGTGCCCCCCGTGCATACCGTTACTCGTTTCATTCACGAGCCCTCCTCGATCGTGTCCGCGATGCACTCGCGTATGATGCGGTGAGAATGATTCAGTTAAAAATAACGACCGACGAACGCGGCGGTTACTAGACCGCGCGAAGGGATCGCAGCCAGAATAACATGAGACGTTCAATTTTGAAGAAGCTGTTTTACTTCATTTATTTATTTGCAACACATCTCTCAATTATCCATTATTTGTTTATTGGTTGATACCATTATCATGTGCATTATCATCATCTTGTGTAATTCTGTACATTTTGTTAGATCAAGTAACGAAAATGATGTATCATCGTTGTTTTTTAAGATATCCTCCGTTTAATGAACTCGTAATATTTCAGTGAGAGAGAGAGAGAGAGAGAGAGAGAGAGAGAAAGAAACTTGTTACAGCATCGTTGAATATTTTTTTAATTGAGCGTGAAATATCCGAAATACCATTTTTCATATAGCCTCAGGGAAGGTACCTGACGTTACCGAAATGTTCAAGTGGTCACTTTCACCGATGGAAGATTTAAAAAAAAACAACGACGGTATCTTGAATCACGACCATTATCTAGTTTAAATGAGTCTAATTGAATTTTGATTAGACGTGAAATGTGCGAAATACCACTTTTCATACGACATAGCTTCGAACGATGGATTTGTCGATGTCTAAACCTTTAAATCGTCACTTTCACCGATGGAAGGCCTCGTAAGAACAGCGAGGATATCTTCAATCGCGACAGTCACCGATTTTTGCTCAGTTGCAAATGATCGTCACACTTGAGAACGATCGACGAAGATCGTGAAATTATAATAACGCGGGTTAAAGATTAATCTAACGGGCTCTCTCTCTCTCTCTCTCTCTCTCTCTCCCCCCCTTCTTACCGATACGCGATACGACGAGGTGTCCGCGGTGTTGACATTTGGGTACATCACGCCGTGAGAAGAAACGAACGAGATTGCGGAATCTTAATAAATCGATGATCGAGTACACCAATGGTCAACGTCCGGCGCTCCTCTAAACTCTTTCACAAACGCAGCGCTTTCGAATCGTTTGCATAAACATCAGTTAAGGTAACGCGCGCTTGTCCTTGGAGAATTTTTCACGCGCATTTTGTTCGTATATCGCGTAATCTATTACGAGAAGTATAATAAATCATTTCCGGTTTGCTTCTCGATTCGCGGTCATCGGCGCTCTCGCGAATGAAAAGTAGCGACAGATATATATAAAAATCACTGGCAGAAAGATTGTAGCATTGTTACTTCGATGAATTCGGATTGAATTTTGAGATCGGACAATTTATCCTTTGAAAAATCTTTAGTAAAAAATGATTTTTCTCGTTGAATGTCCCCTGTGAGACCCATCGAGGTTCCGCTGATTTAAGCGCCGCTCTCGGACGTCTCGATTTATGAGCCGCGATAGAAAATGTTACCTGTAGAAAAACGTTCGAGATAAAATTCGAGATGAAATTCTCGAGTTATAGATCACTTGAAGTTTCAACACTCTACTTGACGTGAGGGAGAACGAGAGAGAGAGAGAGAGAGAGAGAGAGAGAGATAGCGTTAGATAAATCACGATCAACCCCCGGAGTTATCGTTCGGCGCCCCGTTGAATTCCTCGTCGATCGGCTCCCGTGAGTGAAAAATAATGAGACATAAATCTCGATGACGCTTGCAAATTAGCGTTTCGCCCTCGGTGCCGACGCTCAGCCCTCGGCGATTTTTCCTTCGCTGCAACTATCCGCCTCAGCGAGAGTGAAAAAAAAGCGCCGACAGATAAATCAAGATAACTGGACAACAATTGCGGTGCAACCGGCGCGACGCGCGACCACGCGAACTTCGTCGACGAGCGATACTTTATTTATCTCGTAGTTGCGTGCGCCGGACTATAATCTCGCGCGTACGTGCTTGTGCACGCTTGTGGCGTTGCGCAAGGATATTTTTGTATGTCCTCTCGCGAGTCTCTCTCCTCTCATCGAGAGAGGAGGTGTATCGAACCTTTTGCCAAAGTTACGCAACCGCGAGAGTGATGGCATCTCCTCGGTCGCCGGTTAACGTTACGTTACGTTGCGTTACGTTATGTTACATTGAACAATCTGGGAATTGCTGTCTTCCTAGTTATGGCACGCGTTCCTCGCTGAACTTTTGGGTCACGATGTCGTCCGACAGACGCTATCCCGTGGCAATCTCCCTCCCTCCCGCACGACGTAACGACGATGTCCACCACGAGGAAAAGTCAAGTGCAAGTCGATAGAAAAATGTTCTCATTCGATTCTTACGAGTGTCATCGGTTTGTCCGAAATTCGCCGGAATTTAATGCCGATAAATAATGCCCTCGAATAGTGAAGCCTTTAATTTCCGTGGTTGTGATACGGGTACTAAATTTTAATTCAGGATTAATTTAAATTCCAGCTTATAATTAACAACATTTCTTTATTGCATATATCAACTTTTATTAAGATCGAACTTACTCTTGAAAAATGGCAACGTTTGAACCAAGCGAAGGACGCGGGAAAGCTTTCCGGTATCCCTAATAAAACAGAAATTCACTTTCTTGTCATCTCGTATACGCGTAATGCGTGATTATGTCGCTGCGTTGTGTCAATCGTGTTGTCACGTTATCGTTCCCCCGAGTTGTGACAATTAACGTGCGCGGCATTTTCATAACGATCGAAGCGCCTGTCAGATGACAAATGATGCTCGTCGAAGGGACCGAAGGGACTGAGGACGGGTAAAACCTTTCGCACCAAGTGCATCTGCTTCACTTTTTTTTCACTTTTTCTCAGGAGGCACGGAAAGGACTCGCTTCGTTAAGCGTGATGGAACGGCTTACCTTACCTTACCTTACCTTATCTTACCTTACCTTTCCTTTCCGAGGCGACTCGGTCGATCGGCGGATCCCGATATCAATCGTGCCGATCGCTACTGTTGCTCGCGAGTCGCCGCGGAATGCTCGCAGGATGGGTTCGGCGGCGTGCGATCGCGCGCGGCGACAGAAATAAAATGTCAGCAGAAGAAACGGCGGCAGGCGCATCCTATTAAAGGTTCAGAGATCGCATTGTGTTCGTCCGCGTGCCCTTAAACGAGCCAGATCGCGCGCGCGCGCGCGCGGCCTGCTCGTGACGACGCTGGCCTTTAAATCGCCGGCGATAAATCCCGCATGCGACGATCCGCACACGATCGCAGGTGCAACCGTGCGCTGGAGGATACGCGACGCCGCCGCCGCCGCCGCGGCGACGGCGGCGGCGCTCGCTTACGCATGTCCTCGTAACGTCACTTTATCCCGCGCCGCGAATAAAATTCGCGCGCCGCGACGAAGCTCCTCTCTTATTCCCGTAATGAGCGGCGAGGACAGCTGAGATTAACCCTCGCTCATAAATCCATAGCCGCGCGCGCCCCATCGAGCGCGACTTTATTAAGGATCTCCCCTTCATAAAAATGTCGAGGCAGGTTTCGTGTTGCTACAGTCGGGTCTTCGCAATCCTTGCGTGTGATGATAATGTGAACTCCGGGTACTTCTGCTTGAGATTAGAAATTATTATTATAGGTATAACAATATACTATAATTGAACGAGATCGGAAAGTAACGCGTTGCGACACTTCACCTCAATGAATTTCGCAATTCATCTTGCGTGTTCGTTAGGAAAGTGCATCTTTTCTGATAACCGCGGGGGACAAATTTTCCTATCAGACACGGAATGCGTTGCGAAACTCATGTGGAAGGTGGAAGTGCCGTAATCTTTCATCCTCATCTCGTACTGGTATCGTACGATAGCGAATGATAAATGAGCGAGAGATGAGAATCGACGGACGACAATGGGGCAGGAGTACGTTGACATTCTTGTCGCAGGAATGAAGGAAGAGAACTCACTTGAGGTGACTGACTGTGCTCGACGCGTGCTCGAGATCGCCAATGTGGCTTTTCGCATCCATCCCCGTATTCCCGAGTGACTGCTCGACTGTCGGTTCGCCAACTTGGAGAACAATGTTAAAGGCTCGTGAAGCACACACACACACACATACATACACGCGCACACCCACCTACGCGACGCACAAAACGAACGATTGTTCGCGTTTGGCGAGTCGCGAGCGGACGACGGTAGCCGTTGGCGCGGATCGCCTCTTCGCGGGCGAAGAGAAGGACGAAGAGAGGGAGAAGAGCGACGCGTCCGCCGTCGTTCACCAGGTATATAAAAGCTGGGGACCTGCAGGAGCACGGATTCGCCGACAGGACCACGGTATACGATTCTGCTTGTGCTACAGGGTGGCCGCGATATATCGAGACGCGTGCCGGGTGATGCCGCAGTGCGAAGTGTCCTCTTCATCCTCATCTTCGTCATCCCCGCTGCATTCTCTGTCGCTGTCATCGCCGTTGTTGTCGTAACTGACAGCCACGATGGTTTATCGCAGGATCGTCCACTCGCTGGTACGTCCCGCGGAGAAATTTCAACACCTGTATAATGCGAACCTGAGGAAAAATCCTCGTCGGGACCGCAGGGCCGGGGATTTCACTTTTCCGTGTGTGCTACGATACTTATAATTGAAAAACGTCCACGCGACTAAAGTTCCACGCGATTGTCCCTGTAGAAGCTAAACATTTCACGAGGAGCCCGCGCACTCGCGTCATCTTGGAAGAGTGTCGTTATTATAAACAGTCGTAGTGCAGGATTGTCATAACCTTTCGCATGATTTCAATTGTCGCGTTTGTCGTGAATTACTCTATCGTTAGTAGCTACAGTCCATCCATCGCTCTCATGCTGTACATTTTAATCGTTCGTGAAGGTCCACGCGTTATCCCGAGCCAAGCATTTCCCACATTGTGCGGAGTGATGATGATCTTCCATGTCACTACGACCATCGTACCGATCTAATTACGTCGCTTCGATTACCAATAAGAATGGTGCAATGGTTCGTTTCCGCGTCGTTTTAACCGTTTTTTCGACGCGGAGGTGGTAAGGGGATGGAAAGAGCAGTGGAGCTGCCTTGCTCTTGAAGGCAGCTTAAGATCCGGCGCTGCGCTCAACGAGGCAAATAAGAGAATCCGCCGCTTAAGATCGCGACGCGCGTCGCCTCGTCGTAAATCACTCCTCGTTGGGATTCCCCGCGTGCTGGAGAACGTGCAGAGAGAGAGAGAGAGAGAGAAAGACGCTCGTGCTACCGGTCGCGGTCGGAGCCTTCCTCGTGTGTGGATGCTGCGTTGTTGCGCGTAGCCTCATAGCTCGAGCGAGCACATCGCTCGTAAATTTCACGCGCGTCGTGCAACCTCGAGTCGCATCGGGTGGCGCGACGCATTTGCACCTGCGCCTGCGGCCTGGTTAACGGCGGCTTTTATTAATTCGAACCTGCGGGTGAATCGTTTGATTTCGTGGTCGGACACGAAGCTCCGACAGCTCCGGAAGCCTCAACATCGTGGCATCGCGTGTGTTGCGGCGTAATACGATGGGTGAAAGGTTCCAGGAGAAAAGTTTTCCGGAAGAATCGATATTCCTGAAGGCGCACGTGCGACGCGCAAATTGACACGCGCTCGTACTCGAGCGCAAATGTGAACGGGGTGTTAAAATTCGCGGTCCGTTATCGCGTGCGTGTCGGCTGGAAGCTCGCGGCTCGCGGAAGTTCCTCGCGGAGAACGAAGAACTGAAGACGAGGAAACGGACGAGACGAGAGGAGACTCGACAAATCGGCACGTCACTTGGAACTCACAGCCGGTGAGTCGTTCTCCCTTCCCCACCCCTCCCCGTCGTTTTATCACGTCGATTAATAATAATTAAACGACTAATCGCATTAATGACACGCCGGTCGATGTCGAAAAGAGTCTGTCGCGCGTCGCGACGCACCGAGAGCGCGGATTTTCTTTTCCCTGACCTTTTCCTCTCTCTCCTCTCTTCCGCCCCTTTCACCCTCACGCGCTCGAAGTCGATTAATAACACGTGTGGCCGGCTGCGCGTAATCATTTTAGGAACCAGTTCTGTCCCGCCGATTAAAGACGGACGGCTCTCTCGCAATAGCGACGCCGCGTGCGGAGCGCGTATCAGGGGGGTTGAAAGTTCATCTTGCCTGCGAAACGACGCGCGCGATTCGCTGAAATTCCCGTCGCGCCTTCGCGCGCCTGTGGCCGGTTATTAAGCCCCGAAGCGCTACGGTCAGCGATTCAGTAGAAAGTGTCCTTTTTCGAGGGATCCTCCGTCGCCGTCGCCGTTGCCGTCGCCGCCGCGCTTCTTGATGAATAGCGATTGCCGATTATCCAACTCGCGCGCGACTCTCGCGATCGCCGGCGCGCCGGTCGCGAGGTCACCCGCGGCGAGGCTCCCCGGGGGGCCGCGTACCCGCGTGAATGAAGAGGTTTGTGCGCGTGACCAGACGTCGAGGAGAATGCGGGTCGAAGATAAGCGAATCTATCTGGTGATTCGCAACGGATTTCATTTTGTGGGCGGAATGGATTTGTCGGGGCTTGACGGAGAAACGGAAAGTCCACAAGTAAGCGGGCTCGCTTGTGCAGTGACAAAATATTAAGTGTACAAATGAATAATCCAAATTTTGCCGCTAAATTCAAGGTTTATTTTAAGAGAAAGTAAAACAGATTCGTCGAAATCAAAGTATTCGCCGTTTTCGCGGTTTTCTATAACTTTAAGCCGTCTTCCAGGCAGCTGATGAATCCCATGTCGGAAAAGCCCTTGTGTCGTCAAGCCATTTTCGGATTCCTCATCCACTGATTTGAAGCGCGTGTCGGACAAGGCATGCTGTGCGTCGACCGGATTATAAGTGGTAATCGGGTAGGAGCGATGTCTGAATGAATACGCCGGCCGTGCTGCAAGACTCCCGGCCAAGTCTCATTGTGATGACTCTTGTCGTAGAAGCAACGGCCGCGTTCAGCAGAAAAAGCTGCTTACTAAGCGCTTAGTGATCATTATCTATGATTGGAGTATTCTTTTAGATCTTTAACAAATCCAGGGGAATGAACGAATCAGAAACGATAATCACTAAGCGCTTAGTAAGCAGCTTTTTCTGCTGAATGCGGCCATTGTGTGGCCTGGTAGCGTCATCATGCAACAATTTCACAGGACGTTCTCCTTTGCCTATGGGCGTTATGCTATATGGGCGTTTTCGTTCCAATTCTTGACTCAAACGGATTAATTGGTGTTCGGTATTAATAGCTCATAATAAATCACACCCTTCATACACCGCCACCACCAAATGCAGAGCAGAATCTTCTTTCCGGAGTGTTTTGGCTTTGCGACCGATATTGATGGTTCGCCGGGATTTACCCATGACTTTCTGCGTTTCGGATTGTCATGGAGTATCCACTTCTCATCGCCTGTAACAATTTTCCACAAGAGAGACTTTCTATGCTGCTTATTGAGAAGAGAAAGACACACTGCCGCACTCGTTGATGTTTGTTGGCTTCTCAGTGAGTTCATGCGAAACCTTTCCTTTTCCTTCTTTCTGAATCTTCCCCATCTCGTGTAGGCGTTTGGAGATGGTTTGTTACTGCTCTGCAAGCTCTTTTTGCGTTTGTGCTGAATTCTCAGCGAACAATTGCTCCAAATCATTGTTGCCGCACTTCCGAGGGCCCTCCAGGACGTTCTTTGTGATTGAACTCAGATTGAAATCGCCGTTTTTAACCCTTTGCGGCGCAGGCGGACACCCGGAGACTCATCTACATTCCGTCAGTTTTTTATATTTTATGAGCAGTTTTAATGATCGATTTCTTAGCAATTATATTTTCTAGCTTCTTAAGACCCTAACTAATGTGAAATAATTGTGATTACTTATAAATTCTTTAAATTTATTATTGCCAATAGTAAATAAGTAAACATAATAAAATGTTTTTAGAATAAATAAAGTATGGTAAGGCGAAGAATTAACTATTTTTATCTGGGAATTGATACGCAGGGATTTTTTTGGGGCGCTGATTACGAATCCGTTGTCAGATTTTCAAAACCCAAGATGACCAATTCAATACATCGGACGGAAAACTTAAAAAAAAAACTTCAATTTCTAGAAAAATTAGTATTGAGGGGTTTTTTGGGTCTCTAATGATGAATCCATCAGCAAATTTTTAAAATTCACGATGGCTGATTCAATACAGCGACAATTTTACAGTGGCAATTTTAAAAAACCCAAATTTCTACGCCATTTTGAATTTCGAAAATCTGACTGAAAACCCCTAGATGCAAAGTTTTATAGAAAATCGGTTAAAAGGAAAAATTCATGGCTCAAAGAGTTAATGCGCGAAGCAGATTCGTGAAAACTTCACCGAAAAAAGTCAGGACGCTCTTGCAGAAACCAGTCGTCGGCTTTGCAGGTCTGGTGGTTGCTGTCATACCCTGCGTGCTTCCCGGCTGAGAAACTGTCGCCCGATCAGCAGGCGCCGCTGTTCGCCCGCGGCTCCGGAGGTCTGATCCTGAAGCCGCCGTTCGAGAGTGCACGAAGTGTGGCGACGAGTCCGGCGGTCTCCACGAACACCGTCAGCGAGGACGGCGTCGAGAGGGAGGAGATCGCCAGCTTCAAGCTCGTGGACGGCGAATTAGTCCGGGTGGTGGAGGGACACTTCTCCTACAGGAGCCCCGAAGGGATCCCCGTCTCCGTGAAGTAAGGACACGCTTAGTTGCGATAACGCAAAATTCGTAGAACATCGCTCGCGGCGCAGGCAAAGGAAGACGCAAAGGGTGACGTAGCACGAAATAGCCGCGAGGAAGGCGCGAAAGGTCGCGCTGGTATTCCTCGTGGATATTTATTTCACTAAGATTTCTCTCTCTCTCTCTCTCTCTCTCTCTTTCTCTCTCGCGTCTTTGCGATTTTATTATACTGATATCACGCATGCCCGGAAATTACAGCGTGCTTTACGCGAGAACAATAGGACGCTTTCGCTTCGTCCGCTCTTCCGCACATGTACGTTCCACACATTATACATTCTCATACGCAGCACTTGAACGTTAGACACGTAAATACAGAAGTATACTGATGCAACGTCAGAGAGGTATATCGTAAACGCCAACTGTCAATGTTTGCATCCGCAGTTACGTCGCGGATGAGAACGGGAATCGAGCTGGTTTCAGGCTGGGCGCCGCCGCGACCGGCGGAACGACGTCTCACATCAACGTGGGGGACTCGAGGCCAGGTGCGCCGGGAGGAGGCACTACATACCTGCCGCCAAAGTTGACATCGTCCAATGTCGACCGCAGCTACCTACCGCCGCATTAACGAACCTTCGTGTCTCTAGGCGCGCATCTTCGCGTAATATCTGCGTGCGAGCTAACCGCTGACAAAAATGCGCACTCTCGGTGAACGCGGCGATGAGACCTCGACCAAGACGATGTTCCGCTCTCCAATGAGAATCTCGGTACAAGAACATCAAGTTCAAGTTGCGACGATTCGTAAGAATAAGTCGACCCCGTTTGAAAATCGAATCACTCTCAAATGATTTTAGATCCCCCGGAGTAGCGTTAAATACGCCACGACGCGAGTATCGTGCGAGTATTCTGGACGGACTTCTGGACGAATTTGTGAGCGCTTGGACCTCGCCGCGATACGCGACTATCCTGAGATTTTTCGTTCTCGAATTGTCAAAATCACGGACGATGTATATCGATGTTCGGCGAAAGGAAGGGCGTTCTCGCGGCGGGAAATATCGCTGCGTTCTCGACGAGCGCGGTTATTATTAGCGAGCCTACCTCCTGTGAGTTCGTGACATTTGCAGTCGCAATACAGCGTGACATCGTGCGTTTTCAATGTCACGGCGATTTGTATATCGCGACATTTGATGCCTCGATAGACGGAACACATTCGTGTGTGTAGTGTATGTGCACGATGCAACGGCTAGTGTTTCCGTCGTACACTCGGAATCGCGGACACTTTGCCACTCACCAGATCGATTTCGGGTTACTCGTTTAACGTATGTAACGCGCAATCAGCACAGAAAGAGCGTAAAGACGTTAAGAAAAATAAGTATTTAATTTTTGCAGAATTATATATATATATATATATATATAATAACTTATTATATATTAAAATAATATATATAATGTATGATTATAATGATTAATCGTAAAGTATATATAAATATTTTCCAATTAATTATTTATATTAATTTTATACATGAACCTCTTACTTATCCTACTTAACATCCTTATTCTTCTTCTGCTGATTGCACGTTACACTTGAGCAAATAAGCCGGGATCGGTCTAATGTGAATAGTGAGTTCCGCGGTGCCAATTAGCGCGAAATGTGTTCGCCCTTCTATTAAATTTGTTAAATAACGTAGGACGATATTCGTTGCGAGTTGTAAACGATTAAGTGGACACACATTTAGCGCTAATCGACGGCGGCGGACCAACGTCACGTAATAGTTTTAACACAGATTAGATACTTTCTTTTGTATCTCATCAAGTTAGGGGTATTTTTGCAGTTTTATATTTGCTATTTATAGACTTGTACGTGTAAGGTCGTATGATATAAAACGTCTTGTAGCGTAGATCTTTACGTATAGTACAGAAGCTACGTAAAAACTAACTATTCCCTCGTAGTCAACTCGCATGCGAATATAAAGTATACCTTGCCATCAAATAAATTCTCTCCTCCTGTCGTTCACTAATAATCAGACTCGCATCACACACAAACGTCGAACGAAACCGTCCAGAAGCGCGGTGCGTCACATGTTGCGAAATACGAAGTATCCGGTGGAACTCACCAACAGTCTAAAGTTATAATGGTCATACGGTTGCTTCGCGAAGAATACTACTTCGATTATCCCGAACAGCGGCATGTCTATATTATGTGTCTGGAATTGTCCCTTCACGTCATATAGAATCTTGTACAATCCCGCGCCAAGAGATCCTCCCACATTGTCCGTGAGATCCGTGCAGCTACCGTCCACTCCTGTTGCGCTACGACGGAAAAGAAAGAAAAAAAAGTCCAGCTCGATAGAGTCAAAATTTAAACGGCCAGGCCACCCGCTTCTCGGTGCTTGTTCGAACGCGTCGAAGCGAATCGACGGAGAATATGCCGACCGCCGCGCATTGCCGATAATTCGTCGGCGTAAAAATAAGAGTGTGGACTTGATTCTTTCGAATTACGGCAAACTTTTACGTCCCGACATCGATCGTTACTGTGACAAACCGAGCTGAATTTGAATGTTTACGAAAGCCGGTGCTGGGGATAAAATTGTTTCGATGTCTCTGGAGACTCTGGACAGGCTTCTAAAAGTTGTTTTAAAGACGTCCTACATTGTTTTTGAACATCTTAAAAACGTCTTTTTCAATTCTGAGATATGTACATACAAGAAAGGTACATGCACGAGACGCGAAATACACACCTGATTGCTACAACGAGCCAATTATTTGCTGCAGAGTCGAACTTGAAGAGAATAATCGGCACTTGAAAGACGGGTATGCCCGTGCAGATATCTGTAATTGTCGTGGTGATTTTCAGGCATGGTGAAAAATCCATCTGCGAAAAAAAGACACGAGAAACATACATTCGTTCGCGTACAGTACAAAGATCGCAACAAAATTCACGTTACCTTTCTTATCTATCCTGATGTTACTTCCGTTCGTATTATATATTCCGTCCCGCGTTTAATCGCGCGATACATAAACACCATATAAATATTCCAAGTTGAAAAGATTGTGATAAAACGAAGCAGGATTTGTCGTGTTGAGAATGTTGCGAACAAATGATGTGTCCCGCGACGACCAACCAACAGATCCCGCTTCTCGCCCTGATCGTTAGAATAACATTGACGTGAAATTTTAAACAAGACACGACCGAGAGTTGGGACACAAATAACAATAAAGGGAACGAGAGAGATAAATTTATACGAATATATCTACGTAAATACGTGCGAGAATGTATTAGTACGAAATTACAACCGATAGACACACGCATTAACCAAAAATTACAAGCTTCCGTCAAGGATTATTATAATTATATAAACTGACACGCACACACAATACCGATTCGGTATGAAGTGCAATAAGAGGTTTAGATTGGTAGAAAAATATACTCTGCTTGCGCACAAATATACATTCGTATCTGTTTTTAAGCGAGAAGAGACTCGTGGTAAGTTTCAGCTTAATATTCCTGGTTATTCGTTGTAACTGTGTAAATTTATGTTACACAAGAGAAAATACAGATACAAGATTTTTGCAAAATATGCTGAAATAATAAAAAGACGCGAGCTGAATATAATTGTAAAATATTTCGAAAAGATCTTTTCTGTTGCTCTAATTGACCACTAAACAGGCTTAAAGTTATCGTGATCAAATTTCATTGTTAATCCACATATTTCACTACAATTATACGATTCTATACCGTATACTACTACTATACAGAGCAAAACTTCTCTCGTTTCTGACGTTATCTATTAAGATAACCATGGTGAGAAACTAGAAGTTTTAAAAGATCGTTATGTGTAAGAGAGAGATAGAAAAACTCGAAGGTCGAAAATGTTCAATCAGTGTACGTACCTCTAGTTTATATTTAGTGACAACTTATAGACTCGACTTGTTGTTTAGGATGTATGCAATACAAAATGCTATGAATATGCATATTTATCCTATGTTTGACGATGTTGAGATACAATGTTGGTATACAATATATAACACAACGTATACAGTATTCATATATATTGAAAAAAAAAAATTTGAGAATACACGAAATGAAAAAGCGGTAAAAATATAGAGCACTCATGAATACTAATATTTTTAGAACAAACATGTACGTATTAATGCTTAACGATATATATTTCTTGATCATACTAAAAATATATAATATCGCAATGTATTATAAAAACTCCTTGTAGTCTTATCTTATGCTTAAGAATCGCTGCTGAAACTAATAATATTAGTAACAATTTTAAAGCATTTTAGATACGTCAAGATGCACTCCAAATGCTCAAGGATTTAAAAACTTAAGGACTTAAACTTTCAAATACTTCAAATACTTCAAACTGCATCTTGAAGAACTTGCTATTTGCTTTCAAACGATATAAAATGACCAAAGTTTATATATGATTCCTACCTCTACTTATATTAAAGTATCATGTTTAGTCGTTTCTACGAGTTAAAAGAGTAACTCATTTCTAAGATTACATATTTGTCACATAGCAGCCATAGGCATTTTCTTATTTGTCAAGTAATTTCATAAGAGTATTGTGTAACCTAACTTATATTTTACGTGAATTATACGAATATACTTAAACATTAAATATATATGTATATATACATATATATTTAAATCAAATAATCTAAATATATATTTAAATTTCATTTGAATCGTTTATATAACATGATGAGAATATTTTATTAATTATAGCTATATTCTATAACTATATATTCTATATTTTATAACTATATTCATTGTATTTATTATGTGGTAACACACACAAAGCACTTATTATTAAGCAGTGATACATTAACAGTGGTTGACTGAGGCACAGTATTCTATACGGTTGCTAGAAATATTACTAGGGGGTTTTTATAATACCATCTCTCAGATACGATAAACGTAAATCGTGAACGTTATTCTCTCAGAAATAACGTCACAATGTATGTAACCAATAGGGCCAGAGCACAGACTTCTGCATAATGCATAATACACAACGCATAAGAGAATCAACAAATCAGAGTTCTTAATTTTTGCCCTGAGGAGGGATTATGCGTTATGCAGAAGTCTGTGCTCTGGCCCATAGCATTCACGATTTACGTTGCAAAAGCTCCCTACTATTTACGATGGTTAATATAATAATATTGACATACAAAAGATTTTCCCGTGATCCTTAAAAAATATAGGGAAAAAACAGAAACAATGCTATAAAAAAAAAAAAAAAACAATAGCAATCTTAATAAATTAACTAAAGAAAATTGAAACCAAAGACTAATCTTAACGTAAGTATAACCGTAACGTAACTAATGAAACCTTGACGTAAGTGCGAAGAAACTTTACAATTTGATGTATCATAGCGATATAGATAGAATTATTCATAAATGTGATATTGTATGTTATATAAATATATTTGTACAAATATAAATATATAAATATATTTGTACAAATATAAATATATAAATATATTTGTACAAATATAAATATATAAATATATTTGTACAGAAGTATGTTCATAATATATCTAAATAATTTCCCTAGACTAATTTATATATATAAGCAATTCACTACGATTCAAACTTCGATAATTCAAGATTTGCTATTCTTATGTAAGTAAATTTGCAAATATGAGCATACAAATTTTAATGGGTAATGCGACGTTACTTGACACAAAAAAATTTCATAAAAAAATACTCATAATTTTTGTAGTAAGACATGATAAATATGATTTCTTAATATGAAAGTCCTGCTTTGTATAATTTTTTATTCTATCAAATCTTTCATAGGAAATTGCTTAAGAACCGCGATATGTACTGTAACCGAAAGGACTCAACAAAATTGGGATATGGTAGTGACCAAGTGGATTTTTCACATCAAACACAATCTCGATGAATGGATACATGGTCTCTATTCTTCTTAAAGAGAAGTACTTCTCGACATCAAAGTGAATCTTGTAGCGACCCCCCATACCGATCGACTTAGTATTATGATCTAATAGATCGATGCAGCGTCCATTCGGATTTGTATTGCTGAAAAGAAAATGCTATCTTGCAGATCACATCCAACAATAGATAATAACCGCTTTCAGTCAAAAGAATCGCATACCTCTCGTTCATGAAAGTCCATCTGCCGTCCACTAGTTTGTAGAGGCTGACTTGGAGGCCGCTAACCGGAAGTCCCTTGGTAGTGTCCACTACGTGAGTGGAGATACGTAATTTTTTCGGTGGTAATTTCATTTTCAACGGAGATGACTGGAATAAGCGAGAAATATATTTCATTGGGATCTCAATGATTCACCTTAGATGATCAAACTTAGAACAGTAGTGATAATTAAATCTTATATTTAAAATTCATTCAAGTTCATCTTCAGATGCTGTACAAGCCACTTCATTGGCATGAAGCATCTCTGAAGATGAATTTATAATAAAACTTATAAAACAAACATAAGTATAAAATCTGGTTATACATATTGGCTTTAAACCTAATCTTTCTCGATTTAGTCATTGTAAATGTATTGATATTCAATGTATTTCGATACATCTAGTATAGTCAAGTATCGAGCAAATTCGCCAATTTCTCACCTTACTCGACTGTTGGCTCGTACTAGGGATAGCAGTAGATTCTAACATAGTAGTCAACTGAACAGTTTTGTTAAGGTTGGGCTGGTTTACGGCGACGATGGGCTTTTTGTCGGTGACCACCAATGTAGGCAACTTGGCACCTTTGATCTTGCTCAGAACGTATTGTGTGCCTGGTTGGAATGTACCACCGGTCAAAGTCAAAGTCTTACCACCAGATGTCAGAGTAATAGTCCTATTCTGTCCAGCAGTGACTGGTATAATGTTGTCTTCGTGAGTTGATGGTGTTGAGTTCAGCTGATATGTTGTTTCCAGTATCGGTAAAGAAGCAACTATCACATCACCCTTACTGTCTGTTTGCTGCAAATGTTGAAAGTGAACATTATTGCTATAGAATTTATTGTATTATTAAACAGCGAAAGTTTTTTTTTTCGATATATCAGATTTAAATAATCGTGGTTAAGACTAATTTCCTAAACATGCTATATACATATGTAAGCACAATGAAGTACATTCAATGTAGTGTTATTTATGAGAAAAAAACTCGAGATCATACAAAAATACATGTATCTTTTTGTTCACAGATATCACTCACAAGGATCTTTCCTGCTGACTTTTTGTTAATAGCTTTGAATTCCAAACGGCGTGCAATCTTTCCGCTCTCGAGGTTCTTCGACTTTTCTTTAACTTGATTTGTCATCACATCGGGTAATATTACCTCTATGTTGTTAGATGCCTCTTCTTCTACCACCATTTCCAGCTCCACATTGCCCTCGTCCGCGTCTTCTACGTCAAGATACTCGCCATGGACATGGGCCATCGCCTCAGCTAATGCATCATGACATTTCTCCTGCTGTTAATAATAGATAATGCAGACTTGTTTATTGTTTATTGTGTAATTAGATATTCGAGAAAGTGATAGAGACAAATAGATACAGATACAAGTATAATATACATGTATATTACACAAGACAAGACACATACAGACAATTCAATTTTCTTAATCACAGGTTTCTCTTCATCTTCATCAGATAGGTGCAATTGCAGACAAAGATCACCAGTATCACTCGATTCTTTTTCCTCTATTTCCTCCATCCCTACATCCGTAGATTCCAATTTTTCTTCCTGCACATTCATCGTAGTATCCTCCTCCATATCCAGTCTCTCGACTATATATTCGCTGTCATCCTCGTTCTCTTCTGTCTGAGAATTATCTTTAATCTCTCCGGTTGAATTGAGCAATAAAGCAGCACGCTGATGCTTCATCGTGCATGTATGTTTCAGCAAAGATAGCCGGTGCGCGTGTAGATCTTTCTTACAATATTTACAGTAAGCACGAGTCGATTCATGTGGTACCGAAGTCAACCAACCTGAAATGAAAATATTTTGAAATTAGCTTTGAAATTAGTTAGAATATTTTGAAATTAGTTAATTGTACGTGTTAATGCCCCTTTTTCCCTCTTACATATACATGCTTTAGATCTGTTTTCCATTATGTTCAACTGTACGGTCAGTATGATTGTGACTGTAGTAGATACAAAAGGTGACATTATCAATAACCTTCAACAATCTTATATAAGTAACTGAATATTTAACATAAACATATAATATAAACATATAATATTTTGAACATTTTGTATAGCTTGAAATTTTCAATACATGCATTTTCTTACTTTTGTCATAAATCAAAATGGCTGTAACAAAGTATCAAAGATTCTTATTATACAGAATTTACAGAAGTCTATATTCCATATGTTTTACTGTATTTTAAAATACTTGTGAGCATTAGTACACAGAATATTTTTATAAATTACTAATCTCTTTAGTTAATTTTTTTAACGCCAGCAATCTTTAATAGTGTCTACTGTATGAAATAATAAGAAATTTTATCTCAAAGAATTATACAGGGTATAAGTGATCCAACTTTTTACCGTACGATTTAGTGTAGCCGTTAAGCACAGTCATTTTTTCTTAAATTAATTTTTCTCAAAATAACATGTTAAAAAAAATCTCGACTTTTCCAAAACTTTCTCTTCGTTCAAGGGGCTTCAAAAAATTGTAATTTTCAAAATAAAAAAAGCGACTACGTTTAACGAAAACTACATTTATGT
The DNA here is from genome assembly GCF_003227715.2 of Harpegnathos saltator. Taxonomy (NCBI): domain Eukaryota; kingdom Metazoa; phylum Arthropoda; class Insecta; order Hymenoptera; family Formicidae; genus Harpegnathos; species Harpegnathos saltator. The sequence continues at coordinate 62,133 of NW_020230415.1, forward strand.
AGATTAAGAAAATATTTGATTTTTTTTTTTCAGATGAACCATGCCAGAGATATCGACTTCACCGTGAAGAATTTCTTGGAAGAATTCTTTACGGACCGGCACTCTGTTGTATATATCTTTATTAATTTTTATTATTTTTTAATAAAAATTTGTATAAAACTACTTCAAAGTGTCCTTAACCTTTAGAGGACCGCAGTTGTTTTCTTCGACTTTTTTATTTTAAGTATTAGAACTTTATTATTAACATCATTGGGTTGAATGACGAAAAAGATGGCGCTACTTTCGCGCCAATATATTGGCCAATATATTGGCTTTCAGTCCGGAAAAAAATCGAGATCCTTTCTTTTTAATTTTTCAACTTAATATTATTAGATATTATTAGAATAATTGTTTAACATCATTTTAGAGAAAAAGATTGACAAATAACATGTATAAAAATTTTTATACCGCAATTTACCGCAATTATGAAGTAGAAGGCAGTCAAAATGCATCATATGTATTTATATACACCAATTTATTTCGCAATAAATGCATACTTTGTCGAAAATATAAAAAAAGTAATTGAAAAAATAAGAGGACTAATGCTTTTACAATACATTTACTAATTTTTCTTGGTGTGGTACAGTTTGAAGCACGGTACAACGCAAAGAGGTGCGTTGCATCCACCGCAAATGAATAACAATAAGTATTATCGGCTCGACATTCATATCACACACAGAGAGCGTTTGCCCGATCTTGTTTACAAATCGAAACTGGTACAATACAAAGTATAACGCGTAAGCGAATATGAAATATAAAAGTAGAATATTATAAATTAAAATATCCTACAATAGTAAGTTAAAACCTGATAAATTGGTTTTCGGGCCTCCAAAGGCAAAAGCAGTTAAAAGCCAATAAATTAGTTTGCCTCAAATTAGGTCCTCCAAAGGTTTAATATACTCTTCCCCCAATCCTTAAATAATTCATTTAATAAAAAAAAATTCTTAAGAAAAGGCCTTTTTTGGACCCGTCACAATAGTATTTCCCCTTATGGTCCAGAACTTTCAGAAAATAAAAAAAAATTTTTTACGTATTTTTATAGTATATCTTAAGAATATGTTGGTGTAGCGATTTTTCGAAATTAGAAGTATTAACGGAGTTATAAGCGATTTAACGTCCGATTGTTCGACGCCGTCCGATCGTTCGATATTATCAGGTACGAATCGGAGCAAGTAGGAATTTTTTGTTGTCGAAGGAACAGAGCAAATAAATAAACAAAGAAATAGGATATTCTATATGTACAGTGGCCTTTATATGTATGTATATATCCTCAGCAAGATTGTAATTTCTAATGGTCGTTCAAACTCAGTTCTTTCTCGAATCTTGTGCATATTTGGCTGCAGGAGTGTTTAACGAAGGTTACATTACCATTTTAAAAATTATAGAGACAATGGGAATAATTATAGGTCAACAATGTAAGTTGTTTGCTGATTATGCGGATAAACGGCGATTTACACATGCGGAAATCAAGAGTGCTGATACTACAAAAATAGCTCGTATGGCCGGTCAAAGCAATGTAGAGAAATTACACGATATTTACGAAGAATCAGAGGGGTTATTCTATGAGTCAGGAATAGTAGATTAGCCAGAAACATACTGTAAGAATAAAAAAATAGCACCCAAAACTTTAAATGCGGTTTTCTAGAAACTATGTTTCACAAGTCGTTTAACATCAGAACTCAAATTTATAATCAAATCTTCAGTTTTTAGATAATTCAATATAAATTATATCTGTGGAGTGAACCTATGAAGCCAATAAATAAATTAATAATAAACTATTTTTTTACTGAAAAATATGTAAAAAAATTGATGAAAAATCGAATTCCTATTTAAAAGTTTTTTTTTAAGGAAATCATATTTTTGTATCCGGATTGAGGTTCGCGGAAAGAGGTATTCATAAAAAAAAAAAAAAAGCTTTACATTTGCGCTTCAGATCACGCAAACGGGCACTAGGATGTCAACGGCAAATTGTGACAACATGCGATGCCTCATGCGAAACGGTGCATAACTGAGGCAAATCTAAATGAAATGCTTTGTAAAAATTTATATTTCTTCATTAAATATGTATAAAACTCCCCCTAAAATTTCAATTTAATCGGAGTTACAATGTTCTAGAAAAAAATTCCTAAATTTACCTTATTTTTGAGCGCTTCATAAAGTCCCCTTAAGCTAAGATCAAGTACGAAAAAGTGTACATACTTAACGTGATAATGCAATATAAAAGTGTAGTAAGAAATAACCATGTACTCATGGAAGTAAGAAAATATGGAGGGAGCATAATATGTGGGCGCCGAGGGTGAGGGGTATGATTCCTAAGCACATAGACTTTTACAGATAGACTGCGCATCCTTATGGGTGCATTGAAGACAACATTACAGGACAGAGCTATTGAGTGTGAGTATGTGAGTGAGGCGCTCTCTCTCTCTCTCTCTCTCTCTCTCTCTCTCTCTCTCTCTCTCTCTCTCTCCGCTCTCTCTCTCTCTCTCCGCTCTCTCTCTCTCTCTCTCTCTCTCTCTCTCTCTCTCTCTCTCTCCGCTCTCTCTCTGTCTCTGTCTCTGTCTCTGTCTCTGTCTCTGTCTCTGTCTCTGTCTCTGTCTCTCTCTCTCTCTCTCTCTCTCTCTCTCTCTCTCTCTCTCTCTCTCTCTCTCTCTCTCTCTCTCTCTCTCTCTCTGTCTCTCTCTGTCTCTCTCTGTCTCTGTCTCTCGCTCTGTGTTAGGAGAGGGGAAAAAACGACACAAGGGGAAAGGTAACGTCGGGTGCGGACCGTTACAAATGGTTCCAAGCGTTTCTCTGTCCTATTCTATTTTTTCGGATGTCGTAACAGTAATTAAAGCAACCAGAGTTTAAATCTAGCAAGGTCAATTGATTTGTGAACCATAACCTTTGTATAGCTCGTACAACTGTCCTCCTATTCTCCTTTTCAGTTTCCCCCACCAAGACGCATGTTAGATAGAGACACACTCACTCAGCTATCGCTCCTTTCACTTTAATGTTGTCTTCAAGTTCTCTCACGGGACGCGCACTCTATCCGTATAAGTCTATGCTAAGACATATGAGGAATCAGTTGTCGCCATTTTGGATAGGAACATTCATTCATTGATTATTACTGAAAAAATGGTAGTTACCTAGCAATAGTAATTCATTCAAATATAAAACTGAAGAGAAAAAATGTTTAAAATAAAACAGTTAAAAAATTAATAATATAAATTTTGCAAGTAATATATATATATGTGTGTACATAGACACAGATACAGATTATTTATAGTAGAAAGAACGTAACACCATATTATAAGATATCTGGATAAATTTGTATTTTATTTTTATTATTATGCAAATTCTTTAAAAAAAGTATTACTGTGACTGGCAGATCCATTTTCTAAAAAAGGTGTATTAAATGAATGAATTTATTTTGTGTCGAAATAAAGCTTTTTTTAAAGCTTTTTTCACAACGCTGATTGGTTCGCGTTACGTCTCACTTGACTGCACATGCATTGTCGTGCATTTTGACAATTCGTGGTGATTCGTGGTTAAATTCCGAGATTTTGCAGCTTTTTGAATACTGAACTGATTGATTTTAAGATTTATTTATTAGAACCGCAGTTATTTTTTTATTGTACAAATGTTGTGTTCTTTTTAATATATCTAACCAGCGCGCACGTAACGTGCGCCTATAGTGTTCTAATATAAATAAATTGGTAGTAATAAGTAATTTTATTACTCATACGTTTTATAACGCACTGAGGCATTTTCAATTAAACACTACAAATATTAAATAAATAATTATTAATTCACAATGATATTCCATAAAATTATTCATGTTATTTATATTCTTTATAATCTCCTCATTCTTGTTTCTTCCACCGTTTAAAGTTTCCGTCTCATCTTAAGTGCAAAGTGTAAAAAGTGCAACCGATACCAATAAAGTATCCACCAATAAAAATATATTCCTAAGCAAAAAGTGTGAAAAGCACACTCGTGAACTAAAAGGTATGTGCACCGATTTTTTGTTGACTTCGGAACGCGCTCCAACTTGAGGAGAAAGACAACCACTGCTTCATACGTCAGCGCTGTCACTTATTACGAGAGCAGAAAGATGGCATATACGAGTGTCAAATAAGTAGTGATTGTGGCGTAGACACAAATGTCTTGGAGACTTTGAGTTATAATTGAAGAAATGAAGAAAACAAATAGTGATTGTGAAGGAAAGTGGCAAAAGGCTTCATAAAATTTGTAAAACAGCATATTAAAGGAGAGTATTAATTGTCTAATAATATTCTAAGTGAAAAATATTTTTAAATTTGAGTGTAAGTTAAAAAAGTTATAAACCATAACTTCTTTAATGTTTATAAATTTGTCATCGATGTTGAATGAATATATATATATATAATGCTATTATTCCATAGGTGCTATTATTCCATATTTTCCATAGGTGAGGAATTATATTATTGTGTTCAGCAGAAGTAAGCAGCAGACCAAGTTGAGTGATATGAGTATCTTGTTAAAAAAATATCACTCGACTTGGTCTGCTGCTTGTTTTTTATGAACGCAATAACATAATTTTCCTATGTAAATGATAGCATTACATACATATTCATTTAACGTCGATGGCAAATTTATAGCTATAAAATTATTAACATTAAAGAAATTATGGTTTATAACTTTTTTAACTTACACTCAAATTTAAAAATATTTTTCACTTAAAATATTATTAGACAATTAATACTTTCCTTTAATATGCTGTTTTACAAATTTTATGAAGCCTTTGTCACTTTTTTTCACAATCACTATTTGTTTTCTTCATTTCTTCAATTATAACTCAAAGTCTCCAAGACATTTGTGTCTACGCCACAATCACTACTTATTTGACACTCGTATATGCCATCTTTCTGCTCTCGTAATAAGTGACAGCGCTGACGTATGAAGCAGTGGTTGTCTTTCTCCTCAAGTTGGAGCGCGTTCCGAAGTCAACAAAAAATTGGTGCACATACCCTTTAGTTCACGAATGTACAACCAATACTAATAAACCTAAGTATCCACCAATAAAAATATGTTTCTAAGCAAGATGGCCGTGATTGAATTCCCCTTACGTCTTAAGAAGCAGAGTTTGTCACCATGCTCCCACCATATCTTCTTACCTCTATCAGAGAGAAACCTGAGAGCGACAACCGGACCAATTACACTGGAACGCTTTTTCCGCCGAATTTTCCGTCGCGCCCCTGAGAAAATGTATGCACACTACGTCCATCCTGACGGTACGGCAAAGCGTGCACGCAGAGAGAAGCCTGAGAGCGGGCATGGCTGCATTTACAGCGTTATGGAAAAGTTGGCTGATTCGAAGCGCCAACTGGGTCCATTTTTCATGGACATGAACTACTAAGCCAATGTCCACGATTTGTTGGTACTATTCCGTGCTATGTCCATAATTATTTGGTTCTGTTCTGTGCTATGTTCACGAGCGAGCTAGATTAGTTAGATAAAAACGAAGAATCGGTCTTTGTCTCACCACCAGCGAATAGACAATCGCGACGAAGCGAGCCAGCAGCGATGTTATCGTAAGGCGGACGTCGCCGTCTCCCCTTTCACCCCCTTGTTTTTCTTTCCACATTGTTTTATATTCATAATTCGGGAAGAAAATTTCGAGAGTTCGGACGATTTCTAGCAATGACGCGACAGAGATAACGCGCGGCCACATTAATTTGTCATGACTTTTATATTACTTCTAATTACATGAACGCCCATATATGCAAATTATAGATAATTATTGCGCGTATGTTTTAATATTGTACAATATGGTATATAATAACAACAACTTTATTTCTTGCAGTAATTTTTTTAAGATCGTTGAGGTCGTGAATTAATTTTTTTCTTCATCAATCAATTATCTGCAAAAATTAACATTTTTTAAATATAATATAAAATATTTCTCTTCTCTTCTCTCCGAAGACTTAATTAAAAAATATGTACTCCACAGAGTCAACTAATAAATGTGTAGTCAGAAGAGTCAATTTAAGTGTACTCCGAAAAGTCAATTTAATAGCGTATTCCGAAGAGTCAATTTGAAAGCGTACTCTGAAAAATCAACTTAATATTGTAATCCGAAAAGTCAATTTATAATAGAATATTTACTTCGATGATTCAGCTAAAGAAAAAAATATTTAGTATTATATTCAGAGAATAATATTTAATTTATTATTTATACTTATCTTACTTATGCTTACCCTACATATGCTTCTTTGAATGAAAAATTTAATTTGTTGACTGATTCAGATTCAGATTTGTTAAAATATCTCTTGTGCGCAACTCTTGAACAGGTAGGTAGTAAAATAATTTTCTCTCTTTACGAATTTTATAAACTTTTCACAAACATAAAAATTGAAAGATTCTCAGAGAACAAATAACTTTTCTTGAACATTTAAACCAAATAAAAATCTTTTCCCATTAATAAAGAATGAATAATTAATATCTCACACAAGAGGAATCTTCATTCTTGAAATCACCGCGCGATTTTGCTTTTAGAAAAGTATAATATTGATGTAATAGTAACAAATGCTGTCCAAAAACGGTGCAAATCTTAAACGTTTTTGAGAAATGCAGTTTGAAGATTAGTCTTTTCTGTTAATGTCGTTACAGCAGAAGAATTACCAATTTGCTTCAGTAGCGCAGTGGATCAGGCTTTGTGATATGAGCGTAGAGGTTGTTCAAGTGTGTTATTTTTACTATCACAGGGAGAACTATGTAGAATGTATAATAATACGCAGACAAATTCTTTACATAATCATACTTATTTTTTTTAGCATGAATAAAAATGATCAATGCTAACGTGATAAGTGTATATCGCAATTGTACGTGTATGCAATTGTACACATACACACACACATACACACGTATATCAATGATGTCAAAACCGAACAATTCGTGAAAATTTTTTATTGATCGCAATTGTACGCAAAGACGAAAGAGAAGTACACGGGTCTCCGCGGGTATCTCGTCATATTAATTGTCTATGAGCTGATAAACAGTTGATCTCCGGTATTTACAAGTTACGCTTGTCCGCAGCTTGTTCGGTTTTGACATCATTGGTATCAGTGATGCGAATTTGGTGACGGGCTTGCACGAGGATTCTCCTCCCTCCTACACGCACACAGCCAGCTCGGTCTATCCGTGTGAACCACGCGATCGGCAATCGTCGACGCGCCGAGCGAGAGAGAGAGAGAGAGAGAGAGAGAGAGAGAGAGAGAGAGAGAGAGAGAGAGAGAGAGAGAGAGAGAATATCATTCCCTCCTTGTCGCTCTCGTTCTCGCTCAGCGAGCGAGCCTAATTCTTTCTTGCCCATAATCTGAATCGCGGGCGCGACTGTCTCTCTCTCTCCTTTCCTTTCTATGGCAATACTGAAAAGTTTTGTCTACTCGACGCACCGAAATTATTACAAATAATATTTCATTATTAATAATATTATTATTTGTAATATATTAGGTACGCAACTAAGTTCCCGCTGTTTTTCAAGAGATGGCTCCAGTAGTAAGTGCTGATCGATTGTGACATAACCAAAACGTCATGAACCAAGTTTAGACATATGGTAAACAAACCGCTTTGACACATTAGTGATTTTGTTTTTGCGTCATATACTTTTGGTTGTGTGAAAATGTCTTATTTTGTGCCAAATAATCGTCATTTGCGGGAAGTGTTGCTTTTCTTCTTTCATTCGAAGAAAACTGCGGCTGAAGCGCATCGAGAACTCCAAAAAGTTTACGGAGATGCTGCTCTAAGTGAAACAATGTGCCGTGATTGGTTTCGTCGCTTCAAAGACAGTGATTTCGATGTTGACGACCGTTCGCGTGAAGGAAGGCCAAAAACCTTCGAAGACGCTGAATTGGAGACATTGCTCGATGAGGATCCGTGCCAAACGCAAAAAGAGCTTGCTTCAGCATTAGGAGTTACCCGTCAAGCCATTTCCAAGTGATTGCATGCGTTGGGAATGATTCAAAAACAAGGAACTTGGGTTCCTTATGATTTGAAGCCAAGAGACGTTGAGCGTCGTTTTTTCGTATGTGAATAACTGCTCCAGCGGCAAAAAAGGAAGGGTTTTCTTCATCGCATCGTTACGGGTGATGAAAAATGGATTCATTACAGCAACCCAAAGAGAACAAAATCATGGGGACTGCCCGGTCATGCTTCTACGTCGTCGGCTCGACCGAATATTCACGCTGCGAAGGTTTGCTGTGTATTTGGTGGGACCAGGGCGGTGTTATTTATTATGAGCTGTTGAAACCGAACGAAACCATCACTGGGGAACGGTATCGAACTCAATTGATGCGATTGAGCCGAGCACTGCGCGAAAAGCGGCCACAATACGAGCAGAGGCACGAAAAAGTGATTCTACAGCATGACAACGCTCGGTCTCACGTTGCCAAACCCGTTAAAACCTACTTAGAAACGCTCAAATGGGAAGTTCTACCCCACCCGCCATATTCCCCGATATTGCGCCGTCCGATTATTACTTGTTCCGTTCGATGGTCTGGCTAATCAGTAGTTCCGCTCATATGAAGACATCTCAAAATGGCTTGATTCGTGGATAGCCTCAAAAGACGAACACTTCTATCGTGACGGTATTCGAGCTCTGCCAGAAAGATGGGAAAAAGTTGTCGCTAGCGATGGGCAATATTTTGAATGATTCATTTGTAACCATTTTTTCACAATAAAGTTGCATTTTCATCAAAAAAACAGCGAGAACTTAGTTGCGCACCTAATATATTATTTGTAATATTATTTGTAATTTTATTTGTAATTGTATAATGATGTTACAAATACAAATTTTTACAAATTTTATTTGTAAAAATTTATATCATTCGTAATATTATTTGTAATAGTATTAATAATATTCGGCGCCAAGAAAATGAAATATATTTTATTAATTATTTTGCGGAGTCGGGCAAGTTCACAGGTTTGATTATTGAATTGTTTAATAATGTTTTAAGAATAATTTTAAGTTATACAAGGATGTAGTATGAAATATAACAGAATCAAGAAGTACGAAATGAAACCTCTGCTTTTATTACAATATCCTGTAAGTTAATAAATATTTTTCATATAGTATTAAATAATCTCCAAAAGCAATTACATCCGTGAAATTTTCTATTTGCGCGAAAAAAAATTCATAAAATATATTTATTTCGTCGCTCTAAATGAGAAAACTCTCAGAACAATGTCATAGTTGTTCAGTGCACTACTCAATAAAAATATAATACTATGTTTATATGTGTGAAGAATATTTGTTAACTTACAGGATATTGTAATAAAAGCAAGGTTTTATTTCGTAAGGCCAAGACGTTACTTCGTTACTTCTAAGGCCAAGACTTATTAACGGCTAAAGACATATTCGAATTGATCTTGCCTTAATTGGTCGGATCAGTGATCGGTTTTGCCTTAAGTTCCAAGCCTCATAACTCGGAAAGTACTCGATGAAATGTAACTTTGTTAGAGTGTTTTGGAATGCTCTCGAGATAAGCTACAAGAATATGTAATAAAAAATCATAGTTTCTATTTAAAAAAACATTAATGACCTTGGCCTGATTTTGACAAGGTCACTCAAGGTCAAGTCCACATTTCCGTTATGTGTCATCCTTCAAGCCATGCAACTTTCGTTCGAAAAATTTTTTAATAAAATCATCGATAATGGACCATTTTAGTTAGAAAAGTCTGGAAACGGTCAAATACCTCGAAAACGAAACATTTTTAAGAAAAATGTTTCCAACTAAAGTTGTAGGATTTTAAAAGTTCTATTGAATTATCATATCCGATTGACCTTGAGTGGAGGAGTCAAGGCGAGGTCAATGCCAATATGATTTTTTTAAATGGAACATCCCATTTTTTATCACACAGTGTTAAAGATAACAGCGAGACGTTTCCGAAACACTACTTGATGACCTATTTTTGTTGAGAATTGTCTGAGTTATGAGCTTTAGAGTTTATGGTGCCGCCAACATTAGTATTATTCAGGATGTACCGCGTGAGATTGCATGGCCAGACTTTACACCCCCCTGTATGTGTGTGTGTGTGTGTGTATGTCAGCAGAGATAAGGACTATGCAGTAGTAGTGCGTCAATTTCTAACTGATACTTTCCCAAACCGATGGATAACAAGATGTGGAGAAATAGAGTGGCCTTCTAGATCACCAGATCTTTCTCCATTGGACTACCTCTTATGAGGATATATTAAAAACAATGTGTACGGAATGAAACCTACTAACTTGGCAAACCTTAGGGAACGTATACTGCACCAAGTAAATCTTATTTCACCAGAAATGAGACGAAACGTTTTTGAAATGAATTTCATCTACGATAAGGTTATTGTCAAGCAGCAGACGGAAGACAATTTGAACACTTAATTCAATAAAAACCCGTCTACATACACACGCACGCGCACACACACACATACACACACACACATAGCAGAGAGGGTTTATTAAATACTGCGGAGTCATACTGCTGGAGTCATTAAATACTGCGATAATGACGAACCGCGGAGGGACGAACCTTATTTTTGCTGACGCACACACACACACACAGGGGGGGGGTGTAAAGTTCGACCATGCAACCTCCACGCGGTACATCCTGGATAATACTAATATTGGCGGCACCGTAAATTCTAAAGCTCATAACTCAGAAAATTCTTAACACAAATAGGTCATCAAGTAATGTTTTGGAAACGTCTCGCTGTCAACTTTAACACTATGTGATAAAAAATTGGGTATTCCATTTAAAAAAATTGTTGGCCTTGACCTCGTCTTGATCCCTTTACGCAAGGTCAAACGGATATCATCATTCAATAGAACTTTTAAAACCCTACAACTTTGGTTGGAAACATTTTTCTCAGAAACATTCTATTTTCGAGATGTTTGACCGTTTTTAGACTTTTCTAATACCCTGTATACATATATGTATAAACAAATTTACTCTGCGTGCTGTCCCAACAACTAAAGTATCAGTAGCAGGACAGTTGTATAAAGTAATGAATGCCATATTTCATCATGGATCGTGCATTGCAAGCGGTCATTACACAAGTATACGTAGAGAAAGTAAATCTGATTGGATTGAAGCTGATGATATGCAAATAAAAACACTGGCTCAGAGGCGCTACAAATGTTTGTATTCTTTTCATGGCAAAAATTTAACATGTTTATTAATAGTATCCAATATTTAAAAAAAATATCTTTTTAAAAGTTATTATTATTCAAGAAAAACCTAACCACAAAAAATGTACGTAACATAAGTTTTTACAATTGTAAAATTTATTATAAAACTTACCTTTTTAACACGTTGACCGCCGCGTCACCCGTATTCGGGTGACAGCAAAAGTTCTCATCGGACCGCGTCACCCGAATACGGGTGACAACAAAAGTTCTCATCGGGCCGCGTCTTCGGCCGTATTCGGGTGACGCTTATTTGACTACTTACAAAGGATCTTCGAAAATATTTGGACAGATATTTCACAGGATATAATAAAACTATTGAATTATTATAAAAATGGTTTATTAAAAAAATTATTTGGAGTGTAAAACATTAAAGCATTCTATGCAAAGCTGAGGTTGGTCAGGACATTTTGGACAAAAAGTTATTGTTTTCTTTCACCAAGTTGAATTGTACTTTCCTCGGTATCATCAACATTTCTTTCTTCTTCCAAGACTAGTTCTCGTAAAATCTCGTCAATAGTATCTTCATTACATTCACTATCACTAAGATTGCATTTATCAATATCCGAATCAGAATCTGACGATGTAATTCTATTTATATTTCTCTTTCTGGGCAATCTGATCTCTTCCTCATCGCTGCTATCCGAATTTGTATGAATATCGTAACAGGTTTCTTCTTCACTGCTATATGACTGCTATATGACTAAGAACTAACTTTTCTATTTTTCTTCTCAATATTGAAACAAATTAGGACAGAGAGAGATTTTAAGTTATACCACTCGGTACTCGGCAAAGATTCGAACTGTTCATGCAGAGTAGCGAGGTGACAAGTGAAGACTTTAGGAATGTATCGATAGTAACAAATGAACAAAAATGAGACAGCAGCGCACGCTTCGTACAGCGGCGCGCGTGGCCTGACGGAGATTTCGTTGCAAACACGTGCGGCATTCAACGTGTTAAACAAAAAGGTAAAAAAAGGCGCCAAGTACAAGCGCAACGTGTATTGTGTTATTTTTAGAAATTTCAAAATCAAATTTTTTTTTAAAGGTATATATGTGTACATAACAGGTTTTTACATGTAAAACTTAAAGATAATACATACGATTTTCCAAATAAAACTTATATAAAACTTACCTTTTTAAACAAAAAGGTAAAAAAGGCGCCAAGTACAAGCGCAACACGTATTGTGTTATTTTTAGAAGTATCAAACTCAAATTATTTTTTTTAATATATACATGTGTACATAAGTTTTTACAAGTAAAACTTATAACTATAATAAAACTCTGCAACACTATTCTACTGTACAAAAGAAGTGATATATTAGAATAGTAGCGCCAACTGAGAAACTTAACATATATATATGATTACTGTATACTTAACTTAATATTTCTAGAAATCTCAAATTCAAATTATTTTCTTTTTTAAGATATATATTATATAACATATGTACATAAACTTTTAAAAGTAAAAATTATATCGTGTTATAAAAATTTAACACGTTTGTTAATAATATCCAATATTTAAAAAAAAATATCTTTTTAAAGGCTATGTTATTCAAAATATTCAAGAAAACCTAGCTTACAAGTAAAATTTATCATTCTTTATTAGAGCACTGAATTATATGGTTATTTTACTTGTTATTGTAACAAAAAATTTTTCGAGCGAAAGTTGCATGGCTTGAAGGACGACACATAACGGAAATGTGGACTTGATCTTGAGTGATCTTGTCAAAATCAGGCCAAGGTTTTTTTAAATAGAAACTACGATTTTTTATTATATATTCTTGTAGCTTATCTCGAGAGCATTCCAAAACACTCTAACAAAGTTACATTTCATCGAGTACTTTCCGAGTTATGAGGCTTGGAACTTAAGGCAAAACCGATCACTGATCCGACCAATTAAGGCAAGATCAATTCGAATATGTCTTTAGCCGTTAATAAGTCTTGGCCTTAGAGGTACGAAATAAAACCTTGCTTTTATTACAATATCCTGTAAGTTAACAAATATTCTTCACACATATAAACATAGTATTATATTTTTATTGAATAGTGCACTGAACAACTATGACATTGTTCTGAGAGTTTTCTCATTTAGAGCGACGAAACAAATATATTTTATGAATTGTTTTTCGCGCAAATAGAAAATTTCACGGATGTAATTGCTTTTGGAGATTATTTAATACTATATGAAAAATATTTATTAATTTACAGGATATTGTAATAAAAGCAAAGAGGTTTCATTTCGTATTTCTTGATTCTGTTGCAATATTCTTTTATATTTCATACTACATCCTTGCATAACTTAAAATTATTCTTAAAACATTATTAAACAATTCAATAATCAAACCTGTGAACCTGCCCGACTCCGCAAAATAATTAATAAAATATATTTCATTTTCTTGGCGCCGAATATTATTAATACTATTACAAATAATATTACGAATGATATAAATTATTACAAATAAAATTTGTAAAAATTTGTATTATTTGTAACATTATTATACAATTATAAATAAAATTACAAATAATATTACAAATAATATATATTACAAATAATATTATTAATAATGAAATATTATTTGTAATAATTTCGGTGCGTCGAGTAAACAAAACTTTTCAGTATTGCCATAGAGAGGAAAGGAGAGAGAGACAGTCGCGCCCGCGATTCAGATTATGGGCAAGAAAGAATTAGGCTCGCTCGCTGAGCGAGAACGAGAGCGAATGATATTCTCCTTAGTCTTTTCTGTTAATGTCGTTACAGCAGAAGAATTACCAATTTGCTTCAGTAGCGCAGTGGATCAGGCTTTGTGATATGAGCGTAGAGGTTGTTCAAGTGTGTTATTTTTACTATCACAGGGAGAACTATGTAGAATGTATAATAATATGCAGACAAATTCTTTACATAATCATACTTATTTTTTTTAGCATGAATAAAAATGATCAATGCTAACGTGATAAGTGTATATCGCAGGAGGGAATGATATTCTCTCTCTCTCTCTCTCTCTCTCTCTTTCGCTCGGCGCGTCGACGATTGCCGATCGCGTGGCTCACACGGATAGACCGAGCTGGCTGTGTGCGTGTAGGGGGGGAGGAGAATCCTCGTGCAAGCCCGTCACCAAATTCGCATCACTGATACCAATGATGTCAAAACCGAACAAGCTGCGGACAAGCGTAACTTGTAAATACCGGAGATCAACTGTTTATCAGCTCATAGACAATTAATATGACGAGATACCCGCGGAGACCCGTGTACTTCTCTTTCGTCTTTGCGTACAATTGCGATCAATAAAAAATTTTCACGAATTGTTCGGTTTTGACATCATTGATATACGTGTGTATGTGTGTGTGTATGTGTACAATTGCATACACGTACAATTGCGATATACACTTATCACGTTAGCATTGATCATTTTTATTCATGCTAAAAAAAATAAGTATGATTATGTAAAGAATTTGTCTGCGTATTATTATACATTCTACATAGTTCTCCCTGTGATAGTAAAAATAACACACTTGAACAACCTCTACGCTCATATCACAAAGCCTGATCCACTGCGCTACTGAAGCAAATTGGTAATTCTTCTGCTGTAACGACATTAACAGAAAAGACTAATCTTCAAACTGCATTTCTCAAAAACGTTTAAGATTTGCACCGTTTTTGGACAGCGTTTGTTACTATTACATCAATATTATACTTTTCTAAAAGCAAAATCGCGCGGTGATTTCAAGAATGAAGATTCCTCTTGTGTGAGATATTAATTATTCATTCTTTATTAATGGGAAAAGATTTTTATTTGGTTTAAATGTTCAAGAAAAGTTATTTGTTCTCTGAGAATCTTTCAATTTTTATGTTTGTGAAAAGTTTATAAAATTCGTAAAGAGAGAAAATTATTTTACTACCTACCTGTTCAAGAGTTGCGCACAAGAGATATTTTAACAAATCTGAATCTGAATCAGTCAACAAATTAAATTTTTCATTCAAA
Organism: Harpegnathos saltator; assembly: GCF_003227715.2. Lineage (NCBI taxonomy): Eukaryota > Metazoa > Arthropoda > Insecta > Hymenoptera > Formicidae > Harpegnathos > Harpegnathos saltator. The sequence continues at coordinate 77,342 of NW_020230415.1, forward strand.
GAAGCATATGTAGGGTAAGCATAAGTAAGATAAGTATAAATAATAAATTAAATATTATTCTCTGAATATAATACTAAATATTTTTTTCTTTAGCTGAATCATCGAAGTAAATATTCTATTATAAATTGACTTTTCGGATTACAATATTAAGTTGATTTTTCAGAGTACGCTTTCAAATTGACTCTTCGGAATACGCTATTAAATTGACTTTTCGGAGTACACTTAAATTGACTCTTCTGACTACACATTTATTAGTTGACTCTGTGGAGTACATATTTTTTAATTAAGTCTTCGGAGAGAAGAGAAGAGAAATATTTTATATTATATTTAAAAAATGTTAATTTTTGCAGATAATTGATTGATGAAGAAAAAAATTAATTCACGACCTCAACGATCTTAAAAAAATTACTGCAAGAAATAAAGTTGTTGTTATTATATACCATATTGTACAATATTAAAACATACGCGCAATAATTATCTATAATTTGCATATATGGGCGTTCATGTAATTAGAAGTAATATAAAAGTCATGACAAATTAATGTGGCCGCGCGTTATCTCTGTCGCGTCATTGCTAGAAATCGTCCGAACTCTCGAAATTTTCTTCCCGAATTATGAATATAAAACAATGTGGAAAGAAAAACAAGGGGGTGAAAGGGGAGACGGCGACGTCCGCCTTACGATAACATCGCTGCTGGCTCGCTTCGTCGCGATTGTCTATTCGCTGGTGGTGAGACAAAGACCGATTCTTCGTTTTTATCTAACTAATCTAGCTCGCTCGTGAACATAGCACAGAACAGAACCAAATAATTATGGACATAGCACGGAATAGTACCAACAAATCGTGGACATTGGCTTAGTAGTTCATGTCCATGAAAAATGGACCCAGTTGGCGCTTCGTATCAGCCAATTTTTCCATAACGCTGTAAATGCAGCCATGCCTGCTCTCAGGCTTCTCTCTGCGTGCACGATTCTTGCTCACTCCACTTCCTTATAAGAGATAATAAGTTAGACAAGCACAGACGATCAATCGCCTTTGTCACGCCACCGATGAGTGAACCGCGCGGCAGGAGTAGGTGTCAGCGGCAGATCTTATCGCTAAGCTAGAATTTCTCCCGTCTTGCCCCTTCGCTTTCTCATCTTTTACGTAACGCACTGCCTGCAATTCGGGAAGAAATATTTCGAGACCGCGCTGACAACTTCTAGCAATGATACAAAATGACGCTAATGAGGGTGACCATTTTTATAATTTTTATATTCAATTTTATGATTTTCATATTCAATACATGCATATGCGTTGTAAATATTAATATGCAACAATTATATTTTAATTATTATTAATATTAAATAATTTTATTAACGCTAATAATTTAAATATCATGATTGATAATAATTTAAATATCATTGATTCAATGGCCACATTCAGCAGAAAGAGCTGCTTACTAAGTGCTTAGTGATTATTATCTATCATTGGAATATTCTTTTAGATCTTTAACAAATCCAGAGGAATGAACCAAGAACGATAATCACTAAGCGCTTAGTAAGCAGCTTTCCTTGCTGAACGCGGCCAATGATTGCGATTTGATCAGTAACTATATCAATTTATTGTTGCACTAACGCGTAATTTATCCTATATATACAATATTTCTTCGAAAATAAGGGGCTGCCAAAATGTCGATCTAGCTGCTTATTTTCTCTCCAGCATACTAGGTACGGGCCTTATGAACATACACACCATGCAAAGTATATAAATATTTTACATTTATATCATATACAATTATATCATAAGTTAAATATACCAAGTTTTCCGAAAGTAACGGAGTAACGTCCCCCCCTTATCTCAGAATTTATGCATTATAGGAGAAAATAACCCGAACAAAAGTTTTAGGGTTCTGTTTTTTGTGACCTCAAATTTGATATTGACCTCGACCTTGAAGGTCATTTGAAGGTCAATTTGCGTTTTTTAAATGGGAACCCTTATTTTTTATTACACTTTTTTTCTACCAATTAATTTGAACAACTTTTGTCTAAAACATCCTTTTATTTGCCTAATATTTTTTAAGATATTTGAGGAAAACTTGATAACTTTTTCAATAATTAACTTGTGAAATCTCGCTAATTATTTGTCGGAAGAAAAAGTGGTACTACTAAACTTTCTTGCTTTATTTAGTCTCAAGAATATATTGTTACAATAACGCCCTGACTTTTGTTAACTGACTTCTGGAAATTTCAAAATCAAATTAACAAAAATCAGTTCACTATTGTAACAACATATTCTTGAGACTAAATAAAGCAAGAAAGTCTAGTACCACTTTTTTTTCGACAAATAGCGAGATATCGTAAGTTAAATATTGAACAAGTTATCAAGTTTTCCTCAAACATCTAAAAAAATATTAGGCAAATAAAAAATGTTTTAGGCAACAGTTGTTCAAATTAATTGGTAGAAAAAAAAGTGTAATAAAAAATAGGGGTTCCCATTTAAAAAACGCAAGTTGAGCTTCAAATGATCTTCAAGGTCGAAGTCAAATTTAAGGTCACAAAAAAACAGAACGTTATGAACCTTACAACTTTTGTTCGAGTCATTTTCCCCTATAATGCATAGATTCTGTGATAGAGGAGGGGGGTCCGTTACTTTTGGAAAACTTAGTATATGAAACATATCAATACCAACTGCATTGAATAACAAACATTTCCATATAGGAGAAGAAGAAAATGAAAAAAGGAAAACAAAACAGCATGCCAGGTTTCGAAACCCTTTCCTTCAGGATGACGAAGCTAGCTGCTTACCTCCGCGATCACCATGCATTCTTAACTGTAGAAGTTTTAGTATCTCTATTTGAGTACAATATAAAAAATAGCCACCCCCATTAGCGTCATTTTGTGTCATTTCTAGAAATTGTCCACGCGGTCTCGAAATATTTCTTCTCGAATTGCAGACAGCGTATTACGTGAAAGAGTGGGAATGAGAAGACGAAGGGACAGGACGGGAGAAATTCTAGCTTAGCGATAAGATCGCCGCTGACTCTTCTCGTGCCTACTCCTGCCGCGCGGTCCGCTTATCGGTGGTAAGACAATGGTCGCGTTCAGTGGAAAAAACTGCTCCGCTACCGTTCCGCAAACGTCTCTGATTGGTACGTTTGTTCGGATTTGCCAAAGATTTAAAAGAATTCTCCAATCATGAACATTTGCTACTGAGTGGTAGCAGAGCAGTTTTCTCCGCTGAACGTGACCAATGACGGAGAGTTATTGATCGTCTGTGCTTTTCTAACTTTCTATCTTCCTGAAGGAAGTAGAGTGAACAAGAACCGTGCGTGCTTTGCCGTTATCGTCAGGACGGGCGTAATATGTCGGGGAGGGAATGCAGGCGTAGTTCCCCTGACTCCCCCCACTTCGGTCCGAGCGGTAGGCACCCCGCAGGGGTTTTAGTCGGTATGAGTCCGGCATAACTCCCGACCCCCCCAAAGGATCGGGGATATCCATGATGGATTTCCCCTGCGTGGCCAAAAAAAAAGGACGGGCGTAATGTACACATATTTTTTCAAGGGGCGCATCGGAAAAAGCGTCTCCGCCTAACCGCCGCCCAGTAGCCGCTCTCAGGTTTCTCTCTGGCTGCGTTCCGATATTCATTGCCAGTACTGAAAGTACATAGTTTATGTCACGTATAGTATAGATTTTCAGTGCTGGCAGTGAATATCGAAACAGCCTCAGCCTCTATGTATGTACTACATATTTTTTATTTTATTTTATTTTATTTTATAATGCATTATCACATTAAGTATTTGCACCTTTTCGCACTTGATCTTAGCTTAAGCAGCGGAGAAGTCAACCGTCTAAACTTGCCGATAACGATACATTGCGTGCAACATCTATATGTGACTCCATTAACTACAGTGCTGTCGGTAATGCTAAATCGCGTGGTAAAAAGTTGGATCATTTACTCATTTACATCCTGTATATCAATTTTATCTTGATATGACTATATTGTTTTATATTATTTATAAAAAAGACATACATGATGATTTTCTGTTGTTTTATAAATATTTGTTTCTTTTTTATTTTTCTATCTCTCTATAAATATATATATGTATACTATATAAATATCTGTTTTCTTTCTGTAAACATTTCTACTTTTATTAAAAGTTATTTTTCTATCTACATTCTACTTACTGTTTATCAACAAAAAGGAGAAAAAAGTATATTGCTTATCTTTTCTGAAAAAAATTTTAAAATAACAACCCAGATAGAAATTTTGACATATTGTCTGTACGAAGACTGAATTTGAGAATTAGAATAGTAGCATAAGTATATAAAGATGCATCTTCATACAAGAAGCATTATGGCAACATATAAAACAAGCAATTTGATACCATGAAAATTATGGCATATGCACATATTATATTGGTAAGAGAACACAATTATCAGCGTTATAAACGTTATAATAATCAGCGATATAAACAAACTGATATTTTGCTGCAAAGTGTGGAATAATAAATATGTATTTCTTATAATAAGCATATTATAAACATATTATGTCATTTCAATGGTATAAAATATATATTGAATACACGCATGCAATAGCATATTGACAATAACCAACATGTTTGTCTATCTGAAAAATTATATTATTAAATTCATATCTGTATCCTTCACATAATTTCTGCAAGTATATTATATATAACAGATACTCTTCCTACATTTGAATAAAAATATCTCTATATTTAAAAAAATAATGGAGAAAAGAACAAGTAAAAAAGTATAGATGCACAATTAAAATATAACACTCTGTGAGCTGGTTGTTCCAACTTCTTAAGTTAACTGATAGTTAAGTCGTGTGCTTATCTTTATTTTCCTTCAATTTGGACAAAGACAGACATGATGATTTAACTATTAGTTAACTTACCAAAAAGTTGAAACAACCGGTCTTTAGTCTCTTTATCACGTCATCAACAATTATGCCTATATGAAAAAAGAAAGGCAAGCACGATCATACCAACGTATTTTATTACGTTAGCACTAGCTTCAGTCAGATGGCATGGGTGAGTCGACTGCTATCTACACGATAGTCAGGTAGGTGGTAGGTTGCAATAATATGGAAAGAAACATGTAGTGCGATTCGAGGGTCAAATCAAATTCTATGAGCAAACCACGAGCTTCGAACAAACAAGAGGGAGTCCTCGCATGGGTAATTGTCGGACATCACACGAGTACAATACATGTGTATGTGTATGTGTGTATACATATATAGATCATGACGATGCGTAAGCACGATTGTAAGAAAACGAATGTGTACCTTTGAAGTCTGGCATCTGTTCCCATTCCTTGCGATAACGCTGCGTGTATACCCGGGTTTTAGCGTGGCTGATTTTTCCCGTCGGCGTCAGCCGCGCTGGAGAGTAGAGTTTGGTGTCGTTGGTGAGGATGATTGTCGTTTTATCCATGTTACTTGAATATTCAAACGTAATTTTACCGCTCAACAATAGCCAAGAGAACACCCAAAATTGCGATGCAAAATCACTATACAAATAGTTTTTTTCTCCTGACGGGAGCGATGGAAGCGCGTCGGATATTTCTCTGGGGTGACTTGGGGATGCTGAGCCACGAAAGGATCGTTCTCTAGCCGCGCCTAGTATCACTGCTAACTCCCTAGCTCAATAACGGACGAAAGTGCGAATGCCAGGAATCGCGAGCTCGTTCGTGCACAGAACTGCCTTGTCTTCTCGATGCGCATAAAATGGCGGCTTGCCACAGGACCGTAACTACAAGTCGAAGGCAGAGGGGGTAGGAAGTTCTCGATTCAGGCACAAAGAAATATATGAAACGCAGCATTAGTAAGGTTGATTGTCCACTTCACCATTCAATGGAAAACTCAATTAGATTTTCTACTCGAACTATGAACAGCAGATACGATATCAACCGCAATATTTGACAATCCGAAGACTGTCGTTGTCGGAAGATTTTTACTATCGTTTACCTTCAGCTTCTTCAGTGGCGGATGTGCGTAACGTGCGTCTCGTCGATATGCGCGCGCACTTTACCGAAACTTGGTCCGATAAAATGCACGAGGTAAGCTCAATGAACAGTACTTTCTAGTTTGTAAATTAGTGACAGAATATTTTCAATATATCGCAATATTCCCCGATAGGATATTATCGACTAGAATAATTCTCACCCTGCGATACTTCTCCAGGAAATGCGCCGCTGCTGCCACCTGGTAGTTCCCGAGAACGTATCTTCAATATTTGTTTCTAGAATTTCTTCATATTCTAGAGATTCCAAAGTATAGTAAAAAAGATTATACTCACGGTAACAATCTGGAAAATTTATTATCACCAACTTAACAAGGGAAATTCTGAAATGTCCATCACATATCGCGCGGAACATTTCAAACCATCTATCGTTTTCTTGAGTGATCAGTTAAATAATAACGGATAAGATTCGTATGCACTCAGCAAAGTAATCAAAAATCGTATATCAGATAATAAAAAATATAAAAAATAAATTCTTTCAAGAACTAAGAACTGACTGAAGAATATGACTAAAGAATGAGACGAGATTGTAAAAAGGAAAAATATAAATTAATTAAATTAAATCGTTAAAAATGTTTGATTATATAAATCAAGGGATGAACAGAAGAACCCGAATGTTATAATGCTATTTTCTATATTTAACAAATATATATTTAAAATATATATAAACTTAATACTTTTGATATCTTTATATTTTTATATACAGATATACATATAAATATGTGTGTTTCTCTCTTTTTTTATTTATTTTAAAATTCTGTTTTGAAAGACTTCCTAAACTGGTATACGTTGCAATAAGTTAGAATAAGATAAGTAATATTTCATTCCTCTCTAATTTATTATACTAATCTGCAGTTCAGGAAATTTTTCGAAAAAATAGAAATTATTTTTATCTTATCTTTTATCTTATATATATATGTATATATATATATCTATATATATATATATATATATATATATATATAGAAAATTCCATTTTCTACCAACCTTGATCATGTGAAATTTCCCAAAATATTTTACCAACCATTAATCTTTTCAAACCATTAATCTTTTCAGATTTAACTATGGATTTAGTGATGTTCTTTTATGTAACTTTCAGCTTCTTTTTTGTAACTTTCAGGTTTTCTCACCAGAAAACCTGAAAGTTAAGAAAAGTCCGAAGTAAAAGCGAAAAGTTCAACTAGACGGTCATAGATTTATGATATTTAATAAACATTAATTTGTACAGTGTTAACTGCACTTAAAATTTCGCTGACTCATGTTTTCAATTTGGTTGTTGATTCGTCCCGTATTTATTATATACTATTAATACGTTGTCCGTCAAAATTAATTTTTCTACTCTACAATGACATAAAACAGACTTAGCTTGATACGGATAATATAAACACGGACAAAAAAATGTATCGCTGTCACACATACATAACTGACCTTTTATGAACGATCGGTGATTACACACACATGATGCTGGTTACGAATGTATTAACATGCCCGTAAATCACTGACCTTTCTTTCTGACAAGGTTCCACTTTTCTTTCAAGGATCAAACGCTCCGTGAACATGTGCAAGCGAGACATGTGTATGCGAGATACGTTATACGTATACTGCAATACTACGTTATACTACGTATAACTAATACAAGACACCGCAGGTAGAAAACCAGCCGCTGGGTTCAACAGAGCTGAGATTTAAAAGGAACCGAGCGAATCAAATCTCGAGTACGATGGAATGACCAGTCAGAAAATAACGCAGGTAGAGGACGCCGGATTTCTCCCACGCTTTCTCCAGACGAACGTTGTTCCAACAGTCCAGTTTGAATAAGAAGGCGAGAACGTCAAGGATAAAGGAAAAACTACATTCCGAAACATGATTCCGAAACAATGATTCAGTGTTGTAAAGACTTTTGAGTGTTGTAAAAACATAAGAAATAATTACTCTTCAATAACGGATAAAAGGTACGAAATATATTCTTTTTACATTGTATCAATTATTGTGTTCTCTAGTATCACAAGTAAATTATAGTATATTATAAAACATTATATGTGCCAATTCTCTCTCACACTTTCACTGTTAACAATTTGCATAGTTTGTACATAGTACAAGTTTGAATACGATTTGAAAAATTCGAATGCTTCCATCGCGTCGTTATTATCACTGTCGATAAAAGCAATAAATCTAATATATTAATAGATATTTTAATACATATAACTTTATATTAAAAGATTAATATAGACAAAACAGAATAACATATATTCAATCGTTATTACTTCAGCTTTATATATAAGTATATCGTTGTAAAATTATAATTTTTATTTATAACGTTATAACAACTAAATGGTGTTCTTGTTATATGCAGGAAACTTTTATTCAACTTAGAGATGTTCTAAGTTTCGAAAGATCGACGGGACCCGTTCGATTGGTCATCATGTTGTCGATGAAACCACTTCTCTACAGAGTCGAGACGTACATCGTGCCTGAAATAAATAAATACCCGGCACAAAAGTTCTCGTCTCTCAAGGAGACCGACGACATCCAGCTGACATATACGTCAAGAATCGTTGAAGAAAAGGCATCCGAGGAGAATCAGCAAAACCTTGAGGATGCTTCATCGCTCTCGCATGGAAAATACATAGAATCGACGAAATATTGCGTGCAGGACATGCATTGCAAATCAACTGATGTAAAAATCGTGGAAGATATAATGAATAACAGAGAAACCGTATGCGACAAGCGGCTCGAGAACGACGATTTTAAATATCAAAACGACGAGGAAAATCTCTGTACTCACATCGAAGAGTATCTGAATATGCAAAAAATAGAATATCAAACATTAATTAAATCACAGGATTCATTTTATCCTGTACGACATTTCAAAAGGGTCAACAGCTTGATGTCAATCGACGAGAGAAGCGAGAGTTCCTCGAATACTGACAGCAAATTGAGTGATCTCTGCCACCACGGCTACAAGAATGGCTGCACTGCGGCGATTCCGTCGCCCGAGGAAGTTAGCGAGGAAGTCTTCCAAGAGAATTGGCTGCGGAAGATCGAGACGCTGCGGCAACGTGAGGCCGCCGTGATAGCGAAGGAAATGAACTTGCAGAATCGAGAGAGACAGTTATTCCAGAGGGAGAAGGAAATTCAAATCATGCAGAGGTTACTGCAAGACAAGCTGAGACAGATAGAATGTGAGCAGAAGCAGCAAGACCTGCGGAACGTCAACAAAAGGCTCAAGGAAGTTGGGCGGAAGTCGAAATCCGAATTCCGAGAGTCTCAGGAGCAAGATCATTCGCTGGAACGAAATGAACACACGAGCATCGTTCAAGCGAACGAGCCTGCAAAATCGGAGAAACCGAGGAACATTCTACCACCTGTCGATTCATACGAGAGAATCAAGGAACTTGAAAAGAAGCCGAGGAACTTTGTACGCTCGAAGAGTTACTGGTCGAGACATTCATCTTCTAATAAGCTTAACTCATATAGCAGCATGAGATTCAAAGAACGACTCAAAGAATCTAACGACGACCTCAATTCCACGTTATCCGCTGATCCTGGAGATTCGTCCTTCGTGAAGACGTCCGAACGTTTCAATCCGGAAGCCTATAAAAAGCCGTACGCTTTTATAAGGTCAGCAAGCGAGCGTTGGAACAAACAGAATTATAAGACTGTCTCAAAAGTGCAAATTATGCCTGAGGAGAAGCTGCAAGAGGAAAAGGTCCTTCGTAAACTTAGCGAGAACATAAACGCCACACAGGATAGGGACACCAAGTTCCAGAATTACGGACTCGTGGATTGCAGACCAGACAAAGTTCCAGCGACCATGGTACCGAATCCGGAACACAATCCTACCAACGAGGAGAAATTCTCTTATCTCGACTTGGCGACTGATAAAAAGGCACCCAGTCGTTTGAAGGACAGACCAGTTTCCTGGAATGAAAAGACTAATGAGTGGCTGCAGAAGAAGCGACAGGCGTATAATTTGGCGACCAAAGAGTCGACTGAAAATAAGGAGAATATCCAGTGCAATATCGTTATGAAGCAAAAGACGAAGAACTCGAAGGTTAAGAACAAGATATTTACTATGTTCCATTAACAAACGTTCCGTCTCTCGGCACACTTATTATTGCACACGCGCCGCTTCCTAAAAGACTGAAGATTTGATGATCTAAGGATTAGTTTACTGTTAACTATATTTGAAGAATAGATGAGATTTTACATGAAAATTTGCAATAGTTTTAGTGCAACACTGAATATAATTATAGATCAGGTTTATAGTATATTATAGTTATTAAATATAATTATTTACACTTTCAATGCTTTTTTCTATAAAATGCTTCGTAAGTGTATATAAACAAATAACATTGAAAGTGTTAAGTATAGTCTTGAGGTATAGTCATAAGCTTAGTATACAGTCGATCAAGAGCGTGGTCGGGTCAATTTATAAAAATATTTATTAAATAAAAATTTTAAATACATATATACATTGTACCCGATGAGAATAAGGATGCAATTATGTCAATAACGGCATATCCGACAAATTTCGCAAAATAACTGCTTCAAAGTGTACGTACGTTTTCCACAAAGTTTCTGCTTAATGTATGCTCACACATTTTCAATGGGATTTGCATCGGGCGACTGCGACAGCCAATCCAATTATTTGAAGGTCCTTGCCGCTACAATACGCCGTCAATTTGGTCGAAAGTATGCCTCGGAGATGCCAGGCAATTATCGACGCCGGTGGTGACTGGATTATTGACATAATTGCATCCTTATTTTCATCGAATACAATGCATATATGTATTTAAAAATTTTATTTAATAAATTTTTTTATAAATTAACCCGACCACGCTCTTATTTGACCGATTGTACATATCAAACCTGATAATTTAGAGAAATAGAAATCATGTGTTCACTATCTGTTCATCACAAAATCGCATTGTCATTTGTTATATTTCTTGCTGTAATATTAAAGTACAATGCATAAAACTATTACCAATGAGAAATATAAAAAGAGAAATTAACTTTAAATATATAAATATCAATAAACCTGTTGCATCATTGCTTAAACTACATGTATATTAGTCAGATACATTTGCGATCTTTGTTGTTTGTATATTAGAGCATTTATTTGTTGACTCACATAGGACTAACTGATTCTGCTACTTGTTGAATGAAACAATAAGTACAGAATTAATATGGCCAAGAAGGTGACTCTCCTGGCTTCATTTCTCTGCCATATAGAGCAGATTTATCTCGGAACATCGTCATTCTCTCTGTTTCCAGTCGGTCAAACTTGTAGCCAAGAAAGAAACCTGTTATTGGAAATATGAGTGTCCAGTACATCTTCCAGATGTGCTTCTGTGTCTGAAATATATTGCCACCACTCATTGTTGTTTCTCTTGGTCTTTCTCAGCAAGTTGTTGCTTCCAACGAGCGGTATGCCTCAAATCCGCGTAGATACTGAGCACAGTAACTGTAGGAAAGATCACGCTGATAAAGTTTCGCTTGACAAGTCTAACAAACTTGTTTGTAGTCTTGGGTTTGTCCATCAAACTGAAACATACAGAAAAGTTCATGTGAGAAACCAAACAACAATGGAGGAAATTAATAACACTCTCGCGTTAAAGTTACTATAAAATTCGCGTAACAATAAAATAGCTCGCTACAAACTCAAAGAAAAATAAAACTAGCTTGCGTCATCGTATCACAAGATTACACGAGACAACGTGGAACAAAAAACTTTAACAAACGTCCTGAAAAGTATGAATGACGTGACAAGGAAGTAAAAAGAATCAAAACGAACAGAATTGAATGAATTTCTTACGTCCTAAGAACTACATCGGCTGACTGATCCGATATATTTGAAGGTTATAGTCAAGATTATTATGTAATATACGTCACAATCAACGAGAGCGAATCAAGATCACGATTCGTAATGCATGTCGCCAATCGCTCGTCGTGTTTTCTGTCAACCTTTTGCGAGAAGTATCCATTTGAATAGTGCTAAAATCCCGAGTGAAATTTATACCTATCTTCGTTCACGTAATACGGCAAACAATTTGAGTAAATCCAGCCGGGTGTCAAAGATCATTACCGCACGAAATGAAAGTCGTCGTCGGAATGAATTGCCGATGAAATACAATTTTCATCGGTACGGACGGACGATATCGTTAGGGCAGCGTTTTCAACAGAGCTGGTGCATGGAAAACGGAAAGATAATCTTGATACACTCCCGACAATATATACTTGCTCTTGCGCGTATTATCTGATTAAACCTGATCGTCATTCGGAGCACAGCTCCATCGAGGTGCGAGACAGTCTTCGAGAGCACCCAAAGAGTTCATATGTGACAATATTGTCCTAAAAAAGGACATCAACATTTGTTGCATTTGGAAGTAAATAAGAATACTTTACCACGGCGACATCAAACCTTGCTGCTGTTGATCGCCGTCAACGGCCACTCTCCATTGGTTCGAAAGACGGCACGAAAATTCCGCGAAAAATAGGTAACTCGGAACGAAAAAATGTCAAGCATAAGTTCTTGATTTATAGTTATACTTTATACGTATTAATTTGATTTTGATATTATGTCAGTACTGCATTTACTTTTCAGTAACAACGAATATGGTAGTTTAAGCCAATCCACGCTTAAAAATACTTATGATTTATTTTGCAGATATTGGGTTAATCGCGAATTCCCACAATTATCAGTTATTTATTTTAATAATTTTATAGAATTTGAAAGTTTTTGAAAAAGTTTCTCAAAGGTATAGTAAAGTTCTACTATGATTTATTCTTAAAAATAAATCTCGGTTTTGATATCTATAAATTTTCTTGCTAAGAATAAGTCCTTGTGAATTTTATCTAATTTATTTATGTTCCCTAGGAAAAAGAAGATATAAACATTTATCAAACATGCCACCACCAAAAGACCCAGAGGTCCTATGGTCAGATATAGCCAGCCGTATTTTAATAAATGTGGTTTCTCATCCTATGGAATATGCCAAAGTTCTGATACAGGTAAAATTATGTATAATATTTATTAGCCAATAAGATCTTCACATAAGGGTGTCATACATTAAAAAAATTTTGAGATAATAAAGAAATAAAAGAGACAATAAATAATATATAGCTAACTTATAAAATACTGCAGATTGGACATGAACCTATTCCCCCAAAACCAACTGTAACTTTATTTGGAAAACCAGCATTAAAATTACCTAATATTTTTGCATACGGTAAGTTTCAGATTAAATTAAATTCTTATGATTTGCATTATATTATATCTGCAGTAGATTATATTATCCGCCTCGCTGTTGCTGCGCATGAACTTGGTGCAAGACACAACTGTGTCTCTTGATTTTAATTAAAAATCTGTATAGAATCAGGAATACTTAAATAAGGCAAATGAAATGAAAGTTTCATTATTTTTATTATATTATATATTTTTTATTTTAACTACCTTATATTTTGTTCTATTATCTATTTCATGTTATTTTTCAGTTAGACATATAAAAAGAGTAGATGGCTTCACGGGTTGCTATAGAGGTTTGGTACCAAAGTTATGTTCTTACACAATCAGCACAATAGCATCTCAAAAAACTGCAGAATATTTGCAGTTAGATGTGATGCAAAATGAAGATGAGGATGAAGAAGATGAAAGCGTGAGGTATGTGCAAAGTGCAAAAATGAAAAATGTAATATAAATTACAATTATATGATTTCTTATATTTGCAGGCGTAAGAAATGTATACGTGAGCTTACAAGAGACACAATTAGTAGAATAGTTGCGATCGTAGTTAGTCATCCTTTGGAAGTTATTTCATTAAGGATGATGGCACAGTTTGTGGGTAGAGAAGTAAAATATCGGTATATATTATGAATAAATATCACAATGCAAGTTTATAATATCCGGAGAAGAAAAATCAATTTCTTTCGTTTAGAACATGTATCACAATCTGTATCACAAACAGTATAAGGTTTAAAAATATTATTAAATAATACAAAGTCTTTAATAGTTAAATTACGAGCAAAATCTTGTGTTAATTAAGAATCACAGTGCACATATTCTTTTCATTTTTGTGATAGAATATAATTTGGCTGTTAAATCTTTGGATATTTGTTCTTTCCTCTCTGTTCGCTTCATTTGTCGTTATTACGACAAATTATTACTATATACTATAACAAAATTCACTCATATTTTTATAACAGTGGTATATTCTACTCATTTGTGGAGATCTACAAGGAAAATGGTTTCCTAGGATATTACGCAGGATTGATACCGCGTCTCATAGCGAATGTCTCAGTTTTGATACTAGCCAGTGCCTCCACATATATCTTAAACAATTACGTCGTTCACGAACAAGCGATGAAAGCATACACCGCGTCGACCATGAAAGTAAGCGAATTGCATATTCAACAAAATTGTTTGATATAAAATTATTTGGCTGTATCAAGATATACATTTATACGGTATATTTTCAAGCTATCGTTAGTACTTTACGAATATCTATGTAATCAATGAATGTACTTATCTTAGATATTATGTTTCATGTATATTAGCTATTAAGGAAAAAAATTTTAGTTTTTAGCTACGACCATCACGTATCCATTTTTGGTGGTATCACATTGTATGGCAGTAAATAACTGCGGGTAAGTAAATCCTGATATTAATTATTTTTATTAGAAATTAACAATTTTTACGCTTACTTGTACATTCATTTTGAAATTATATAATATCAAAAACTATAAATTCATTTATTGTAGATAAAAATAAGAACATTATCTCGAATGTATATTTTGCTGAAATAATAATAATAATAATAATATTCCTTTGAAAATATTAATAATTTCTTTTTAATTTTATATTAATATTTTTTGTTGCACTGCAGCACTACCATCTGTCAATCAGTCAATAAGTAAGATTTATACTAATTCCACAAAAATTTTTGTCACACCAGATTGGTAGCCGGTATGCCACCACAAATGCCGATCTACGAAAACTGGATACAGTGTTGGTCCCATCTGACAGCCAATAACCAGCTGAAGAGAGGTAGCAGTTTGTTATGGCGTTACTATACCGGACCGCAAGTGCTGATAAACGGCACGCTAATGCCGATTACGAGTGATACTTTCTACCAATCGGTGCAGTAATGAATGTCTCAAACAAGTTGAAAAAAAATCTTTTGTCAAATTAATAAGCAATAGATAGAAGACGCGTAACAACATTACCTTATGCAAAAGGCAGTTGCATATTATTACTTTTCTGTCATCTTGTAACCGACACGATATATTAAATTTTCTTTCCAAAAGAAATCGAAAAAGGAAAACTCACATAGTTTTTCCAAATTAGACAATGACGAATTATATAAAATATAAACATATTTAAATAACGATTAATGTGCATATTTGTACTTATTGCTTTCGTTTTTTTTATTTATAAAACATGACTATTCGCAAGAATTAATTTCTGAAGACACTAAAAAAAATAGCAACATATATAAAGTATATTAATTTGAAATCGCATAAATTTCTCCGCAGCGTTCGTATCATTGTCGTATTGAAAAGTATATGCATTTTTACTTTATAATTTATAATTATCGCAAAACTTCGAGTTATATTAGCTATGATAGGCAATGATAATGAATGAGCAACAAAACGAAAAAGAAATTTTTCACAAATTTAATCGAGCTAAATTTTTCATTTTTGGTTACATGAAGAAATTTCAGTATATCTTTGATTACCGTACGTGCTTCTATCGAGTCGATTCTGTATATGTAATATTTTTCAGGTATTTAATACAAATGTTATATAAAGAAGTGCATTCTGTACACTAGCATTTGTTAGCAATAGTGTAATTAGCAATAGTATTAACTATATCAATTTTACGTTATGTTTATACAGCGTACATATAGTTGTACAGTCATATAGTCATAAAAAGGAAAGAAAAGAAAGATTCAGTGGCAACGAATTTTTACGTAAGATTACACGAAAATGTTTTAATGCGTTAAGTACTCTTGAATTGCATTATTGAATCGATAGGGTACTGTGCCTCGAGATAACATCGCAATCCATAAGAGATAAGAATACAATTAATAGAAATACATTTGAGGACGCTATAAATTTCGAGACTTGATTTTCTGTACAATATCAAAAAGAAGTAGTAAATATGCTCTTCGTCATCCTCTGAGACACATATGTTTACCTATATAAATTCGCTAAAAAACTAATCGATCTCTATGATAACATTTCCCGGTATCATCTCCCAATTCATAATGAAAAAGTGAACCGATATTAAGATCGTTTGAGGTAATTGTAATTGAGGAACCAAGATGGTTAAAGACAGATGCATCTTCTGAAGATATTTTGTTGTAACGGATGAAAGAGTATCTTCATGTATCAAATACTAATTCATATATATATTCTCATCTGAAATTTATATTTCTTTCAAATATTAGCTTATCTTGAGAGAATAAATGTATAGGAAAAGTTTTCAGTAGAAAGCATTTTTTTTTTTTTCAACATTGAAAGTATCCTCGATTCGTCGTTTTCAATTGAGATGGTTGTACCATTATGATGGGTGTCAAACAATAAGATCAATAAGGCAATATTGAGTTCCTCTAACGTAAATTTGTAACTTGCCTGTTAATTTTGTAACGACAGGATTAACTATTACTTGTAACTCTTGTTACAAGATTAACAGGTATCATTATTCCATGACATTACGATAATTATTGATCTCATCTTTGAAAACATATCATCGCAAGAGTCTCGGTTGATCCTGCATCGGTTTCCGAAACGAAAGTGCACGATCGGGATAAATACATACCTATTAGGGATTAAACTGAAATTTAAAAAAACTGGAACAAACATTGCATAACTGCGCAATAAAAACTGATGATGAAAGAAAAAGCGAGATATATTTCTGCTATGTTGACAATTAAGACTTTATTGTTTCGACAATTAATCGACTTACAAGTGCGTCTCGCGTCGGTAATCGGTAGGATCTTTATTTGAGTATTGCATTCGTCAATTTTCACAAACGTCTTCCTATTATATATATATATATATATGTGTATGTATATATTTATATTTATATACTGCGCCCTATAGGAGAGCAGCGGGTGGAAGGTAACGCGGGAGATTCTAAAGCTATGTCTACCCCGCGGCCGCTAACAACACACACGTATAAAAAAAATATCGACTCGCGCTACAATCTTAAAAGTGTTTGTACAGATACATGCACTTATTCTTGCTTCTCAGGCATTGAAGTTTGAACTATTATTATATATAATAGTCCGCGCGTACACACGACAGTGGCTGGCCGAATGTGAATAATGAACAGGGTTATATATATACAGCGCGTCCCACGACTGGTCGGTCCGTTTCCTCAACGACAAGCGCATAATTCGTTGAATTATCGGCAGCGATTTATTTTCGTTGGATATCCTCGGCGTTAAGATATCCGAAGAACCAGTCAGTTTGAGTCACCGTTAGAGCCCCGTAGAGAGAGAGAATGAGAACAATTCGCAACGTTGACAGGTCGAGATCGTTTTGATTTGATATTGTAAAAAGAACGCGTCACGAAAGAAGATCAAAGTTCTCTCGTCAGTTGGTGGATTTTTCCTGTTTTTAATTAAGCTACTAGAACAAGGAAGGATCGAATTTTCGCGCAATCTACCGTCGGAAAGTGAATATTAGCTTTGGGACACGCTGTATCTCTCTAATCGATGCTTGCTCAATTATTTCTAGTCGGATCTACGAAGCGGGGACTCTCTCGATGTCTGAAAGTAATCCTAGATTTTAACAAAGTAATGATTGTTCTGCACTCTCGATCTAATAATAAAATAATTGTACTCTTCTCGCGTGTTTGCGTTGTAAGTGTTAATTGTATCGTAACTTTAATATAATATACCTAAGAGAAATCAATCTCTGTCACCTCGCTCACGGTGGGGAACGAACAAATGCAGTAATAGTTTTGGTCATTACTTCGCCGGAGATTCGTTTCTCTCCCTCTTAAGAACTAAAACGCGGACGCGCTTAAACGTGACGCGAAGCGAATAATCTCGTTGCACGCAATCAGAGACGACTTATCTGTCGACAGGGTGCATATTTGATACACACATACACACACACGCACATACATATCGCCGGTCTTACAATGTATATATAACTCTACGCGATATGCTGATGTATTTTTTCTCGAGACAGTTTTACAGCGAGACGTGACTATGTGCTAAAGAAAAAAACAACACCAGCATTATTAGAACAACCGCTAGTATTGATTCATGAAATATACAATTTTCGTATGCATATACATATATATGCGTATATGTATATTCGTAAAGTCTCTTATCTCGTCTTATTTCGTTCTAAAAGTTTAGATTGTTGGCTATCAAGCTTGATCTCCTCAAGCGAGTCGCGCGAACGCGTTGCAACCCAAGCTCGCTTTCTACTATTCTCGCGGTAATAAACGTCGTGACATTATCCGTCGATGTCGATCGCGTTATTATTATCTTAAAGCTGTCAGTATAAAAATTAGTCATTTCGCGAAAAAGCACTCCGGCTTGAAAAAGAACTCCGATAAACGGCGATCTCGCGTATCTCGCGACTGAGCGCGCACAATTTCGTTTCGTTCATCGTGAAATCGAGATGCAAGGCCGTCGTTGTCACAACCGTCTCGAGTAATCGCGTTAAAACAAATAATATCGAAGGGTCAAGGGCTTATACATCGCGCGAGTGTGGATCGCTCCCTAAAGATCCTACTAATCTCATTTCCGGCGTAACATGATAAAAGATTCAGACAATCAACATTCAATATTTATTCAACCATCATTGCTTATTATCGCTCTCTATTAGGTATGTAACAATCATTTGATGTCGCCGAGTCCGAGCGTCAAGTACGCGTAAATGGGAGCAGGAGGAAGAAGAAGAGGAGAAAGGAAGGAAGGAGTAAAACCTTCTCCCTAGGCTTCGCGGAAGGCTATATACATTTGCATATTGAGAAATACTGCACGCGCGCGTGTTCGGGAATGTTGGTTCGAGATCGAAAGCAAAAGGCTAGCATACACACACACACACACATGCATACATAACGAAACGCGACGCTTCGCGAGGTTTAAATAATAATCATAATACACAAATATACTCGGTGTATATACTGTGTATACACACAGAATGAACTGTTCAATATTCACATTCTACGACGGAGAGCACGAACTCGATAGCTACTGATCTTGGCATTAGTCTTCCTCTTTGCTTATTTTTATTTTTTTTAATTTTCTTTAAATATTATGCGTATGTACAAAAGTATATCTCTTACAATGTACGAATAATAGAAAAGAAACAAAAGAGAGAGAGAGGGACAAAAGGGGACACAACTTAAAAGTAAAATAAGGTGACAACATTACCAAGGTAGCGCAATAATACTTCTATGTCAGTTAAAAGTATCTGTCTCTTGTGAGAACGAGTGTGTAACCGACGAACGCGTGTGACGAATGCGGTATTATGTCACGTGAGTGTAACGTTACTTTGTCACATCGATGAAAATATGGTCTGAGTAAATTTGCATTTAAATACTAAGGTATAGTTGCTCAGAAGATGATCTCGCACAAGCTGCGTCATTGGACTCTCCTCAGATTCACTAGAACGAAGAAACAAACGACATACCCTGACCGAAAATTCTAACGACGAAACGCGCCGTATCCAGAGACAAATTTCGCCGTTCTACCTTCTCGCGTAGTAAGATGAGATTCGGTTTTTCTGAGTCGGTTTCCGGACAGTTTAGTCACAATTATGCATATAAATTATCCGTTTGTTTACTTATCGGGGTATCCTTACGTGTCTACATGGATTCTCCGCGGTAGACAAGCGTGAAAAATGAATTTGTCTCTAGATACATATTTCTGTGTACTTTATGTGCACAGTTGTGTTCTTTATGTACAACGTGATTCTCTACCTTAGATCTTTAATAATCCAATCTTATCTAACGACGTTATTTCGGTTCAGTAGAGAGACACATCGTCTTATTTAACAGGATGCTCTTTTTCTCGCGGAAATCGAAGAGGCAAAACAGATCACGACGATTGCATGTCACAAACACGATGATTATTCGGCTATTATGAACGAACGTAAATTAGGCCGCGACACACACATTTTGCTCTTGTTTCGACTTTCTTAAATCAAAATACAATACGCGTCTATCGTATTTGAATGCTTTTAAATCTCAATGAAACCGTTTGAAATTTATACACATATAATAACAAATTTCTTAGAGAGATCTCTTTTGTGATTTTTGTTTTCTTGTAAGCCGGAGAGTAATTAACTTCCTTTTCTTTTTTCGATATATTCTACAATTTAAATATAATTAATTCTCTCCTACAACTTTACAACTCTTCGCGAATCGAAATGTAATTTTATAGAGAGATAACGGGTATTTAAAGATTACATCGTATAGTATGTACGATTACATTTTAAATGGTACATCGTATTCATCTTCTTTTGTCTCGCCTCGCCTCTAAATATCAACTTCTCGCAATTGACGCTTTCTATAAAGAAATCTCTAGAGATTTAACGCGATAGATCTCATATTTGTCATTGTTCCGTCAATCGTGTACACACGACCTACGTATTCGTGTACACGCACGATGTACATTTACAGAATGTGCCGGGAGTCACGCTCAAGTCTCTCCGAGAGAATTGTTTTGTGAATCAAGGCCGTTCGTCCGTCCGGACATCTGATTTTTTTTATTTTTCGTGTCAATTTGTTGTGACTGACACACGAATGAAGAAAAAAAAAGGTCTTAAATATTTTTACATCAGAATACTATTTTCAAATACCATTCTTAACGATGGCAATGTCGAAACGTAATGCCGTTAAAAAAAAAAATTTCTACAAAAAAGCAAAACGTATTTATCTCAAATTATACATCATCTGAACTCAAACTTTCTCTTTCTGATCCTGAATAAATTCTCAGCTGATTAAACCGTACAACTGACCTTCCGTGAGAGACTTGAAAAATTCCACCGAATCGACGATCCGGCTTCGTTATTTCTACTTTATACAACACAACTTGCGCCGAAATTTGGCGATAATTTATAGAAACCAACGGAATCACGGGATGGAACCCCCGGTCGATCTTCACGGTCTTGGAGAAGCGCAACTTCCAGGACGCCCCGTTCACGTACACCGAAGATCACCAACTCACGACTTATATTCGAACTTCACAGTCTCGACCTGTCCGACAAGCAATCTCCGTGCCACGTTCTTCCCGGCGATCAACTCACTCGTGGCCTGTTACTTCAAGTCCAGCTCTACCTCCGGACTTTCCAACGAGAACGGCTTCAAGTTCTCCACAATCGGGGTCTTGTCCGGGTCGACGCGGATGCGGATCTTGTTAGTGTCAAGCGAGCGTGGCAACGTACGCGGCAAGTCGTCTTTAAACGAAGCCGCCGGCGAAGCGTACGGCACGTAGATGCGAACCACGTCCGGACTGGGCTGATGCGGCGTCGCTCGCGGCGTCGGCAAACCGCCGCTGCCCGAGCTCGCGTTCGAGATGTTGCTCTGCGTGTCGAGACTGTTGTCGAGCGCCTGGGAGCGTGTCGCCGAACTGAAGACCGACAGATCCGCCGTTGACGTCACCGACGTCTCAGCCAGCGAACGACGGGAGCCGTTGGGAGACGCGCCGTCGTCCATACTCGGATCGAACGAGAATTTACTCCCTGCGGACACAGACAAGCTTATATTAGTTCCCATGCGAGTCTAAAGAACCGGTCGACGCGGGTGGATACGGAGGATCCAGTGAGTGTTTACTAAAACATAAAGCAGGAAGTCCTCGTCCTATTTTGCGCTTTGAAATCGCTTTCTTTAAGCGTTAAAGATAAGACATGATAATATAACAATGTGTTGATGTGATATTACGATGATTAGTTAGATGAAATATATATGCATTATTTGATCGAACACAAAGATGTTTAACATGTAACGTTTAACATGTTTAAGCATTTCACTTTTAGGTGAAGGAGAGAATGAAAAAAAACTAAACAAGTGTTTCACGCATAGAACTGCGAGATTTTAGAGAAAAAAATCAATTTCGAACGTTAAAAGCAAAAGAGATGATGGATAGTGGGAGATGGATAGCTTAGTAAGAAACGTGTATACGTTTTTACGATAAAATCATTTGTTTTCGTTAGTTTTATCACTTATTTACGCAACGTCCGGAAAGACGTGGTCGACGATAAAGTCGAACAGGACGTGTTATCTCAGTTTCGCGCGGAAGAAATTAATCATACAGAAGTGACAGAGCGGGTTGCGCTAAATCATACAAGGCTTGGCTTGGTCGATTTTGCAACATTTATTGAATATAAACATACGAATGCAGAAATGAGGAGAAATTCATCGTAGAGACTCGGCGGATGCTCCCTTCGCGAAAGACGCATCTGGCGAAGTGTGCGCGCGCCCGCGCGCGTGACGCCTCCGAGAACCATCACTTCGAAGTACTAAATACTTTTTCACGGTCCAGAGCACAATCGCAGCCTGGACACCGCCGAGAACGCTATTTTAAAAAAATATCCACCGGTACTCACGCGCCAAGGGCGCATTCCCATACATGGGACGCAGCCCTCTTTTACTTGTTATCGTACATGATAATAATTTTAGAAGCCTACGTGCTACCTTATTGAACATATTACCTCACTAAGAACATGTTTTTACGCTCTTTTATATCTGGTAAAGGCCTTTCTAGGAAAATGAGCTCCCCTACGGACCTACGTTCGACACATGGAGTGTCATTGAGCAAAAACAGGCAAGTTCATCGCGAGACAATCACATACAATCCCCTCCCCCCCCCTCTCTCTCTCTCTCTCTCTCTCTCTCTCTCTCTCTCTCTCTCTCTCTCTCTCTCTCTCTCTCTCTCTCTCTCTCTCTCTCTCTCTCTCGCTTATAGTCTAGTATTATAGATAATCTTTGTCCAAATGTCCGAATCACCGTCGGTGTCGCTTACGGCATCGTCGTCCTCGGCATCGTCGTTGCTACGTTCGCCGCGCGACATACTGTCCGTGCTAGTGTCATGTAACGTTTCGTGGCTAACTCTAAACTCACCGCCAAGGCCGCTGGTCGGCTCGACGGGCGTAGTGCTCTCCCTGCCGTCGTCGATCAACGCCATGTCCCTGCGCTGCGCCACGGACTCTCGCATTACATGCTGAGCCTCGCTAAACTCCTCGCTCCGCCTCCCAACCTGACGAACGAAACGGATACACTCTTATCACGTCTGGCAAAATTATGATCGGAAGGAGAGTATCGTGATTCAGGAATGCGCGAGTTCTCCATCGTATGGTTGGTATAATAACGCGATAAGATGCGTCGAGGATTGTAACCAGTACTCCGCGACTAATACATGCTTCTGCATGTATTCTGCATGTACATAATATATGCTTCTGCTTTCAGCGCGCAAATGTTTCACCTTGCTGGTAAAAGAAGGTTCCTTAAAAGTGCCGAATGGAAAACGCGGCAGCTCGTGTGGCAACGGCGGTCCCGGGTAGTCTAATTTGGCACGCTTCAGCTCCTCCATACTGCGCTCCATCATATTGATCACGGCATCGTCGTCGAAGTAGAAATCTTTCTCCAGCTTGTTCTGCAGATAGTTGCAGAATTCGTCGAGGCTCTCCATCGGCATCAGAAAGCGCTTGTGCAGCTTCATCACGGAATATGCCATGGCTGGCAGTATACGATCACCGTCCAACAGGAAGATGTCCCAAATACGGAGACCAAGACTAACGGGAGTCTGCGGGCGACAACGTGATCAGTATCGAGAGAATTCGCATCGTCAAAAGGACTGTCGTCCGCAGGAAGGAACGAGATACGAGATATAAAGGAAAAATTATGTTGAGAGAAAAAAAAAAGAGAGAAAGAAATGACGGAGGACTTACTCTCTCTTGAAAAACAACGAAGAACCATTTCAACGCATACAATATAGAGTCGCAGCCGCACTTATCCAGCTTCCGTTTCAGCTTCGGCAGAAATTTATTCATTATTTTGTCATGATGTTCTATGAATCGGTTCAATTTCGGGAAACCGTCCACGTAGAAACCTACAATAAGAGTACGTATTACTGCGCGCGCAAATACATACGCTCGATACGCTAAATGTCAATATCGCCCGGAAGTTTGTAAACATGCTTATGATTTGACCTTTCACATTCAAGCGGTTACATTGTGCATGCATTTTTTCTCTGGCCGTGTGATAAATTTATACGGGAACATTGAATGAATCTTTGTCATCGATAATCTTTCATTCTCGCAACTTTTTTACAAAATTAGACACAATAACTCGATCGGCAATTAGATCGATGTCCCTCTCTTTGGTGTGAGAACAATAATAATGTACGATAGTAATGCCGCCAGTGAAAGCAGTAAATATGTTGCTCAAGAACTATCTTGTATTTGAGAAAAAGCCCGACCGTGCATGCTATATTTTTTGTCGGCGAGTAACACAGAAAGGCCCCAAAACGCGTCTTCCTCGTCCATGTAGAGCAGCAGCAGACCAGCCAGCACGGACATTCCTTGACAATATCCTACCTCCATGTTGTACATACTGTAGGCAGCCAATACATAGAACATAGACTTCTGTTTTATGCTGTATCTCTCCCTGAAAAGATAATGGCAAGTATATCAACATCATATATACATAACACTTGCTGATAAAGTATAACTTATATCTATCTGTATATATACCTATAGTTAATGTGATCTCTGTATTGTCTTGCAACATCAGCATCAATCTGTCTTATCTCTGTGGACCATTGACGGGCCAACTGCAGCATCTCTTCATACTTGCCCGCTTGCTCCTTCTTCAAATTCTTAATACCCAGAAGGAGAATCCATACTTGACCACGAAATCTGTTAGGGATCCCTTTGTATATCCTACGCCGCAG
Organism: Harpegnathos saltator; assembly: GCF_003227715.2. NCBI lineage: Eukaryota > Metazoa > Arthropoda > Insecta > Hymenoptera > Formicidae > Harpegnathos > Harpegnathos saltator. The sequence goes on from NW_020230415.1 coordinate 102,290, forward strand.
CTTTTCCTTGGTTGAGGCACTGTCCCATTGCTTTGTCATCTTCTCCCATTTCTTTAGTCTCTCCATCTCTACGTGGTGTAACTTAATTTCATATGAATCCGGCTTCTGTGGTAATCTCTTATCACTACAACAGGAAAGAAAATCATTGGTACATATATCGTAGCTCGATATTATTACAATTCCAAATGAATATGAATACATACTGTATAAATCCATATCTGTCTGTAGTGTGATAGACCTCATAGCCAGGATCCTCCCAGGGATCAATCTCAGCACCTTCCCTACCGCGGTCATAGCAGCTGAAAATCCTATCGCGCTCTGCGGCAGATCGTTTCAACAGTTCTTCTTCATTCATCCCACGTGACAGTGCGCGGCTACACTTACAAGCATGCCGTTTTGTTAATGAACCTCTCTACCTGCATCCAAGCACGTTGCTGCATCTGCAAACATAAAAAGAGACTCGTGTATATCTCACAGGTGAAGACAACCTGGTGAAGACCCTACGCGAATGCCTCAGATAAGCAGGACCAAGTGACTCATTTCAAACAATAAAGAGCAATAGACCGCACAGTTGAGCTAAAGACGTATTCGCGCGTTTGAAATTGTCAAACGTGTCGGGAGACACGTTCCGTTACAAGGATACGCGGTATAATGAAGCAATGTTGCAATTACGTGTGTCCTCTCAGCATTCGCGCCGCCCGGAGCCTAACAGATTTCGTCGTTAAATCATGAAACCCAAAGCGCAAGTCGACTGGCAGGCACAACGCGGCGGAACACACATACACTCAACACGCGATAGAGAGATCGAGAGTACTCGCGATGGATTTATCCGGTTCCTTACTGACTAGGTGCAGGCGATACACGCGACACAACATTTGAACTCCTTGGCCGCTCTCGCCTCTGCTCCTCCTCTAGGATCCACAGAAGGACACCGCGAGAGCCTTCCGATGCGAGCCTGGCGTGCTCTCGCGGCGCTATCGCGGTTTAAATTCGCCAACATGCACGGGCTCAAGGTTCCGTAATTACTGGCGAAAAGATTACGAAAAGTCAAAATCCCAGCCGTTCAGCCCCCGAGTAGCGTAGATGAGAACACAAAAAATCCTTTGACCTGGGTCCTTTGACCACGGGGTTGTGCTTTCTGCCAGGCAGAAAAAAATCGTCGCGTCCGTCGTTGAATTTTGCTACTGCGAAGATGTAGATCCGATTAACCAGTCGTTGACCAACATCACTAGGTTGGTTTCTCGTCGAGGTGGCGCCTCATAGCAGCGACTTTGGAATTACGCTTGAAATAAGAGCCGAGATTCGAAATAACCGTTAAAACAATATTTAGTAGTTTGGAATCTTGGCAAAGGTATGTCGGGTGGACTCTTCTTCTCCCTCGAGTAACAAGTTTCAACAATGAATCAGATTCAACGAGGAAGATCGAGTCTTCTAATCTCCAAGCGCTATGTCCTCTGGGTGAGTAGAATTACCGTTTATTAATTCTTATACAGAGGTTGCTGCTGAACAAGGAAAGGAAGGAGGAGAAGAGAACAACAAGTATCAAAATATAACCATTTAATTAGAATTTTACTAACTTTCGGTATAAAGATCTAGAGTACACGATTTCCACCTATATAATTATAGGTATATGTCTTGGTTAGGTTTCATGTGTGTGTGTGTATGTCGTATATCTCGTATGTATGTGTATATATTGCGACGCTAAATTTTTTAATTTAAAAGGTACTCTAACGCATCACAGCTCTCGTGACACATAGCACAGTCATGTAAACCCCGTTGTCACATATCGCATGTCGTATTCACTTAGGTAACTCTCGTACAAGCTATTCGACGGCGATAACAATCGAGAGAAAACGTAACGTAATCGAGATTCGCTCTCACCGTCCTGGTAACGACAAATACACGTTAACTCGCTGTAAAACTAACGATTGCGGCAGTGGTTGAGTCGGCACGAATCGGTTGGAGCGAACTATGTGTGTTTGTATGTATCTACATACGTAAAGGAGCGCAAAGCTCGTCTTACGGAACGAAACCGAACGGGTTGGAAATCTTCCTCCCCCTCTTCCTCTTGTAACCGTGTTACACATGACTGCAGTAGCATCACTTTTCTAAACAATCCATCCGAGGCTCAACGACCTCGGGCGGATTTTAAAACGAGTACACATTTCGATCCTGATCGACGCGAGAATACACGGGACGTCAGCAGGAAAGAAGTCTAGAGGACGACCGAGTTCATTAGACGTCCTCTCGACGTCCCCCGGGCTCTCTCGCACCGCCCAAGAGTCAAATTGTCATTTCATCAAGCAGCAAATGGCTTCCGGTTAAAATTCACTCCCCACCTCGCGGGCGGATTCAATGCACTCTCTTCCGCACTGAGAGAATTTTGCGTTAAAAAACTTTGTTATATAAAATACAATTGTATATTGGCCGAGAGTGTTCACTAAGCAGCTTTTTCGGCAGCTCTTCTGTCGGCCTGATGAAGAGAGTTAACGTACGACCGCCTCGAGGATATTAGACTCTATATGCACTATGTTTCAGTGTGTTTGTTTCACCTCTAACAATTGGGGATAATTCTCCACAATGTTCAACAGGATCCCGTCGATGTATGTTCTCAACTGTGTGTTCACTTCTTGTTGCTCCTTCAATGCCTGCTTCACCTGTAACATGGCAATGATTCACAGAGTTGCTCAGAGAACACAGTGGTCATCGGTATGATTTCGGATCAACTTATTAGTTGTGACGATTCAATTTGATTCAATTTGATTCAACTTGTCACACATACCTCAGCCATCGTGTACGGTTCGCCGAATTCCCCGAATCTTTGTCCGTCTATCTGTAAAACGATGAGAGAGCCGGCTTAATGAAGTGATTATTTGTTTATCCATCAGCAGTCGTTGTTGGGCGACAGTGCCGGTAGTGCAATGAATTAGTAGGTGACTCATTGTACTCTATTCACCACTAATCAATAAACGGGGTTGCAGGAAACCGGACTTTCGAATCGGTCTAATTGACATAATAGCAAGAATGAAATATACCTGATCTGGATTCATGCCGGCTAACAGCTCCACGGCGAGACTAGGCCCCTTCTCAGCGTTACTGTTGCAAGGATTCAACATTAAGAGTTCACGACCTGCCTGCAACGCGGCCGCGGCTTGCAGTTCGTCCCGAGATTCTTCCAAATCTGCAAATCAACGAGCAGGATGTTACAACATGAACAACCATCAAGAACATAATAGCTCGCCTCTATTGTGTGTATGTTAAATTACATGATTTATTACTACAGGTAATATTAAATATTATTTTTATGCGATTACGGACTGGAAATTTGCTTTAACTTTATCGCACTTTTCCAATTTTTCTCTTTTTTTTTTGTTTTTTATTCTCAAGAGTCCCAAATTTATGTTAATTTTATCGTAAATATTTTTCTTTTTCAATTCACTTGTATCTCCATTTATTTATCATCAATTGCACTCAGTTCATTTTGTTCTCATTAACGCAACCTCATTTCTTCCTTATAACGAGAACACCCGAAAGCTATTAGAAGTCGAAGGAGAGACTCGCGTTATCCGGTTCAAGTGCACGCAGCGATAACGGTGAACGTACTCTTATTGCGAGCTTGAAGCTGCGCCACCTGCTGCACCAATTCCTCGAGCCTCTGCTGATCCTCGACGTGCAACGAAAGTTCCTCTCTCATGGCTTCGAGCAGATGATGAGCCTCGTTCGCTCGGCTCACCGCGTGGCGTTCACTTTCGCGCGCAGCGTCCGCTTCCCTCCTGGCCTCTTGAAGATCGTTCTCGAGTCGCGTCTTATCTGCCCGCGCTCTCTCCAGCTGCTCGCGGACTCGCGCGATCTCATCCCGCAAGCTGGAGCTGTCCAGCTCCACCGCTTGCAGCTTGATCGCGTAGTTCTCCAGTTGTAACTGACGTTCGCGTTCCAAACGGCACGCCCATTCGCGATGCCTCCGTTGCTCAGCCTGCGAAAGACGAAAGAGTTTGAGAGGAAAGTACTCAAAGAGTATCCTCTCAGTCGAGGTAAAAGCTGCCAACGCACAACTCCGTAACTCGTATAATGCCGACGCATAATCCGTAACTCGAAACGGAAACCCCGTCTGCGTGGAATTTTTTTCCAAGCCGCAATTAGTCTTGTTGCAGAGCTTTTCACTGTCTCCAGGCTCTCCATGTGTGTGTGTGTGTGTATGTATGTCGGAGCACAAATTATAAAACGAGTTTGCGATTCGTAGATTTCTTTTTAGACACGATTCTGTACTCCGAGGCAACGCGATGAAAAGAAAATTCTCACGATTTATCCCGCGTTTACTCGCGACTAATTCAACTTGACCTTTTGCAGGATGTTTTAACGGATGAAACACCTACTTGAAGCCTCTCCTCAGCTCTCGTTTCCGCATCTTTGGCCGCTTCCTCGAGCATCAGTATGCGCGCCTGCAACGTCGCATTCTCCTGCTTCGCTCGAGCGTACCTCTCCTCGCCGACCGACTTAGTGTCCACCAAGGCATGCATCTGCTCTTGAATCATTTGAACCTGCGGCACACAAAGAAGAGAGTTCAACATCTCGTGGAACACACAAGTGAGCGTAATCTCGATCGCATTACACTTCGAAACTCGCGTTCCTCTCCCAAGAGCGGAGTCTCCTACGTTCTTACGCGACTCCGCAAATTATATTTAACAATCTCGCGTCGATATATAAAACTGAAATCGTTGCTGCCTTATCAGGTACGTTATCGATTCTTGCTTCTGCATAATTCTCACCCAGAAGGTTTCCCAGAAGGTATCTTACAAAATACGTATACTTTTATAACAGAAGAAACAAACATGTTATCCAATGCGGCATTTCGCCATAGAGGAAAAGTTTAAAGACTCCGCGGGGTATCGGTATGCCATGAGACCGCTGATCATGGATGTAAATAAATCCCACGTCGATCACAGCGCTGTGTAAACGCGCGAACAGCGTGCTACGTGGGCGCGGAATTGCGCGGAGAAAGTGTATTGAAGGAAACGTCGTTTAGGAGTAGCAGTTGCGCGCGCCCACGCTGCCGCGACTATCAATGGGAATGAACAGGATATTATATGTGTGTCCGCGGCCTTCTCACAGATAACATAATATATGAATATTCTATGCGGTAGCGCGCGTAGTCGAATGCGCTTTTGCGAAGAGTGATAGTTCCGAAAAACAATCGCTTTTTGCGGAGTCTCGCGCGACAGAAACCGCAAAATTGTCCGAACAAAGTTTCAGCATAATCACTGATGAATGATGAATTTGTGATTCAACAACGTGTAACGTCACGCTATTAATGCGGCGATCGAAGCGAGATTGTGTTCCGGATGATGAATCGTATGAGTAATTTTGCCTTTTTTGTTACGGTCAAGCGCTTTAATTTCAAGTAATATAGCGAGACTCTTGTACGAGTACGATTGGATAGAAGCTCGCTGCGATAATTTTACGGCTTTTCATTCTGTACAACGGTAAATCCGAGGGGAGCGTATATATTGCATCTTTTCAATTTGCCGCCGCATGGCGGTTATCTTGAGAGCTGACACCTTGAATTATCGAGAAATGTTTGCGATAAAGACGACGGCAAGTTGTGAGATATCGCTCTTGGATAACCGGACAGATACAATATCGCCCGACTCGACCTGACTCGACTCGGTTATTCCCAATATATGATGTTGTCCAATAATTAGAATAAGCCACGTACACGTCGCTCGACGTAGCATGAAATATCTAATGCGATTAGTTCGCGTAGGAATTCTTCGCGACGAAAACAAATACTCTCCGAAATGTGGTTTTATCATCTTATGCATCAGAGGAACTGTGCGACAGTTTTGTTCGTGATAATTCATTCAACGAAAGAACATATCGTTGAGCGTGTCATTCCTATGATTTAAAGCGCATCCGCTCTAACAGACGCAGCGCAACGTGCGAAATATGTTGTTTTGGTCAGCCGATGCTTCTTGGCGAAGATGACGCATACTCTATATTAACGCAGCCCCCACGGAAAAAACCACGTATTACTCAGCAATGTCGACGAGGCTCAATTTTTTTTTGGTCGAAAAGAAATTAGCACGTATCGAGCTTCTCTGTCGAAAGAATATAATTTATATTGCTCTACAACGTCTACGTAGCGTAAAGTAACATATTTCTGAGAGTGTTTACATCATTTCGCTCTCATACTCTCGCGAGGATTCCATCGCTATCAATGCGCAAAAATGACCCCTACATTCGCTCGCGCACAACGACCGTGCCGTGAGCGAGGTTTATATTTATTTTTAATTCTCACCTTTGGAAAGAGAAAGACAGACCGAGAGAGAGAGAAAGAGAGAGAGAGAGAGAGAGAGAGAGAGAGAGAGAGAGAGAGAGAGAGAGAGAGAGAGAGAGAGAGAGAGAGAGAGAGAGAGAGAGAGAGGCAAAGAGAGACAGAGAGAACTCGAGCTAACGCGAGTGGACATCAAAACGCAAAATCCCAACACGCCACCGCGATGCATTTTCTGCAGATCGCGCTCTTCGTCCTCTTACTTGCTCGGTGAGCCGGGACCCGCGGCGACGAGTAGACGGTCGATCGCACCGCTGCGCTGGCGGTGGCGACGACTGATGTCCCACAAATTGGAACTGGCCCTCCCATAGATCGTACTCGAGGCCGGCGCCGGGTCCGGACGACGGCCCCTCCCCGGAAGACGTGCGATCACTCGAGTCCGTCGTCTCCTCGAAAAAGTTGAGCTCCATATCGCGCGCGCTTGTCGCTCTCGTTGCTTCCCGGATCGTCGTCGTTGTCGTCGTGTCTATCGCGTCACGTCATCGCCCATATTACGAGCGCACTTGTCATCCCCGCGTGAACTCCGTTGATTCCTTCGTCTTCGTCGTCGACGTTGTCGTCACTGTCACCGCCGTCCTCAACGTTGCCGTCGCCGTCGCCGTCGCCGTCGCCGCCTCCGTCGCGACGTACGGCCGCGCCGCGATAATACGCATCGAAAAGGCGCCTCGGGGCCGCCCGGCTTCCTTCACGCGCGAGGGACACGCACACTTCCTCCGCCGCGTCTTCTACGCGACTCGACGCGCCAGGAATATATTCCGTCCCAGGTCTGTGCTCGTCCCGTCCGTTCGTTCGTCCGTCCGTTCGTTCGTCCGTCCGTTCGTTCGTTCGTTCGTTCCTTCGTACGTACGTACGTGTGTACGTTCGTCTCTCTCCCGATCCGATCGCCCACCGCGGGCCGGGAGTCTGGGGAGTAGTCGCCGCCGAGCTATTTGTGCGCCCCATACCGTGTTCCGACTAACTCCGCGCCGAGCCGAGTCGAGTGTTACATCGAACGCGCTCTAACGCGCCCTGACCACCTTCCTCTCCTCGACCGCGACATTTCCGAGTGAGGAAAACGTCGGTGACGCGCGGCGGGCGGTGCGGGTCTTCCTTCACCGCGATATGAATATCGACGGGTAACACTTGCTCGAGCGTGTTACTCTGGGAACGGCGAGTGCGCCAAGTTCGTGTCCGCATCTGGCCGCAAACTCGAGAAGCGGAACTCGTCGGTGTTGCGTCTCGTTCGAAGCAGACGCCAAGTTTCTTTTCTCTTCTTCGAGAGTCGCGATTTTCGCTTTCTTTCTTTTAATCAAGCTAATCCGCAGGTCGGAGCGATCCTCTCATGGGCTAACACGTTGACCGCCACGCTGATTTCCATTGATCGTTTCAGCGTTTCTCAAATTTCAGTCGACTCGATTCAGGTCTGAGTCACCAAAGATACGGTAATTAGCCCAGCTCGTCTCGTTGACTCCTTATTGACTATACAATTCATTTGTTGACATTAGATCGACACTATGTGTGTAGATCAATGAAACGAGACGAGGTCATAGCGTAGGTCACTGGTGACTGCCCCGTGGCAGTCAACGTGTGTGCACTGTATCAGGTCGGAGAAAATGAGATGCGGTCGTCGATGGGAGTCGCACATTTGCGAAGCGCACGATACCAGGCGAATATCAACAGCTCTCGATAAGCGCTGGCGCCGATAAACGACATACGCTCCTGATATGTTATTGCGGACACGGCGCAAATTCGATTCTCGTTGAACTCCAAGACGACGGAGCGACGTTTCGCGTCGGTGGCTCACTGCCGCAATCGATAATAAAACGCTTTCCAGACTAACGCGAACCGTACGAGACGATAATGTCTGCCGCCGTCGCTCGTTACATCACCGCAAGTGTGTCAGCGATCGCGAAACGTACGTTCCAACGTCGAAGTACCGAGCGAGTCGTGTGCGTTCAGTTTATCTTGGACATCGCGCACATTTACATAAGAAGCACGATGCGCGCACATGCACGTTACGCGTTAATTATTATCTCGAGGCCCATTGTTAATCGTCGTCGTCGTTTCCTCCTCCTCCTCCTCCTCTTCCTCCTCCTCCTCCTCCTCCTCCTCCTCCTCCTCCTCCTCCTCCTCCTCCTCCTCCTCCTCCTCCTCCTCCTCCTCCTCCTCCTCCTCCTCCTCCTTCCTCCTCCTCCTCTTCCTCCTCCTCCTCCTCCTCCTCCTCCTCGTGCGTCATCGTCATCACCGGAGATCACACTGCGAAATCTAATTTCCACCCCACTGAACACGTCACGCTCGATTACCCTAGTCTCCCCAAGTGACATTCCTGCTCTAAGATCGTTAAACCCCGCGATGTATTTCATTTGCTGCGATTGTAAGGAAGCCAGGTCAAGCTGGTCTCTCTTATAATCGCTGCGTGTTTCGTTTATGTATTTACTGGAAGGACAATTTGGAGAAGGAAGAATTACAAAATGTTTCACACAGGACACGGGTACTTCTCTCGCGTTTCAAGAAGAACGTTCTTTAATGGAATCCTCATCTAATGTTCAATGAACATGTTTTAAGATTGACATCTTTTCTCCATTGTTTTTCTCGCAGTAAATACATAAACGAAACAAAATTATAACTGTAACTGATCGGATGTCAACGATGCCGAGTGTATCGCAGAGACTCGCGAAGCGCCCGGCGAGTTCTCCCGATCGCGCGGATCCCGATTTGGCTCCATATTATTTACTCCCTCAGACGTCAAACTACATCGTGTAACCGGAGACGCTCGCGTTGCGAAATCGCGCGCGTCTCGAGCACTTTCGTCGGTCGGTGGAAATCAACGTCCCGCGTTCGTTCATCGCGCGTTACATTACCGAGCCGCCACCGCCGCCGCCGTCGTCATTGTTGAAGATCACGTCGGAGATGCGGCTGTTGCTTTCACGTACATTTCGTGTACCAAGTATGCAACCCATCCAGCGACCAACAGGAAACTCACGAAGGACCACCCCGGCCATCCGACGAAACCGGCGGATTGCATCGGACAGGCCATGCGACTTGTTTTCTTCCGCGCGTGAGACCGCGCGTCGTACCAAGCGATGAGTTCTCGCTTGCGAAATCGCGCGACTTGTCACTCGCGAATTTCGTCTCGGTCGATCGTCGTCACGGCGATTCATGCTTCCACGCGCTGGAATCTCGCCAGGCTCGCCGACAAAATCGTACCCATCGGGCTGCCCGTCGTTTCTCCCGCGCGAATATGTACGAGGACAGACTCGTGTCTCTTTGACTACGAATTTTTTCTCCGTCTTCTACATAGGCACGTGCAAACTTGTCAATTTAATTGACGAGCCATCGCGGCGTCGCCATGTCGTTATGCGCAGACACGTTCGACATGAGAGACAGGCGTTTGTTCTTCTTCGGTTCGTGCGAGATTATCGAAATTGTCATCGGGGTGAGGAGAAAGAAAAGGGTTTCTGTATGTGGCGTGTGCCAAAAATAGCGGGCGACGGGCACATATCGGGGATAAGCCGATGTAACTTCGATGAGATCCATGACACCATGACATATGACAAAACGAGATCTGTCACGTTTATTCGCGATAATGCGCACAAACGCGACGCGTTAGCAGAGCCTTCTGTTTTATCTCTGAGAATACTGCGATGTCCTAAAAAGACATCGTACATTTTTCCTTTATCTTCTAATCTCACTCTTTTAGCCTCAGTCTCTTTTTATATGATTATCTTGATCATTTAACACTGAAACTACCGACGATCAGCGAACTAAATCTTCCTATCAGAGCGATCAAAATGACAGCTTTGAGAAAAAATATATACAGAGAAAAAAATGTTTATTCATTCTGTTCAGTTTTACTCAACGTCATCTAAACATATAAAATGCAATCATTATAATTTGTGAGAATAATTTTTATGAGAAATTACAAATTCGTCATACTAGTTTTTAGACGGGCCATTGATACAATCAGGATGTATTCCCATCTATCGGAGCTCCTAGCCCTAATGATGCAAGTTACAATGTTTGCGAAACGTCGGCACAAAGCTGAGTTACGACGTCATGCTGAGTTACAAGTCAAGTTACGACGCGATATCCATCGGGAAGAAACACATCTTGATTACAAACTCATCATTTTTACCGCTTTGATAATTCTAGTGTTAATACTTTGATATAATGGTGCAATGTGACTTAATATTATGTATATATTTTCCTCGTTGCTTTAATATATGAATTTAATATCTTTATTCATCTCGTCAAAGTTACATCGGCTCAGCAATTTTTCCCATGCGACGCGAAAACGAATTCGTTAAACATCAAATGCGTCCTTTAAAAGTCTTCATTGTGGGAGACTACTCGTACTCGCTCTCGTCGGCAATTAACGTCCGTGTATAATTGTATTTCGCCTAGATTGTCTTTACAATGTCCTCGGTTGTAAAGTTTCATCCTCCCGGTCGCAACTAACTTTCGTGAGTCGTTCCGACTGCTATTCCTGGTCCTGGTAATTGTATTTCGAGACAAAAGTTCCTATAGCGATATCGAGCTTCGTCGCCGGCCGATACTCGAGATCTCTTCTCGTCGTGTCGTTCTTGTTATCGTCGTCGTCGTCGTCGTCGTCGTTGCTATCGCCATCGCCATCGCCATCGTCGTCATCCTTGTAGACGGTATTGATGAATGTCTCCGTCATCGTATCTGCTAACGAAGAAGAAGTGGAAGGAGGCAGCTCGTCGCTGCCATCGCGCGAAAGCCCATAATCTTCGCTCTTCCGTCGCTCGCCTGACACGTCGATGTTGCTCGCGAGCACGCGTCCGAGGAATTCCGCAGGATGGCAATTCTGCGTTGTGTCTTTCATGTTCGTCCTCGTTGTGGCTGTCTGCGCGAGCCGAGAAAGGACGAGACGGAGTCAGGGCAGTTTTCCCGAGGGAATCGCGACCGCTCTAGGGGACTCTGTCCCTGCGATTATAGCCCTGTGCATAAGTGGGCAAAAAGAAATGCAAAGTTGCATTATCTCTCTGTCTCTGTCTCTGTCTCTGCCCGTCTCCTTCTCTGCGGAACGGAACGGTTCACTCAAACGAGCAATGAGATTCGCCTTTTAGGGCTGCGTTCCGCAGGAAGGCCATCCACGCTCCGTTCTTCATGTGCGTTTTCTCGAAATGCAACGATTACGCGCGCGCGGCAGGTCTTTTTCCCAGACCCGCTGCGCAAATTACTTAACCCTGGATTACTCCCATGAATGAGAAGAACACGCATGACTCAGCTCCAATTAATATCGTCGGACGGAGATTGTATCCGATCAGCCGACAAAATCTAGTCTCACAGTTGTCTGTTGTCTCCATCGATTATTATATAACTTATCGCTCGTTGAGATCAATCACTTCTCGGTAATTGCCGTTGCGGCATTTACCAAGACTCGTTATTATCCCGTTCATCTAATTATTTCTTATTCGTTTACCTCGGTTAATTAACGTCTATTCTGGAACTCAAGCCAAGCGAAGCTTCAACTAAAGGTACAGCGGTGGACTATCTAAACGACTGGGATATAATCCAAGGTTAATTATCCGACAGCGTTTCTCCCTCTCTCTCTCTCTTTCTCTCTCTCTCTCTCTCTCTCTCTCTCTCTCTCTCTCTCTCTCTCTCTCTCTCATTCTCATTCTCTTTGTCCAGTCGAATAAGTGTCCCAGGAGACCATGAAGGCGCGGACGTGGGATCGACGGGCGCGATTACCTGCAGCGGGGATCTAGGCAGCCAAGCAGCGATTTTACGTCGAGTCTCGTTGGACAGTCTACGGTAGCACTTTGCGCCGATCCAGGTCCCGGCTACGAGGAGGACAAAGAGCAGGATGGTGAACCAAAACCACCAGCTCGCGGCGACGTCCTCCTTCGCGATTTCGTGATGGTCGCAATACGGCGCCGCGGACGGGTAAAACGCGCCCGGTTGGCAGTGATACGCGGCATAGGGGTCATACGGTGGCCAACGTGGATAACCGGCCGGGTAGAACGGCTGATAAGGGCCATGTTGAGGGTTCCTTTCATGATACGCACGCGGCGCGCCGGCGTTGTACGGTTGTCGAGAGCGCGACGCGCACATTAGCGACGCTCAGGACGACGGTCCTCTTAAAGATTTGCCAGGACGTCGACTCGCATCGTTGTGTATGCGACGGAGACGGTAATTTCGATCCGCGAATCCCGGCTCGAGGCTGCCGGAACGGGGTTACAGATTACATCGTCGATTTCGCTCGAGAAGTGACGAGCAAATTTTCGCGTCGATTATTCGTTGTCGGCTACATTCACGCGACACGCAAATCCTCTCTGCGCGCATTTCTTTAACGTCGATTTTTCTTTTGCAAAATGGAACGGCTGAGAAAAAGCGCAGAGAGATTGCTTCTCGCACGATCGATACCCTCGGTTAGAGAGGCGGTTGTTATGAGTGTAGTGTGCGCCGCGAAAGGCGCGATTTGTAACTCACTTTGTGGCTGAGATCCATCACGTCCTCCAAGGATACGTCACTGTACACGTCGTCCGCAGCATCGTAGTTTGAGCCCATCCCTGAGCTGTTGAAGCTGCCACTGCGATAGAGCTGGCTGCAAAAGTCGTCGAAGGACTTCTTTAGAATTCCGCGAAGGCATGACAGACTTGAGAACTGATACCTGTATTCATAGTCAAGCCTTATATTTGAGGCCTTCTTATATCCATCTTTAGATGCTGCACGGATTATTTTATTGGCTACAGACCATCTGAAGATAAACTTAAGGAAGCCTTAAATATAAGGCCTGACTATGAATATGGGTGTGAGTCGCTCGTAAAAGGTAATCTCAAGCAGCCGATGACAAACGCGAGAAGGAAAACGCGTCGTTATTGTAAAAGCAAGTCTCACGACTTGAAATATTCGTCAACTTTCAGAAGTGCTCAAAAAACGAAACGTGATAAAAATTTAAATAATTCAGAGCTGGAGAAATGAAAAGTCGACGAGTTTCATATAACTTTTCTCGATAAGAAACACAGATTTAATAAAAATGTAGATCTTATATCTTTATCTTTTATCTTTATATCTTTGCAAGAATACTCAATTCTCGTATGGAAAGCTGATTAGCGACAACAATGGGTCTGCTCTTCGCGACGAACAATACGTTCTTCTTATTTATTTTTTATTTTCGAGCGCCGCACACGTAGGTGTCGATTGCTTCCCGCTTTGGCACAAACGGATAAGACACGTCTCGGGTGACGACGGTAGCGTGCCGAAGGAAATATGAATATCGAGGAGCGTATCGTCGGGTAGAGAGAACACGAGTAACGCAAGAAGCACGCCCACGCGTTAGAAAGTCCGTCGATTCACATTCCGTGAAAGGAGCGACTCCGGGGGAATAATTATTATTATCGTCGCGGTGCAGAGGCATCATCTCTCCTACGGTCGGCGAGCGAGACTCTTTTCTTTCGCGCGGGGATTACCCTCTTCCTCTCGCGTGTGCGCATCAATTAAATCACGAGCAGGGAGTAATCAAACGCGAAACGATTTCCGAGACACGCACGGGGAAGCGTGCGGCACCGGTGTGGTCGGACGCGCGTCGAGAATCTTTCAAGAAGAAAGAAAAGTCACGGCGTAGGCCTTAACGGCACGTCGCAGCTCGCCTGCTCTTACCTCGCTAACGCGTTCGAGCTCAGCCTCTTCCTTCCCGAGCTGCAAGCAACGAAAATATATTTCCTCAGCGTTTGTGCGCAGTTTTGAATTTCATTGCGAAATAATTGTCTATACGAAGAACTGTATCTCTAAATTCTTATCTATATCTGCGTCTATTTTTCGAGCGAGTCCTAGCGGTCATCGCGCGCACTGCCGCCAAATGTTATTGCCAAATGCAGCGCTGCGACCGTAAGCCAAATATCACCGCTTCTATATACGACGGCAGCGCTGAGCAATGACGATTAACATGGCGCGCGAAAATATGTATTTTTTTTCATACACGGAAAAAAAATTCTGGTTCCGTGTACCTGATTTTCCGGAGACCGGACGAGAAAACCGGTTGTAGGAAGGAATCAGGAGGGAGATTTCTATTCAACAAATCTCTCAACAAAGCACTCTCGGTCATATCAAGCGTCTTTTAACGCAACCGAAGTGATAACTGAGATATCGTCTCCCGTCACCGAGTTTTCGACGGAGCTCCGTTCCGTTGCATCAACTGAGACTTTTTTTCCATGTACGTACGTATATGCGTATACGCGCGGTACCGCAAGGAGCTCTCAATTTTTTCTCTCGACGGCAGTGAACCGCAAGCGTCGCTTAGCGTAGACGACAGTTGCGCTCGTTAAATAGCGATCGAACACTCTCTTACGCCGTATTATTGATCGAATCCGACGAATCAGGCCGAGTACATGCGAGCGGAGTTACTTATGACTCAAAGTACCGTACTATATAAGTACGGTATATATGTACGGTAACATGTATGAAGTACGCAGAGTGTATCGGAAGAAGCGAGTAATCGACGCTCGGCGTTTAAATGAGCGCTGTGCTGGTCGAGAAAGCTTGATGCATTTACATTTGATAGCTTTTGACGTTTCTAGCGCGTTCGAATCGCGTCGACGTTAACACGTGACGACAACGGACGAATCGGGCATGTTTGTATTTGAGGAGAGCAGAAATTCCGGTTCCTAGGACCGAATCTGTTTCATAAGAACCAGAAATTCCGTTTCCGCCACACAAAAAAAAAAAAATGCGTGTAGTTCCTTCACTTTCACGTTAATTAAACCATTCTTTTTTTTTCTTTTTATATCATAAATTGTAATACTCATCGTGTGCTAGGATATATAATGAGCGTTCGAATAACCGGGAGTTTTCGCGACGACTACCGGGAGAGCGCCGGTAACGCAAGAGTTCCCTCCGTCTCGGCCTAATATTTCGACTGTCGCTAACAAGCCCCAGGAACCCGAGAGAGCAGGAAGCGATTGTTTCGGTAACGACGTTCCGCGCGAACTCGCTTCCGTCATTCTATATACCGCGGATAGATGCGGTCGGCGAGATTGCGGACGCGTCTCTCTTCTCGGCGAAATTTCGCGGCCGCCTTGCCGCCGTGTCTCTCGCGCGCGTCTATAAACGTACGACGCGCCGCGGACGCGCGATGTCGTTATACAACGTACGTGCGAGCCGTCGCTTTCTCACGGGACCCTTTTCTTCGCACGCCACGAAGTCGCGACCGCGATGCCGCATTTATTGTTGGGCCGCGCGCTTTTTCAGCGCCGACGGAAATTCCGTCGGACAGGAAGTTACATGCACGAGCGTACGTGTGCGTGTATACTCGCGTTATTTGCTCTTTTCTCTTTCTCTTTTGTTTATATGTATTTTTTCTCTTACCAAGGTGGCGTTCTCCGCAATGAGCTACGAAGCCAAGAATGTCTCCCGACGGTGGAGTTTGGGCTCCTCGGATTTCTGCAAAGTCAAAAAATACGAATGTAACGGCGAAGTGAGTTCGCACGGCTCGCTCTCCGCGTCGGCAGAATTTGCCGGAGCGGACACGAGCGACTGGTTTCGCGACTCCAAGAGCTACGCGTCACGCACGGTGACTGGCAGCGATGAAACCAATTTGTATATTTTACTGCCGAATCTCGGGACTGCGGTCACGTAATCCATAAAATGTCCCGAGAGACGGAGAACGTCTCAGGAATCGCGGAATAATCTTTGTATATAATTGTGCCAATTTTATGCATGTGTTGCCAGTGCAGTTAATAATTTCTTTCTCTAGCGTGTGCTTTTTCATATCTTTTTCGTATCGTAGAATTTTAGTAAAATTCGAAAATTTACATCTCGTCTAGCATTGGAAAACTAAAGAAAAAGATTTTCGTCTGGCAGACTAGAACGATAGATGCCAGATACACCGTGCGTTTAGCTTAGCGCCTTAAACTGAATTTGAGGCGCGCGCAAGAGAATTTTCCTTATAAAAAAGTGCAACGGCGCTAATAGGAAATCACGTCACTTCCTACCGAGTCCTTCAGCGCATCGCGAGTACCGCAAGCCTCTTGTAAAAATACATTTCCATCATTACGCAACACGTGTGACTCGCGCATACGGATAGCAAGTCAGTCGGTATTATTCCAAACTGATAGACATTGTATGCGACATGCGTTACACTCTTACATAATGGTTGTACAACGTAATATCAATCAAACGGACATGTTTCGAATTGAGTATGCTGGATTTTAACGTGCGCCGTTGTGTTCAGTTTCGCATCAAAAAATCATCCGCTACCTTCCGCCTAATATTACATATTGAGCGAGTAACGGCAGGAAACAATTGCCTTGGGAGCTATAATAAAAGGCCTAGCTCGCTTTGCTCTTCTTAGTGCCTAAATTAGAGCTGCCAAAGCGATTCCGAATTCCTGGTACTCTCGTATCTCGTTTCCATATCGATCGATAGCAGGGGGCAAGGATAAATAATATATAAGTTACGTTTGCGATCGCGCGTCCGTAATTTTTGCGAACGTCGAATTACGTACGATCGAAGCGACTACATTCGAAAGAATCATTCAAACCGAAGCGCAGCTCACGATGCGTAAAGAGATCACAATGAAGAGCGGAATAATAGTCGGTTATCGGGTCGAGTTGTTTCCGTCGTTCTTCTCTACGAATCTTTCATCCATAAAATACTGTACGGTACAGCCAGATTTACATATTCGTCATTAATAATAGATCACATTCCCATCTCAATGTCAGGGAAATTCAATTAATTTTTCGTACATGAAATATTATTGCGTATTAGGACTCTCAGATGTTCAATTATTGAGCATTATTTTAGCGAATAATTATTTGCTAACATCTTACATCCCCTTATGCGATTCATATTGGTCTACATTGATTCTCAGTAAGTGGAATATTATACAGTACCCAGGCAAATCTACATATTCATCATAATAAATAATGGATCTCGTATCTATCTCGTTAGTAGGGAAAATTCAGTCTCACGTTGAAAAATGATCGATTCTTTCGGCATGTTTAAGTATTCTTCTTCGAAGAAAGATAAATCTTTGATACATATCCATCACAAATTTTTAAGTTAAATTATAAATCATAAATTATAAACTCAAATTGATGCGACATTGCCGACTTATATCGGAAATTTTCGACATTCGTGAGACGCAAGCGAAACACGTGTAAATCCGCGAATTAATCGCGATCGAATACTCCTCACCTGCGGGAACTGGTGCCAGTGGGCGATGGTGCGGAACTGCTACCACCCGGTGAATCCGGGCCGTCGTCGGCGTCGCCCTCGACGGAACCGAAGCCTTCGTAGCTCTCCTCCTCGTCGTAGCAGCCGATCTTGACAACTGCTGCGGCGGGCGTCGCGCCGCCGGCGTGATCCGGACTCACCGAGTATCGGCCGGAGTCTTGATGATTCGTGCTCGTCACGAGGTTGTGCAGGTCGACCGACATCGAGAGCGACGGCGGGCCGCTCTGACTCCATCCGACGTTGGCACTGCCGTCGCCGCCGCTGCCACCACTGTCACCGTCACCGTCACCGTCACCGTTGCTACCGCCGCCGCGTACACCGCCGTCTCCGCCGTTCTCAGGGACGCCGTTCACACGACTCTCGTCCTCGCCGAGCCCGACGCCGACGTCGGTGCTATCGGGCGACGAGGACACGTCGTCGGCCTCGTTATTAGCCGCGTTATTAGCAGCCGTGACGTTGTTGACACCGGGCGTACGAGAGCTCACCATCCTTCGTTATCGTTCCAGTTTGCTCGCCGGCCGTGCATCAGCCGGGATTCGCGATGTGGAGGAGCTCTCATTCACCGCTCTTCACCTTCCGTCGTCCCTTCGTCGATACTGAAACAGCGCGCATCGCGAGATGATAATTAAGAGGAAACGGAGATATGTACACGGGCCTCTGACTGACGATTTTCGAACGTTTCCACAGGAACTGAAATAGAAAAGGAGTCGGCGGAGGAAGGTGAGAGAAGTGGAGAAAGCGGTATCGTGTCCCGAAAAGGGACTGATACCCATAAAAGAGGAAGAAGAAGATGCTGGTGAGTCAGACCTGAGATATGCCAGGAGCGTGTCCGCTTCGAGACCGGCTAGCGGTGCAGCGAGAGAGAGAGAGAGAGAGAGAGGGGGGGGGGAGAAAGGAAGGGGAGGAGGAGAGGGAGAGGGTCGAGTCGTTGCCCGCGAGCTTCTCCTCTCTCGTCCTCCGACTAGAAGTCGCGGTCGAGGTGAACTTGTATGTACGCACGACCCTTTTCTTTTTTACTATTCACGCTGTTCCCCTCAACTTTAGAACCGTACATTTTCGTCTGCGTCGCCCCCTTCTTCCCCTACCCGTGTAATTCTTGAAATAACGAACGATTATAAATGCCCACGTGGACTTGCTTTTAACGTCTCGGTGCGGCGAGCGCGTTCTTTGAATGCTTCAGAAAACGAGTCCCGAGTTTTTTCGTCGGTCGATTCACCGTCAAGGAGTTTCCAGAATTGTTTCTAAAACAAAGTTCTCAAAGTTCATATTTTTCCTCACTTTCAAAATGGTCCTCGAGATTTAAGTTTTAAAAATCAAAATAGACTGTTGGAGAAGCGAGATAGAAGGGGAAAAGAGTAATAACGCGCCCCATGAGGGAACCAAATAAACCTGGCGACATATCACGTTTCAACCCTTTCCCGACCGCGAATTTTATCAAATGTCTACACACACATACATGTATATATATTACTGAATCCCACACGTACGTTCGAAAGGCGGCCAACGGTGATAATTAATACCTGTCCTGATAGCCTCTAAAAGTTCTAAGCGAATTTCCGCGAGACTAACCTGACCTCCTTTTCGACCCGTTGCATTTTTCCAATTTTTTCACTTTTTTTCGCAGGATATACCGATATCCGCGCCGCCATGCTAATGCAGCTGTGCGCCGCGGTTGCGGGAGAATGACGGCGAGATCTCGTGATATCCAACAATCAGCTTATTAAGCGCATTCTAGAGACGCGGAGTAGGAGAAAAGCGTGAGAACCGGCGAGGAAGTCACGGTACAGCGGAGTCGAGCCCGCGAGAATCGCCGAAGGAAGGTAAGAACTCGTCCCGCTGATGAATTATTTACAACAGACTCGCGCCCGTCGTTATAACGTCGACCAGGGGATTATTTAATATCGCTTTTATCTTTCACGCGCTCCCCACATGACTCACTCCATTGAGCACCAAACTTTCGCGGATTGCGCATGTAAATACGGGCAATTCAAAGAGACAACTTTATCGCCGAGAGCGAACAGGTGTTGCAATTCCGGACGTCTGTTCGCACGCGTGCATTTTGCGCTTTGTGGACACGCTGAAACTTCTCCACGATTTTGCTGAAACGAGGATTAATCTTCCGAGGCGAATTCACGCGAGATAATAACATCATTGTCTTTCGCTCCTCCGTGAGAACGAACTGTTGGACGTGTTTTCGAATAACGTTCGGTGGATTTCACGAAGCGGGAAACACGCTCGAATCGATTCGAGCAGCAAACTTGGCGGAGAATAGGCGAATAAGATGAAAGAGACAGATATATCTTTCTTCCGATTTAACATCGTACTGAAGAAGTTGAACAAAATACGAAAAACTGAAAGGTCAGGAACGTGAACGGTATACAGAATTGCCGCATTTCATGTAGATTGGATATCAATCGTCGAGACTGACGGAAATACAACGAACACAGAAACGAGTCTTATCAGACTTTATCGAAAAATCGTGGTGCACTGCGCATTTGTTCAGTCTCGCGACGCGTAGCCGGGGGAACAAAGCGTTTTTTTTTCCGTTTGACGCGATTCCGTTATTGATGAATCAGCGGCGCGAAAGCTTCAAGAAAGAACTTCGTCGGGTCGGGATGACGATGAGAGAGAAATGAAGAACATTTGCAAATCAGACAGATGATTCACAGTCGGCGATTTCTCTTCCAGTGACAGATTATTCGTCTAACTTTTAGAGCCTCAACTTTTCTTTGTTCAAAATAATCGTGAATATCAACTTGGAATTGAGGATGCGAAGTTTTTCTTGTCAAACTTCTGAAAATAAGTTCCGTTGATCTGGGAATTTATTCTTCGGGGTATAAGCATAAAAGTGGAAATCTCGAACAAATTTAGTTTATCGATAGATGTTGCTCATTCAAACAGTATCGTTTCTACACGTGTCTTTCAATGTCGTGTAAACCGACCGCCAAGTTCAAAAGAGCTTCCCAAGTGCGATAAGAGCATATTATCACAACACGCCCCATTAGCTGGAGTACTGCCGCATGTTTCTCTTCCTCGATAGCTCTCTCATTCTCTCTTTCTCTTTCTTCCACCCTCTGCTTCTCTCTCTCTCTCTCTCTCTCTTTCTCTTTCTTCCACCCTCTGCTTCCCCCTCTCTCTCTCTCTATCTATCTATCTCTCTGTCGAAAAAAACACTCGCCTGCATGTATTTTTAAGAGACTCGAAACCAGGAAGCAGCAAAGATCTCTGTTCTTCCTGAAAAATTACCGACTAAACTACCGCGAGAAAAATTAAACCTGCAATTGCCGCGAGGGCTCGTCAAATGAACGGATCGGAAACGGTATTGGCGCAACCGCGAGAACCTCGACGCTCGACAGTGAGGAGCGAGGATAATATCGAGGAGCAAAGTTGGAAAAGATCGAGGGACTCGTGCGATTGTTACCGATTGTTACCGTTATTATCCGCACCGAGCAATCATTCGGATCCGTTCATGGCGTGCAAGTGCGGCGAGGAGCGAGGAAAGGGCGAACAGAGCAGCCGGCAAGAACACTCGCGTTACACACGACGCCCGCCACATTGCAGCGTTCGTGGTAGATTAGAAATCGAAATCGGATCAAGGATTCCGTATATAATGCATAACGCGCTGTCGTATCTCTCGTATACACGTAATATGCACTCCCACATTAAGCGTGTTTCAAACCGTCGATTAAGCACCGCAAATCGCGCGCTCCATTTGATTATTATTTACGCGCGCGTAGGAAAAAGATATCTACACGCATCTCAAATTACAACGATTCGCCGCATCTCTGGTCAATTTGATCGTCGGCCAGGCTCTTGGTACAATCTCGCGGTACTCCACGTGTTAACCACAAGGCTGAGAAACTCGCTGCAAACTTCCTCTGAACTTTTTCCCGAACTATCTCGCGAGTCAACTCGTATTCGCTCAAGCTTTCTTGCACGGATACGCGCGCGAAGAAACCTAATCAAGCTGCAATTAATTATTTCGTCGGAGTCGGCAGAATAAGCAGGCACGTTTTTCCTAACGCACGTTCGCACGAGATCGATAATACCAGTCGGTCGAGCTTATTATTAACGATTGGCGTTTTCGCATAGCTGACAAACGATACGGCGGCGGCGGCGGCGGCAGCGGCGGCGGCGGCGAAATCGACCTACAATCGCGCGCGCCCGTACGATCCCGCCTCCTCTGCGCCCTAACATTTATTAGCAGCCGCTCGTTCGGACTGTTTACCAAAGCGAGGGCACTGGGAGAGGACCGGCGTCGGTTTCGGTCTCCAGGCACTTGTCACTCGGAACGGTATGTGCGTAGATGCGTTTCGAATCTCTCGCACAGCCGAGAGAGAAAGAGAGAGGGCCTCCAGTTCGCTATTTAGAGCGGGAGCTCGAAAGCGCGGACAAGCAAGGGCCAGCAAGGAACGTGAAGCGGGACGCGATATATTTAAAGCTGGCGCAAGAATCCCGATATTTAACCTTCATTTCGAGACGACACGCGCCTAAATACCCGGCATCCGCGTCTCGTCCAGTCTAATCTCGTCTTGTCCAGTCTCTCTCTCTCTCTCTCTCTCTCTTCCGCAAATCGCCGGTTAACGAGCGGATTAACCCCCTAACCGTTATTCTCCGCTCTTCTTCGATGCATGATTCTCGGAGGAATCGATTTTCACGTCGATCGTGCCCGAGAGCTCTTCCGCGCGTTCGTTGCAAAATTAAGGCGACGCGTTGTGTCGCTTGTTACTCCTTGTAGTTTCTTCCAGCATTACGAGGGATAATTTCCTAAATGAATGTTCATGTTTCGGGATTTCAACAGCCTCTGCGGTTTTCTGGTGCCCGTAAGTAAGTGCCGCATTTCAATCGAACGAGATAACAAGTAAAATATTCTAACTGCTTTCTATATTTTATTTTACAAGAGTGAAATATTTCTTGTAGCAATTTTACCTTGTGTATCGTTCGATTGAGGGAGCGCGTAATGTTGATGTCTTTTATTATCTTTTTTTTTTAACATCAACAATCACACTTGATCGAGCGAGGTGGTAAATAAGTGGATGCTACACAATGAAAGAATTCTTTCTCTTTATTCTCTCTTCATAAAATAATCATTTGTGGTATAATTTGTTCTTAAAGTATTCTCTCCTTCCTCTCGATCTTTCTTATTTCTTTCTTTTCAGGTCGTTTCGCGATCAACCTCTCTCCAAAACGCGCGCGAACGCGGTTAAAGGGTTAAACGCTAGACTAGATCGAGCGGAGCACGCTCTATTTCCAAACTGGACACGCTCGTATTGCACGCACGTCGTAAATTAGCGGCTCTCCAAGGTAGGATACATTTGTATGTATATTACAGAAAGTAACGTCGTCGCGAGGACGATCGAAAGTCTGTACAATAGAATTTACAGTAATAGCGCGAAACGGCGTCAAAGCGCGCGTTCACTCTTTTGCACACGTTCACACGACGACAACGACGACGACGACGACGACGACAAACAAAAGACGACGTTACTATCTAAAACAAGCCTCTCTGTGTCATTATTAGCGAACAATGTTCGCATGTCGACCGCGTCTCAAATGAGCGTCTCACATTCCCGACGTGGGTGGCTTTTCCTTATTTTCGCCCCTTTTTCAGAGCCGATTTTTCACCGATGAAAATATTCGCGAAGACACGTTCACGTAATTAACGTTTGAAAATGAGCGGTCTATGGCACGTGAACGACGCCTCGAGACAAACAGATGACGCAGCCGCAATCTCAGACCTACGGCATGATTTCGTTCGAGTGGAATATTAATTAATGACTCGATTATACGAAGATTCACGAACAACGAATCCGTTGGGGTGGACGTCCTCCTCGGAAAGAAACATCGGCGCCAAACAAGTAGGGAGAAATCCCACCGACATGAACATAGCTACCTGCTAGCGGGGGGACACCCTGCGTGGCGCGGAGAGCCGAAGAAGAGAACGAATTCTCTCCTGGTTCTCGCGGAGCGTCCGACTGAGATTCCAGAAAATTGACTCACCTGAGCGACGCGATACAAGTTCCGGCGAAACTACGAAGAGAATAGGTGATATCGCCTCGGTGGCGATGATGTATCCCTGTCAGCCACTGAACTCTACCAACACCTGTGCTGGCACCAGGGAAAGAGAGGAGACCGACGCGACGCGACGCGACGTTACGTTGTGAATAACGTGCGACACGACGTTACTCGCGGCTGTCCGACGACGGCCGGAGAGATGGATAGAAGAGGACGGCAGATAGTCGGGAGACCCGCAAGGAGAATCACAGCGATCGGAGCTAACGGTGCGGGAGCGATCGGCCGAACTGAACGTAGCCACGGGCGAGGAGTCGCGAGGCGACGCGACGCGACGCGACGCGAAAGCGAAGGAAACGATCGGATCCGATTGGAGCCACGGTGAGCGCGCATGCGCCTTCCGCGACTGCGAAATGCCCGTGCACCACGTACAACAGTGTATGCGTATGCGCGCGTATTCGTATGTGTGTGTACCTGTATGTGTGTATGCACGTATACAACGTGGCCGCATGGGACGGGCGCACAGGTGTGCGTCACGGTCGTACCCGCAGGTACGAGAAAGCACCAGTGGCGCTCAACCGTGTCGCCACCGGCGGCAGCGGAGTTCAGGTGCGAGCGCACGCTACGCGGCTAATACAGGGATCATCCGTGTAGCGGTATTTCATACTGCGTTAGCCGTGCTTGTCGGAATCTTCTTCCTCGGGAAGAAGCAACTCCGCGCGAGACGAGCGCAATAACGAGCCCGAAGGGCAGCGTATTTTTTGACTGTTGTGTCGCATGAACTGACCATCTATTGCGTGTCGATCATTATCCTTAGCTATGTTCAGATAATTTCGAGTACATTGAACCGCACTAATTCGCGTGCGGTGTTTTTCAGCAATTTCCAAGTACCGATGAACACCGGCGAACGAACCACGAAATACCTGGATCGATCGGGGCCCTACCTACCTGCGAGATCTGCGCTGATAGCGGAAGGTGCTTTCGTACCACGTCGGAATCGACATTCGAAGAGAATTCGCGGCAAAAACGGATCTTACTCGGAAAGGCTCGTCTTATTTCGTCGAAGAAAGGTAGAACTGTCCGCTTCTTTTTCTGGATTCATTCGGGAGCACTATGTGTGAATTCTCGCCGGTCGTCTACTTTGTGCTGACACTATTCTTCGAATTCTACTGGCACTCTCAACTGCTTTCTCTCTTTCTCCCTCGTATCTTCTTCAACATCGCTCTCTAACAAAAGGTAACTATCTCTCTTTTATTTTCACCGATCGTTCTCGTACGGAGAGAATCAAAAATACACTGCGTGTCTTCTAAGAATCATACAGTCAATCCTCGAGGACTAAGGGTCGTTCGTTTATACACGTATCAAATCAGGACTCCTTACTCCTCGAGGGAACAAGAAATCTCGCGAGTTGACGCCGAAAGACGGCCGACGACGGCGAGTCGCTCGCACGACTCGAGTTAAGTCTTCGCCGTCTGCTCGCTATCGGCAGCCTTCTTGTAGACCTCCTTGTAAACGAGCTCTTGCATCTGCATGCGCAGCAGCATCCTGCGATCCGCCGGCAAGGTCCTGATGTGCGGTAACAGGCTCATGAGGAAGTAGTAGTTGTCGTCGAAGCGGTTGCCCTCGAGTGGATCCACACCGGTCAGGCCGACGGCACCGTCACTTTCGCTCATCAACACCTGTTCAGGCGAGATGTTTTGCAGCATCATCTCGTTATCCGCCAGGTTATCGGCGACACTCTGGAACTCAAGGTTGTCGAAGCTTTCCTCGGGCTCGCGCTTCACGTCGACGAGGCGCCGACCGTCGCTGTCCAACTTCAGCTGATGATGGCCGTTGTCATGACCGGCCATAGATAGCAAATGATCGGCGATCGCGTCGCGATCGTCAAGACCACTGTTGAGGCCGCCGTGCATCACCAACGCGCCGTTTTCCGTTTCGCTCTTGCACGGCTGCAGGTCATCCTCAGTCTTGGCGACACTGCGCTCCCAAATCGGCGGCCGTGGCAGCATCTGCTCCTTGAGGAACTGCAGGCTCTTGAAGTGGATCCATACCGGCCGATTACGGTGGAACTTGCTCTTACGGTACACCTGGTCCTTCTTCAACTCCGCGCGAAATGTGTCGCGTAGGCCTTTCCACTTGGCTTTCAGCATCGGCTCTGCAAGCAGATCGCGATAGGACGCTTGCATGTAAGCGCAACGGCAGTTTGTGACATTTCTCGAGAGCGAGACACGCGCGCGAGTCTGTGCGATGAAATATATATTGTGAATGTTACTGAAACGTTGATACGATGTATTAGTGCGCATGAATACTTTAATTTTAGTCGCAGGAGTCGCGACGAACATCATTACACGCGTCTATATGGTCAGTTTGAATCGACGAAATTCATCATTGAAAAAATACAGCGCAGATAGATCCGTGTGTAGTGATGTAGAATCTCATGCGTAAAAAATAGAATTGTATTTTTATTTATTTTCAATTGTATATTTTGAATTTATATTCTTTTACGATGGTTTCGCGAGTCGCATGGAAATTATATACTCAGAATGATTTTTATTAAAATCTGATTAAGTTAACCATCATTTGTATATCAGTTGAGTAATTCATTCGACAGATTTGACATTCGACAAAAGAATAAAGTAAATAAAATATAATTCTGTTGTTAAAGCAGAACATTCTCCTGTTCTCTTTTACAAGTTGGAGATCTAAAATTGTTAGTGTAGAGTCAAGTATTGTTTGTTTTGAACATACACATAGAATTATTGGTTTATTAATTACTGTCTAACGACAAGTTACATGGCTGAAGAAATTGCCGTTGACAATAGTTTAATTGGAATCTGATGAGAGTTTTCCTTGAATTAAATATAATACTCAGCGACTCAGCGAGATATCGACTGCACTCGCACGCGCGTATCTCGCGCATGCGGCCTCGAGCGAGCGAACAGTGCGTATGTGCGTGCGTGTATCCGAAATTTGTGGTCGAATTTCGATCAGAGATTAGAACGTGCGTTTCCGTGCGACCGAGGTAGCGCAGGTAGGAAGCATTCTCAATAATTGTATCTCCACGCGAAATATGTCGTCGACGGGAGCGAGTTCACACTCACTCGCGCTCAAAGTGAGGTTAAGTTAAATGTACCACGCATTGTGTTATCGCGTTGGGTCTTCTGCCGTGAGCAGACGAACGCTTTTCGACAGACCAACAAGCAGGAACGATATAGTCTTGTCGTGAAACATGCGACATTCGAGTGTAATTAACGATGTGTCTCGATAGAGGAGACGAGAGATACAAGGTTGTCCATTCGAGTTTTTCCGCTTCGAAGACGCCTGATTGACGCTTTCGATTACAAAATTCGATAGCGCGTAGTATCTTCCACGTAGTGCGCCTTTTCGATCGAGTCGTGTCGAAGCAAATGTTCGAATCGCACTGGGGATCACTGTCGAATGGCCAACCTCGTATACAGTAAGAGAAAATAATTGTGACACGCGATAAAACGTCACGCGAATCTGTAACACTTTCCGATGTACCTGTCAATTTTATTTACCGGAAGAGGCAATATTCTCCGTAGAATACTGTCTCTCCGCACGCAGTTCCTCCTCATTTCGCGGAGCCACGTGCGCACGCGGGCGCGTTCGCGTTCGCGGGCGCGGGCGCGCGCGCGAGGAGGCGCCGTTTCAACCGTCTGCGCGCGTGGGAGCTCGGACAAAACGAGATCAAGGTGAAGCGTCTTTGTACCAACGCATGGACGCGTTTCCAGTTCTCCCGGAGGAGAAGAGAAATTCCACGAATATATTCCCTCTCGAACGACGGACCCGGTCGCGTGCGAAATTTTCACACAAAATCACGACTGACTTGCTAAAAACAGTCGTCGACTTCGCAGGTCGCATCAGGACCCGATCGGTTCCTATCGGTCGCGGCTATTTCTTCGAGCAGCCGTCGTCGATGCCTGCTCGCCGCCACGCCGGAGGAGAAACCGCGCGCGACTTGCCGCGGCGGTCGACGCATGGGCGAAGGACGCGGCGCCTGGGCGGCGTGTTGCGTCGCGTCGCGTCGAGGCGCGCCGCATCGCGTCACGCGTGCGAGCGTCCGCTCGCCGTACGGCGTGCTAAGGACACGGGGGGACCACGTACTGGGGAGATTGAATATCGCCGCGATCTCCATCCAGACGCGGTTGGTCACCTCGCGATTGTGATAGGAGATGTGCCTCTGATTCCACAGCGCCGGTCGCTTGTACACCTCGGCGATCAGGCGATTCGCGTCCATCTTCACCTCGTCCCTCATACTTCCGCTGCGGTGCCGCCGACCGCTCGCCAACCACCGCGGGGGGACGCGCGCGCGATACTAGACGCGGCGAGGAGACGAAAAAGAAAAAAAAGGATAATCTCGCGCTGCACGTCCTCGCGTCGGCGGACCGACGGCGACAAAGTACGGGCGAATACTAGCGCCGGGATAGCGATTAGCGCGCAGGACGCCGGCGAGGTAACGATCGATTCGCGTTTCGCCCTCGTCTCGCCTCGCTAGCGCTAGCAGCCGCACTCTCCCGAGTACCTTACCTCCTCGCCCTCGCCCTCGCCCTCGCTCTCGCCCGCGTCCCTCGCCCTGGCCCTTAGTAGCACGTTTCGCCTCGCGCAAGCGAATCTCCGGACGGGCCCGAGCAGAGAAAGAGAAAAAGGAACGACGGAGCAGACGCGTCGCGTTCGCTCGCCCGTTCATTCATTCGCTCATTCGCTCATTCGCTTGCTTGCTCGCCTGCTCGCGTTCGTTCATTCGCTCGCTCACTACTAGCGTCTTTTGTCATTCTCTTGTGAGGCTATGTGCTACATGTATATACATGTACACGTATGTGCGTATTCGTTTCAGCGAGATCAGCGATCGTGCGATATTTGCGCGTCCAATTACTCGGACATGCGCACGTAACACCCCGGGGTTCGCGATAACGTAGGATTCGATCGCCCTCGCTTCGCTACTCGCCACGTTCTCCTCTAGGCGATCGCCCTCTCGCGATCGTTTCCTGGAGTTTATTCGCCCTCGTTTTCGACGTATTTCGCTTTCGTCTCGCCCTGCCGAGATATTTCGGTTCGTCCGAACAGCGACGAGACTCGCTCTTGCGTCGCTCGTTCGTGCGAGCTGTGCGATAAAGCGTGGATACGTTTAACGGGACCTGTCTACGAACACGATATTGTTCGAGCGTTTGTTGTTCGAATATGTATCTTGCTTGTCTTTCCTAGCATTTGCGATCACCCCGAAGGACTTTTGGCACGTCCCCATCTCTCGCTCGTCACAAGTCTCGGTCTTCTGACGCGAAATATCTCGTCGACTTTTCGACCTAAGCGAACGAATATCTCGGGTTTGCTTATAGAAGCATACTTGAGGGCGACATGTACTGAGAATTATTGATATTATATTATATTAGAGACAGTATTAATACATCACTATTGTAATTATAATCGTTATTGTTTATGCGTGCGAACTGTATCGGCAAACGCGATATTTGCGAACACGCGTCGTCGCGAATGTTGCGCAAATCTCAGCAATAGCGTTTTATCGATAGGATTTACGTAACATTCGTAACAATGTAGGATTCCCATTTTATCATGAGCCTTGGTAGCCTAGCCGCACCCCTTTAACGTTTCGTCTCGAGTGAAACGAAAGAAATTCTTGTTGTCTTGAAGAATTTATTCTCGTCCTTAACGCTCGTCAAGGATAAGCGACAACTTCCATCGGTACACTCGCGAAATCCGAATAGTATCGTTGTTCTCGCCTCGCTGCGAATCTTTCGAGATCCGGTATTCGCAAGTAACGCGGAGGATCCTTATCCTTGATATTTTGCCCGGAGACAAAGGGTAATCGTCTCGCTCTGCGGAAACTCTGGAGGTTATTTTGCGGATGTCGCGAATGCAAATTGTATTGACATTATTAAATACTGATATGCGATTTCTTTCAGTTTTCCAGGTTCGCGCGCGTATTCCGCCTATCGTTATCTCGCGAGTTATAATGCGAGACATGGAATTGATAGCGCAAGGCGCAGAGGCGCGTCTCTACAAAGGCGTTTACTTGGGCAGGACGTGCCTGCTGAAGGAGAGATTCGTGAAGAATTACCGACACCCGGAACTGGACACGCATCTCACTGCGGATCGCATCAGAGCCGAGGCTCGTGCCATTGTACGCGCCAAGTCCGCGGGTAAATAAATCCGCGAATGCAGTCGAAAACGCATGTTGCAGGTCGATGCGCGCGCATGGTAACATTTAAGCTCACCGCTCGCTTGTTGTTTCGTTTGTTTATTTCTTTTTCTCTTCTACTTTGCTCTTCAACGTGTTGATTTACGTCGAGTGGCTTGATAAAGGCTTGATCGACGATTGGATTTTTTCTTTCAAGTCGACAAAAGCAGAACTTAAAATTGAAGAAACGGAAGGTTGAACGCTTTTTCCTAGAAACGGTCGGCTTCCCTTTGCTCCTTTCGATTTATAGAAACTCCTCGATCGAGTCCTCGGGATAATTTCGGGAATTATCTCTTTAACTTGTTCCGTTTTGGTTGCAAGGAGTGCCGACACCGGCTCTGTACCTAGTGGACTTGGAGCGACGCAGAATTTACATGGAATACATAGAGGACGCAACAGTGCTGAAGGACTTCATAGACAAACATATTTCGGGGGAGACGGGGAGTTACGTGTTGGAATTCATCGGACGTGGATTGGGCGCACTCATAGCTAAACTGCATTCCAAGCATATCATTCACGGCGACCTGACCACGTCGAATATACTGCTCAGGAATGGCCCGATCGAGCGATCCGACAGTAATGAGTCTGAAGGTAACGAACTTCTTGCACCATGTGTCTCTCGAGATACGGTAAACACTGACGCCGTAAGGGACAATGTCACGCACTGAATCACGTGTACAACGGAACGCGGAAACTTTCAGTCATCGTACAATGAAACTTGAAACGAACTTTCACATTCATCGCGTATCTGTATACTTTTATGCACCTATTGTACCTTGTATATTATATATCAATTGTATTCATCATATAGCATGATCTATGATATATCTAATATGTATCTAAGATAAATTATCAATTTACAGTATATAGATTCACACGTTATTCAATTTCGATGTTTACTGTACGATCAAGGCACGATACCGTGCCAGCCAATTTACTATATTTTACTTATTTACTTATTTTACTATATTTCCGTCACTTTATCACATCTTGATATTCACCATTTTGTTTTACAGCCAATACCCGATTCGTAATGATAGACTTCGGACTGACTCGGCTGGATTCCACGCCGGAAGACAAAGCGGTCGATTTGTATGTTCTCGAGCGGTCGCTGCTGAGCGCACATGCTGAGATACCGTTGTTGTTCGCCATCATCTTTCATCACTATCAACTTCATTATCAGGATAAAAGCCAATGCGAGCAAATAATGTCAAAGTACAAACAGGTACGGGCGCGAGGACGCAAACGCTTAATGATCGGATGAAATAAAAAGATTAAGACCTCAGACTTCAAGATGGTTTAGAATTAACCTTTGATCAAACCCCGAAGAAGTATTTTGTTAAAAATTTGCCAGCCCAGAGGATTCCAGTACACGCGAGGCTGATTGTTCCGCTCGACCCTTGGACATCGACTATGACATTTTATCAGCAAGCGCAATCTTATCAGGATATAAATGCATAGTTATAACTCGCGAATGATGTCTAAAATATATGTCAATGCGATTCTTAACACCTTTTTCGATGCTCGACGAAAATTTGAATCATAAATACGTTAAATACAATTATCGATGCTTATATCCGATGGCTCGTTTCGTTGAGTCCTTATTGGCTATATATTCGACGCGTTACATGCTATTGCTTACGTTTCATACGTGAATTCATGAGAGACGCGGTATTATATCGTATATATCGATGACGGTAAATTATTTCACTGCTTCCTCGTAGTTAAGATAAAATGTGTTGGCTCTACTATCTAAATAATAATTCTAAATAATAATAATAACAAAAGTATGAGAGGATAACCAAGATGGTCAACTAATCGCCATATCTCTTTTTTTATCACAAATTTCTTTATTCAATGAAATATTCAGAGATGTACGGAACTGATATCGCGTCGCATGCCGCTTGTCGCTCGTCTAATCCAACAGCGAGATCGTGCAAAAACAGTTCGTGATAAAATCGATTGATCGTACGCGGCAATTTCTTGTAGCATCCTCCCTGCCATTCGTTTCATTCGTCTCCTGTCGAAGGAACGAGGCAGTAAATCGCGCGCCTTCCGTATTCTCCTTCGTACGCTCTTCGTCCACCGAACACATTACAAAAAAGATCATCGGCGGAGCGTACACGCGACTCACCAAGTTACCTTTTAACAACAAAACAGCTTCTTTCGCGAAGGAAATCCAAATTGTCGACGGGATGCTGTTGAATATCGTAATTGTAAATGAATCACAAATTAATTACGGATCGACTGAATCGTGCCGGGATAACGAGCGTTTAATTATGCCTTTAACAATTAGTCTCGAACTCGGAGCAAACTCAAGACCAGGTTCAAAGCTGCGAGTGAGCGTCGACCAGGTTCGCAAGGCGCGCATATCACGCGAAACGACTTATAATTTCGATAAGGGACAGTCAGCGGGACGCAGTACGTCATCACTCATGGGGGAATCCAAAAATTCACTGCTGAGCATTAGGAGGCAGTCGAACATTCTTTGCATGTGTGAAACATGGATCCGAGCCAATGTACGAATCCGTAGGCAGCGGCATAACAAACGTCGGATAAAGCACGTAAATCAGTCGAAATGCAGTCCAGAGTATATAATGATCCATGTCACCTAGTGACACAGACATAAAAATGTTACTAGAAGCCCATTCGAGGAAGATTTAAATTGTTGTACACTGTAATTCCTTACCAGAAATCCAGCAAAGGAAGTCATAAATCCTTCCTTTGTCAGTTCCCACACACCACCAAATTCCTCCTCATCGATTTGTTGGAAACTACTAAAGTATAAATATGTAATTCCTGCATTGACTAATACAAATCTGAAATGGAAACATTTGATGATATCATTTTGAGAATGTGTGCAAATTTAGCGATGAGTTTATAAGCCAAGAGAAAAGATTGTCGCACTGCTATATATTTTATACTTACAACAATAAAGCTAGAAAACCTTTCAAAGGTATAAGGCCCCATCCTATACCGACGATAATGCCGATCGCCTGTCTCGCCCAATATATCACATCAAGAAATTCTTCCTGGAAAACACGAGATAAACGATATCAACTGATTAATTTCACGCTGTCATTGGGTTTCGTTGTATCCCTCGTGTACCATATCGTAGTGTATACATTCAGAAAATTTTTAATTTCATTGAGTCATTGCGTGAATAATTTAAGAAATGAAAATTTTCACTACATCAAAATATGACAAATCATAGAAATCCTCATCGAGAAGATAGCATTTGCATCTAAGATTTGTGTATGTCGGTGGAATATTACAGCGGCAAATAGTTGTAGGTTAAAATTCGAAGTTATGTTTACCTTATCGGGCCATTCAGAGTTGGCTGTGATTGCACGTGTCCACACACTAACCTCGCACTTACCACCGTTACCGTTCTTCTCGCTCTTTGAACGCGACATCCTCGCGCACGTCTCTTGAAGAGCTCGCAATCTCTGCGCGTGAACGTGACCGAAAACGTGAGTGGATTACGCGACCATTGCTGCGTCAATGTCTCAGCGTAATTTCCTCCACGTTTTACTGTGAATATCTTGCAGCCTTCTACTGGATGCTACTGGATGTGTCGCAACAGTGGTTGGCAACCTAATCGCTTTCGGCTTAAGTCTGTTCGTTTTAATTGTATTTCCTCTAATTAAAAAAAAAATATATATATATATAAAATTCTAGATTATATTTAATAATATTTATTAAATAAATATTAAAATTCCAGATACGTCTAATGTACTTCCTAAGTTTTGAATATTTATTAGAGAATTTTTGCAATACCGTCTCTCAAATACGGTAAACGTGAACGTTATTGGTCGCGTACATTGTGACGTTATTTCTAAGCAAATGACGTTCACGACTTACGTTTATCGTATCTGAGAAACGGTATTGCAAAAACTCCCTATTGGTTTGCATATATTGCGACGTCGTTTAAAGCCAGCGGCACACGGTGCTTGTTTTCGTGCTGGATTGCTTGCTGGAAAATACTGCGTTTTGATTGGTGCATTTCCGAAGATGGATGGAAATGCACCAATCAGAACGCAGTATTTTCATCCAGCGAGCAATCCAGTACAAAAATAAGCACCGTGTGCCATTGGCTTTAAAAGCGGTTCAAGTCTAAGGCCCAGTTCCACAAAATCAAGTTTAAACCGTGATTATCTGGACTGACGTTACATTTAACGGCATGGTTAAACTTATATCGCGTTCCACATCATGTTTTTAACTGTAGTTTACTTAAACCTATAGGCCCATATTCAGAACGCGCTAACAAAGATATTAGCGCGCTAACAAGTCGAGATGTTAGCGCTCTTAATTATTAGCGCGCATATTCTCAACGCGATGATAGCAGCGTTTTGTTAGGACATATCGATAATCACGCGTGTTTAGAGCAAAATCCCTATTCAGAACCACGAATAAGTCGTAACAGCACGTTAACATATCGATATCTTAGCAGCGCGCGATAAAAGTGGTCAGGGCCATGTATAAGCGCACTAACAGCTCCTGTCACATTTAAAGAAATAATAATAATAATTTAAATAATAATAATAATTTAAATCAATTATTGTTTTATTTTCTTCGGCAGAAAAATTTTCCCTTCTCTTGTCACTCATCTATAAAGATACGAACATGTATATTTATTAAAATTATCCGTTATTAAGAGCAAGGAATGAATAATAAATAAGCAATGTAACAAAATTATAAGAATGAAATGTAAATTAATATAATAAATAAACTTACTTATACACAATTTGACAATATATCAGAACACTCCACTTCGCAAAAATCGTCAACAGACATTTGAACATCGCTGGATGACGCGCATCTCGTACTCTTGACACATCCACATTACGCGATATGAAAAGAACCAATAGCTACATACTGCTCGGAAACGCACTCTTATTGGTTGTCGTCTTTAGGTAATAGTGCTCTGTTCTTGCGTTCTGCATACGAGCGCTGACAAGCGCACCTACATCTCGCGTATTTAGAAGCGTATATGTCAGCGTATATGTTAGCGCATTTTGAATATGGGCCATAGGCTGGTATTCATTGTCAGGTCTTATATTTAAGACCGTCTTAAGTTCACTTTCAGATACTGTATAGCTAATAAAATACTTTGTACAGAGTTTGAAGATAAACTTAAGACGGTCTTAAATATAAGATCCGACTATGAATACCGGCCATAGTCTGTATGAAGAAACTGTCAAAGACTTCTCTTTCTTTTCAAACATAGAAGTATGATTGGTTGTTGCTAATAGTGAAAAGAGGGAAAATTGAAATAAGTTGGATGCTATGACATCTAGTAGAGAACAATATATCTGTTTCGTATGAAGTAAACACTAACCAACATTAACATTTGCTGTATTTGTATATAAGTATTAATTCATTAAAAGGTGGAAGTCCAGTGTTAATAATAATCAATTAGTTTATATTATTGATTTGATTGCATTTATCATATAATAATTGACTTTTATATATAGTTTTATACTCTGTTTTAGAACATAATCTATCGAAGCAAAAAACCCAATATTTTAAATTAAATTTATATACTTACTGTTCTATTTATGAGAATTTCATGCTCGATTTCTGCTAGAACTGCAATAACAGATTCTTTTGATAATCTAAATCGTGCATGAAAATCGACATTATCAAATTCTTTCAAATATGATGGTCGTCTTATTCTTATATTTCTTGTCCGTC
Source organism: Harpegnathos saltator (assembly GCF_003227715.2). Lineage (NCBI taxonomy): Eukaryota > Metazoa > Arthropoda > Insecta > Hymenoptera > Formicidae > Harpegnathos > Harpegnathos saltator. The sequence continues at coordinate 137,722 of NW_020230415.1, forward strand.
GATAAATTAGGTTTTCAAAATCTTCATCTTTAGATGAAGATAATATGTATTCTAAAGCCATATCTCTTTGGTGTTCAAACGTTCAAAATATTTGTCAACTGAACTCCAAAACCGGGAGTGATAAATTTTTTTCTCAAATTGATGGTACTGCAGTGTTAAACTTCGTTTAAATTCATTGAACGCCCAAAGTTTTGGGTTTAACTTTAACTGTGAGAAATCAACGTTAACCATGGTTTAAGGCAGTTGTGGAACGCAATTTTTCGTCTAAACTAGGGTTGACGAGTTAAACTTCGTTTACAGTAAGTTTTGGAACCGGGCCTAAAGCCAACGGCACACGATGCTTGTTTTCGTGCCGCTGGCTTTACTGGATGAAAATACTGCGTTCTGATTGGTACATTTCCGAAGAGGAATGGAAATGCACCAATCAGAACGCAGTATTTTCATCCAGCAAGCAATCCAGCACGAAAACAAGCACCGTGTGCCGCTGGCTTTAGTTAAATAATCGTTTATACTTGTAATTTTGTTTTGTACTTTGTACATATAATATATAAATAGTTACTTATATTCGTGATGTATGAATAGAAAAAGAACGAGCATAACATAATTTAAAAATATTTAAATTCTTTATAATAAATCTTTAATAAATTTATAAAATGTCTCGTAAATTTAAAATGTTTATATTTTATACTTATTTATTTTTAAATGTTACCAAAAATAATTCTAATGGAATATCAATTATTTCTCTAATAATCATGCTTTGTTTAATTGCTAATGCTGAAAGTTTAGATAATTGCTTTAGGAAAATATTTATCTATTTTTATCTACAGATATCTATTGCGGACTTAAATAAGTTCTCGCTGTTTCCCGACAGATGGTGTTATCTTAGTTTTTTCCATCGGGCAATGCTACAGCCAACTTCATCGTAAAGCTCCACCATTAGGCTCGAAGTGACAGTATATGTTATTCCGCCGAAGCCTAGACAATATATTTTTTCAGTCATGTTTCATAGTTAAACATGTCGAATTTCGTGCCAAAAAAAGAGTATTTGCGGGGAATTTTACTGCATTAGCTTTTCAAAAAAAATTCTTATGGAGACTAAGGGCAGGATTACGATGAACTTTACGTAACGAGACGCGACGGGACGTGAAGTGACGTTACGTGAATTTGACGTTTGAGGTTATATTAGTTCTTCCACTAGGTTATGCCCGTCGCCAAACTGAATTCTTCTTCGAAAAATATCTCACACTAATATCGCGCCTTTACGGCGACCATGCTCTGTCGGAAACAACATGCAGAGATTGGTTTAGACGCTTTAAAAATATTTTGATGTTGAAGATAAAGAACGCTCTGGCGCACCGAAAAAGTTTGAAGACGAAGAATTGGAAGCATTACTGGATAAAGACCCATGTCAGACGCAAAATGAACTTGCAGAATCATTAGGAGTTGATCACACAACAGTTGCCAAACGTTTAAAAGCAAGGAAAAACGGCCGCAATACACGAGGAGAAACACGACAAAGTAATTTTGCAGCACGACAACGTTCGGCCACATGTTGCAAAACCGGTCAAAATCTATTTGGAAACGCTCAAATGGGAAGTCCTACCCCACTCGCCGTATTCACCGGATATTGCTCCTTCCGATTACACTTGTTCCGATCGATGGCCTGGCTGAACAGCACTTCCATTCTTATGAAGATGCCAAAGAATGGGTCGATTTGTGGATAACCTCAAAAGATGAGTCGTTCTTCCAACATAGTATTCGTATGCTGCCAGAAAGATGGGAGAAGTAGTAGCTAGCGATGGACAATACTTTCAATGACATGTCCTTTACTAATTTTTTAAAATAAAGCATTCATTTTCACGAAAAAACAGCGAGAACTTATTCAAGTCCCCATTACTAATAAATAAAAATTACTTATTTTTTTCACAGAGGAAAGTTTCACAGTCGGTCGTCGTTTGATCTAAATAGATCTGAAAAAGATCTAAATAAATCTGAAAGACGGTTTCGACAAGAAAATTAAATGTCTATCAAAGATAAAGGGAACATTTCTTTATGTCCGTATACATGTGATATGAGACTTTATTTTATTCGGATAACGGGTTAATATCGCGCTTCTAATAAGCCATCCAACCAAAATAGATTGCAAATGTTAACATCAAATGTTATTTGCGCATCTGAACTTTTTTTGAGCGAATGCGACATCGAACGCGATGGCATTAATATTCACAATGTATTTCGGTATTATATGTATCGTCTGTCTCTGTAGTGTGGTGATCTTTTTTTGCGTCGTATGTATATAGAATATCGTGTATGTATAATAGGAATGTATATCGGGGAAGAATTTAAATATACTGCGTACAAGTATCTCTCACATGCACACTATGTCGCATGCGACAGGCGACACACACACACACATACACGCACACACATACGCCACACACGAGTGATTTTCGTCTCTCTTTCTTTTCCTGTATAATGTATAAATATATGTATATACACACGAATGAAGGTAACGCAATTCCGTTCAGTGAAATTAGTGAATGATAAAACGTCATGGAATAAAAAAAGATGAAACCCTTACTTTTTTGTAGTTATTTACAATGCCGTTAAAATCTATCCTCGACAGATCCGTACGAGCGGATGAAATGACGTTGAAAAATGAGATAATCTTTACGCGGAGAACGCAACGAGACCTTTTACAACCGTATAAAAAATGTACGTGATTTCCGTATAGATGGCGTACATTTTTGGCACAATAATCGGCAGAGTCATTTTACACGCGCGATTGCGTAGATTTTCCTCCGGATACACAGGTTTTCCTCTTATAAGACAATATATCGCTCATTGCGCGGTTTATACTCGCTTTTACGGTTGGAACACTTTTCTCTCGTTGCAGCTTAAAACGCAAAACCGACGATTCAATGAGAGAACTATATTCGTACATTCTCAGAAGTTAAGTTCTCTCATTGGATAAACAGTTGCGTTTCTTACTTGCATCGAAAGAAAGTGTTCGTGTATACCTCGTGTGTACCTCGTACATACATACACATATATACATATATGTATGTATATATGACGCAATTACTTATAACGTAATTAAATGTGTATATGTTTAAGTTTTTGGTCAACTACTGAGAGGTTGTATATCTCGGGTCGATGCGAAGAAGTATAATCGCCGATCTCGCGTTATATCATTATAATCTCCGTTTTCTATCTCTATATTACATTGTCTTAAATTTATTCTTCATTCTTGATTCGTCTGTGTCAAATGCGTACGAGTCTATCCAACTCTTAAATTTAACAGTAACAATATCACGACAAGGAGACAGAAGGGACCGGCGAAGATCGACCATTATTAGCGCACCGATCTAATAGATATGCACGCGGAGTCGCGTATGTAGGAATAATATTCGTCCTAAAGACGGTTGTTTAAATCATCGGAGGTGCGCGTCTAAAAGTAGTATTATGAAACGCGCTTATTAAGTAGCTATTCGTTTGTCGAATCGGATCGATTAAATATATATTGATACGAAACCTCCCCTTACATTTATCTAGAGTAGACCATACGAGTGTTTAGCGAGAATGCACCTTGTTCACGTAATTTATATGCATAGTTCAGAAGAAAGAAGTGTGCTTTAGAACCAGTGACCGTCTGATAGACGTCTTACGATGCAATCGAGGTAAGGATAAATTACATTCCCTTCAATTGGCAGAATTGGGAAAGTTATTTTTTACAAGCAACTCGTTGCTCGTCATGCATTAGAAAAGTAAAACGTTATCGTCATCGATGCTCAAGAAACTCGTGTCGTTATAATTTCTTTACTTTCTTCATCGAGTCTTGATAATTTTTGCGAAGTAAACGGAGGTAAAGACAATCATAATTGTTCATCATTAATCATTATTTGAAAAACGGGATTAAATCGTAATTATTGTGTAATTAAAATTTAATTAAAAATAAAGTAACTTTAAACGGGGTAATGGCGGCACGAGTAATGCGTTACTTCCCAACCTTGCTCATTCATCTCTCCTCGATTCTCTCTCGATCGTCGGGCATTTCTCCATGTTTCGCCCATGACGTCTCATATAGATCCATATGTGTCCATATATATGACTGTCTAATGTATCTCTCATACGTACACTGAACAGTTAGGTTGACGCAAATTAAGTATATGTCTCGCGGTACACGTGCGTGTGTGTGTACACTCAACTCATACACGTACACGCAATTTTTCATCTCGACACACGACGCTTTCTCTTTCTTTAATTTTAATACTCGATCGTGCTTAATGTCAGAAGAAAAATGATATATACATATACATATATCTTTTCTCAGTTTAATGTGTAATATCATGATAAAATGCAACGATCACATGTTTCATGTATCCTCATATGAGAGAGAATCGGTATGTGTATAATATCAATGTGTTACACGATCTGATAATAGCAAGCGGTAAAAAAAACTCACAAGACGTCTCGAACTGGGTGTTTTTTCTCTTTTGCGCGTTGCTTCTTCCCTCGTCGAAGACGTAAGAGAATCGCGAATCTCTACGAGTGTTTTACTTTATATACTTCTCTTTTCCCTTTCACTACTTATGCCTACATGTAAGTCTATACTTTTTACATATGTATGTACACGCGTTTTTATCGCTATATAAAAAGACAAATACATCGTCGACGCGAGATTAATTTAAACTGCACCGAGTTGAACGTCCTAAAGAATACGCTTTCTCATTGTGACAAGAGACGCCGTTCGAATGTTCGCAACGCGAGCAATTTCAGTATACTAATTTCGTATTGTTATTCGATCGAACGACGCGAGAGATGTATCTATAAAATTTTACACACTCTCTCTTTCTCTCTTTCTGTCGAAAACACGAGCGATTGCGACTTTCCACAAGTTCTACGTTTATGGCGATGATCAATGATTTTCATTCGGTTGAGTTTCTGCGATGATAAAAAAAAACACAAAGAATACTTATGAACTGGTTTGAATAGAAAAAAAGAGAGTAACGTCGAGTGACGCAATACTGAAAGTTGAGATCGATTTACAACTTGTACAATCCAAACGACGAAGATCAAGATCAACAGTCCGCAACGGAATCAATCTGTCCGTTGGACAATATCTCGCTTCGTACATCATCAATTCCATTATATTCGCTAAGAAGAGAGTCATTAGCTGCATCGGTAAAGTAACGAATGTGATAAGAGCTGCCACTGATAACCTATATGCGCTTGTCAGCGTCTTTTGCAGACGGTAGAACGTATCACCGCGTGGTAGGAACTACGATGCACCGAACCCACGTGTGTGAACATTTCTACGAATCAATCACAGTTTAAGAACACACATGCCGCATTGAAAACGAAAGAACGCGAGTCGAAATGGATGTTACTGCATGTATTCTTTTCAAACGAAACGAAAGTCACGCATGTGCACGAAATCTCGATATTACACGGCTCCTACCGCGATCTTGGAAGACGCCTCTCCCTCTCCCTCTCTCTCTCCCCCCTCTCTCTCTTTCTCTTCTACATGTTCTATGTAGCTTCGATCGCTGTCGCTACTCATTACGTCCGATACGCGAAAGTGAGACCGAAGAAGTTCCATAATTTATCTGGCTGAAATCGCGCGACGTGTGACTCGTCTATTCTAAACATCCTCGCTGTTAAAATGCACAGACAAACAATATTTATACAATAGTATTTATACATTAAAACGAATCCTCGAAGAATAAAATACTTTGCCAACAACCTGCCTCTTAGTAACGATGCTAACGGATAATCGCTAATCGGATCGACGGAATGAGACGCTGCTTGCAAATGGAAGTGGTTTTTCACCCGACGCCTCGACGGCCCGAGGACAAAGAGACTGAGTCGGAGCTCGTTTTTACTGAAAAAGTGAAAAATCGGTCTCGTCACACGAAACGTACAAAGCGTAAATTGCGAAGAACGCGTATCTAATGACGACTAAGTCGAAATACAGCCGCGCGCGTTAAAAACGCAACGTCATTACAAAACTAGTATAAGATTTCTAATGCCACCTTAACAACGGATTAGTGCTTCTCCGTAGCTGTAAAAACTGTCGGTACCCTGTCGCTAATAGTAAAACCGCTCGCGGTATGTACATAGAGAACGCAGTGAGACCATCTATGGCACGTAGACATGAAGTACCGTTACTGTATGTCATCGGTGTGCCAGATATCGGCTCCGCACGGCGTGCGCAGGAAGAAGAGGACTCTCTTCGTGTGAGTAGAGGGACGTCGACGCCGGCCGTTTGCTCCCGATCAAACGTCAACCACATCGTTGTTGTAGTTGAAGTTCGAATCGCGCAGGAATGACGTGCGACGAAGTTTAAAGCTGAGACGACTCTCCTCAACCATTCTCGGCACTTCCGTTACCTGCGACCCGTCATAGTGCGTATTAATCGGACGGTTTTCACTTCTTACTGAGTGAAATCTGGATGCAATGGGTGTTTCGGTGCATCTCGCTCATTAGTATTATCGTGACATTATCTAGCGTCACATGGGATGTAGTGACTGTGAAGTAACATTTCGTTAAAAAAAAAAGAAAGACATGTAATTACTGACTCTATGTGACATAAGTAGTTATCAACAAAAACAAAAACGTATCTGTCTCAATCACAATAACGGGTTTCGATATACTGAGTTTCAAAACGGTTTCAACACATTTCTTCGGATGCAATTCTGAACGCAGCAGATGTTCAACGAGAGAACTGACACCTCCTAGGAATTTTTCAGAAACAAGTTCTTTCATCGAGCGCCATCGTCTACGTTTCGAGCCATCTTGAAACTCGGTGTACACGAAGGAGAAAAAAAAACAGAAAAGATACCTTGGTGTCCGCTCGGTCGACAGAACGTTGAAGCAACGACCGCCATGCTGCAGGTGCGGTATGTTCTAAAATAACAGGTACAGCGAGGTTCGTACATTCAAGGGATCCACATGCATATATCAGCGCTATACTAAAAAAGAAAAATGAGGGGGGTGGGGCAAGGACCAGGGCGAAGTAACAAAAGAATGCACGCCGATCGACGATGGAAGAGCGTGGGTCGAACTGTGAGTGACACCGAGTCTTGCTAAAAATGAACCATGCGATATACGAGACAAGCACGTCGAGAGGATGCAAATCTTGCCATCGCGGAAAGTGACGTTTTCGCTCACCATTCTCCTTCCTGTCCGCCTTACTCTTGTTCAAGCTCGCCGCCAATTCCCTCACCGACCTCTTCTCGACGCTGTTGTTGCTCAACGAGCTCGCGGTGCTGCTCGCTGATAACGTCGGCGGCAAGGAAGCCGGACCACTGACGCCGCTGTCGGTCGACTCGTCGAGAGCATCGCCGGAATCCGGTGTGTTGCCCGCCGAGGTGTTCGGGCTGGAGCCGTCGCTTAACAGACTGAATTCACCTGTAAATGTACAAACGATGAAGTCCTCGTTTGTCACTTCTACGATAGATTCTTTATTATGAAGAACTAGCTGACTCTGATTGCAAATTATCACGCGGCAACATTGAGTATCGCGAGAAGCAGCGAAAGAAAATTCTCACTCGATATATTAATACACAAATTAATGCAGCATCTGCGACTGGTAAACTCAGGTAGAACAGAAAGGAACTAATGTTTCAATCTAAAAATAAGAACTGAAACTAAAATCTACTACTAACTCAAATGAAATAAAATGTGTTGCTAACAAGCCAAGACGAATGAATGTAGAAACGAGAGCTCTTGGGAACGCCAATAATTCATAATGAACTTCTTATACGCTGAGCACCCATTATATGCGCCCAGTATTCTAAAAGTTTAATAATCACTACACAATAAAATTCTTTTACCAGATTTCCGATCAGTAGTCATACTCCACGGTCGCGGTTTAGGAGCCGTCGCCGGCGGGGTCGGCTTGTTCTTCAACAGTGCACCGTTGCTCTTTCCGTCACTCGTAGACCCGCTGCTCTTCGCCAGTGGCTTCAATATCGGGGACTTGGCCGAATCGGTGGAAGATATATTCTTGGCCCCACTATTACCGTTAATAGGACTTCTTAGATCATAGCCAGTGGACCGCAGCTTCACGGATGACTTGTCAGTGTCGGTGGTGGATTTCTTTACACCACTCTTGCGACTGTCCTGCTCCTTGGACATCGTCACCGACGCGTCCCTGTCCGACGTGCTCGCGAAACTGTCGTCGATATCGCGTGAGCCACGCGGACTCATACTCGAGACGTTTGTCAGCGTGCTGCGCTTAGAATCGTCGCTCACGTCGTTTGCAGCGGCATTGTTGCACGTCTCCTTCGCGAAGGCCTCACCTTTCACGCCGGATCTCTCGTGAGTCTGAGCGCTGTCGGTGGTATTGCGTCGGGCGAGTGGCGACGCGGTCAACGGAGAATCGCCTTGAGATCTTCTGCCGACAAGAGGGGAGAATTTCTCTAGATTGTCACTGGAGCGTGAACGCGGTGCGGGTTCTAAGAGTGTCTTCAACATCGGCGAATTGCAGCTGTGTTTCTTCTCCATGTCCGGAGGGATGCTCTTGTGGCTTGTCAACGACAGATTAGGACTGCCGTCCGTTGGGAAAGTATGTAGAGAGCTGTAAATTATGGACGAAGATTGACAATTTTGCAATCTGCATCAGTTATAAAAATCGAATGAAAAATTTTTTCCAAGTTTCACAAAGTATTCGCAAAGGTACTTAAAAAATTGTTTCATCTATCTTATCTATCGTATTTTGTAGCAAGCGAGAAAAACGAACCTGTCATCACTTGTGGGTGATATCAAAGGCGTGGTTGGTGTGGTAGGTCGGAAGAACACGTCGAGACCTTCGCCCAAGGCGAGACCGTCGATCGGCTGATCCGGTCGTAACATCGGTCTCGTAGGTGCTCTCGTCTTTGTCCTGCGCGGCCTAGATTTGACGAGATGCTGAAGCTGCTGACCTACGGTATTGGGCAATTCCGAGACAGAGTCTAAAGACTCTGTCAGCGAATGTTCAGTTTCCGAGATAGCTGTGAAGCAACAATATAACTCGTTACAAACTCGTTCGTGACAAAATCACCAACGGATATGATCGATGCGAACCTTCAGCTTGGCTCTTCGGCAACGACGGTAAGAGATCCGGGATATCATCGGCGGACAATCCCTCCACCGAATCCACCACAGACTTGGGTCTGAGTTTTCTTCCGTGCAAGCTCTTACGTTTATTCGACAGATGTGGCGTCGCCTGAATACCAAAATAAAGGTATCTTAAATTCCATAAAGTCCAGATTGTAACAATGAAATTGAATCTAGGATAATTGTATGTGGATTACGATATCATGTGTAATTGTTAGCACTAATCTATGTATACCTACCAAATTAAGATAGTCCAATTTCTGGAAGGTAAGCGTGTAAAATGAAAGTAAACATGACTTAAAATGAATGAAATTAAATGATTTGATTTCTCATCAAGCGGTGTAAATTACATGGAATATTAAACATCTCGCCGTTGGAAAATATTTTTGTATGCAGAATGTTTCTGTCAATCAATCATCATGGTTTCTTACCATCGGCGATTGATCACTGACGCATTGGCCGATGGAATTTGCCAACGAACATGTTTCCGGCGGACAGTCCTCTTCGGAAACGAGACTGGCTCTACCAGGAGGTAACGTCATAGAAATACCGCTTGCACTAGTCACACCGATCACGCTTCCACTGCTCATTGAGCCGGCGCTAGGTCGTAGAACATCTGGCGTGCTGCTCCTCGTTCGACTATCACAATCTCCAATCTGAAATATTTCATTAAATTAGTATATTGCGTATAATTTGAAGCTTGAGTTTTTATATCATTTTTTTTTATTATCTAAGATTTAAATACAATGAGAGTTTAAAACTTACCAGAGTTTTATAACTTCTTGACAATGATTCAATTACTTCGTCCGTAATTCTGTCAGATATATGTGCAGCAACTGCCAAATTGAGCTCACTAGTTGGAAAAAAAATTAAACAAATTAAAATCGTTAAGAAAGTAGGTCGATAAGTTAACTTCAAGTTAACAGTATCCTAATATACTTACTTGACTCTATTAACGATATCTGCGCCAGCTTGTTCGGTAATGGTGGTATGTATGAATTCGTTATTGATTTGGTTTTTCTCTTTGCATGTATTACGAAGATCATCTTGTACCGCGATCGGTTCGCTCTCATCGCCTCTGATCACTGTTTGTGACAATATGGTGGGGCACTGTTCATTCACGCATTTCAACATCGCATCCAAAGAATCCTGCATCAATCATCGTAGTTAAAATCGTATATCAAGTATCAAGTCTCTAAATCAAATCTCTAAAATGCATTTTATACTGAAATAATAACTACTTTTATAGCCTAAATAAATAACCTGGCATACAAATAACATACCTGTAGATATACCGTCACAACCTTGTGAATTTCATTTGCCATATCATGCAACTTCAATTCAATCGGATTATTTTCGTCCCGTCTTTGCAGTACTTCGTGTAATCTTGGTAATAACTAAAAAACACATAAAGTTCCAATAAGACTGTAATCCAGAGTTCTAGTGAATCTAAAAATTCTAAATATAACATGTTTTTAATATCAAAAGTTCTATCAAGACCTAACATGCATACGAATGCTTCAAACTCACTGATAATATAATAGAAAAAGAATGAGTCTAGAAAATAACTCAGAGTCTAAAGCTCTTCGAGTTTCACCTGTTCACCTAAACATACCTGTTTGGAATTATCCGCATCCTGTATGAGACCGGTCGCATAATTAATGTCATTGTTAGCATCACAGCTCTCCGCCGCTAAGGCTTTGATAGTGTCCTGCGTCTGTACAACGAGTCTGTCGACTACTTGTTGTGTAGAGCTCAACAAAAATCCCTGCTGCAATCTAAACGCCTGCCCGTGACTGTACTTGCACGGCGTGACGTTTCTCTGTAGCAGATCCTGTATCTTCTTGGCCAATTGCTCCGTCTTCTCCGCGGACGTTTTCATGCAAGGCTGCAGATCGTAGATCGGAAACGGCATGTGCCGCACGCTGCAGTTTCTGCAGAAAAAAAAAGGTCTTCATGAATATATGATAGATTCGTTTGTACATTATACACGACATGATACACACTTTTCCAGGGCGTGAACAATATCCGCATAACCTTGTAACGTGATGTTGTTCTTGTCGTATATGATGGCTCGCAAATGATTGTTGATCTGCAACGCTTTCGCCAGCAACCTTGCGCCAGGATCGCCTATCTGATTGCCGCTGATATCGAGGGTGTGCAGACACGTGTTACTACCGAGAGCGTTGATCAGATTGTAGAGATCGCCCTTCAATCGCGAATCGGGCAGATGCAACGCTTGGAGCACGCAGTCATCCTCCTGAAGCATCTGCACCAACGCGTCCATCACAACGGCTATATGCTTGCTCTTCATACTGGCGGTATTGCGTCCCATGTACAGCTGCTTTATCGATTTGTTTTTACCTACGGCCGTTACGACTTGCGCCAGATCCACGTCCATGTCTGCAAGAAAGCACATACATAATAAATGACAAATAATGAGATTAATTTTTGTCGGGATGATCAATCCAGGTCTGTTTTTGATAGTCGCAATAAGTTGCACTGTCTAAACTTCAAATAAAGTGGATACATATTTGATATTTTATGGTGTGGACAATAGAAAAATTGAAAGATAGTTCAGAAAGTACAGTTTTGGAAAAAAAAAAAAATAGATCTCTTTCATTCGCCTCAACACGTAACGTTACGTACTACTGTCCGATATATCCAGCGACGCTATGCATCGAACTCCGTGAATGCACGACTCCAGAACGTGGGCGCCCATGGAACCCAAATTGTTCCCGCTCATATCAAGCTCTAGGCCAACTGTACTTTCGTTGCACGCCAGGCCGAGTAGCAGGTGTTTCAGCGCCTCCAACGGTAGTTTGCAGGAGGATATGTTTAAGTACTTCAACGAGAGAGTAGCCGTGAAGAATTGCTTAAAACTCGGAGGTATCTCTTTGGTCTTTTTGCTCGAAAAGGAATTCCGGGCGACGTTCAGGTGGACTAGATTAGTTGCACAACCCCGTAGCAATGCACCGAATAACTAAATCGAATAATCACAAAGGGAATAACGTCAATTAAACGCCGACCGTTTTGAATAAAATTGAAAACGTGAAGAAGTACTTACACATTCTAAAGTAGTATCAGTACCGCTAAGGTCCAAATGTGTTAGACTATTGGGTTGCGCCAGAAAATTGCACAGATTCTGTAATTGGGAAATATGTTAGGACTTTTACGCTAAAGGTGGATCGTCGTCGGCGACTCGTCACCGCGATTACACAAAGTAGGTGTGAGCCTTCTTACGGAACTTACATTGATGTCGTCTTTCAATGTGTTCTCCGAGAAATTCAGATATCGCAAGCTAGTCGGCATGCTTCTGTTCAAGCTTAACGCATGCGCTATCTGGCCCACTCCCTTGCCGGTTAATCCGCAGTGGGCCAGGTTCAACTTCTGCAGACCCTTAGGTAGCTTGCCAATAGGACCACTCAGGTGCGTGCCACCTTGAAAATATATCGTACACCTTTAGCAGGACGCTAACGATCGCGACAGGAACGCTTGTTTATCGTCGGAAAATATTTACTTCCAATCACAAATACCGATACGAGCTTATCAAATGTATTTACAGGGATTAAATATCCAGGATATTATATCACTGAGACTAAAGGGAGAGTAAAGGGAATAAAAATATTAAAAACCAAAAATATCAGATAAGAGTGCATATTTTACGAAGAAACTAAATATAAGACGGAAAGAGAAAGAGAAAAAGAGAGAGAAAGAGAAAGAGAGAAAGGTGTCGCGCGTATTAGTATAATTACTAGGGATAATAAAAATACATGGTTATTGGCACACCTTGCATTAACTTGGCTATTATCCCACACAAGCTAGAGGCTCCTACAAAAAATATAAAGAAAATTCGTTCAGGATACTTTCGAAATTATAGTTGTCAAATGTGTGGAAGATGGAAATCTCTCTTAATGGGTGAACACACGCGCACACACTCATACTCGCACATATATACACACGCATACATGAATGAATACTCGAGATGCAGAAGCGATACGATATAATCAGTGGAATCGATTAACATGTACCTTTGTCCTCAATCGTATTGTGCGACAGATCTATCGTTTGCAGCATCGTGTTAGCATTAGAAATTAAGGCCAACGACAGCTTGTGAGCGAAATCCCTTGAAACCGAATATTCGTATATTATAAGTGTGCATTTTAAGTAGATTTTTCTCATCGCGGGAAAGCCTACGCGCTCGCTCATCGAGTCATTACCATTTGATCCCGAGATTGTCCAGATAAAGTTCCTGAATGGACAAGGATCTTCGCATAACGTGTAACAGTCGCTCCAAGGGCTCATGGCTCAGCTTAAGATGGGATGCTCTTAATTTTGTGAACCAGGTGTTGTATTCCAAAGCTGAGATAATCGGTACCAAGTCCTTCTGATCCAAATGATCAAAGTCTCTTAAATTCAGCTCCCTCGTGTCGTGCGAAAGATATATCGTATCGACGTCCTGAAATTCGTATCTCCTTGAGTAAGACTTTTGTAATGATTAACGGTAATATGCTAATGACGCTGGTGCAAACAATTCGTCTTACCCAAGCCACTTCCTCTCTGTACGGCACGCCATGTAGATCGCACATACATGCATATTGTGTTGAGAAACCACCACATGGACCCGTGTGTCTCGTAGCTTCTGTGCTTCTGGCTAATTCACTGCCTCTTATACTTTGCAATCTGCTAGCTGGTATTACTTCTATCTTTCGTATAATATAACTAAAAATAATGATATTATGATATCATTTCAATATAAAGTGATTGAAATGGCTCAATGATTGAAATGATGGAACTTTACTTGATTATAAATAAGATAGAACATACTTTAGCGGTACTGTAGGGAAGATATTTCGAATCGCCGTGTGTAAGGCCTCTATCATAGCGTCCACTTCTGTAGTATCTATACCTACGCTGGTTGTAGTAAAATTGTAATATCGTTCTCCGACAGTCAAACATAGCTGATTTGCTCGTTTGGACTCTATGGCCGTTATCTCTAAATAATGAAAATGGCAGTCGATCTATGGAAGAAAGATATTGGAATAATGAGTCATTAAGTAACAATTAAAAAAATGAGAGAAAACTATTGCTTAATTGGTTAACTTACTCTTGTGGGTACTTTGGCCGATAAGAGAAAGAGGCGACATGGTGAAAATACCTTGAACAAGACCAATTTAGTTTAATACAAAACACAACAATGCAAAATATAATAACTACTGCTAAAGGAGAAAGAACAGATCTACTTACGAGAACACGATTTTCCTGTTTATCCTGCTTCGTTTCTAGTTTCACCACGTTTTTTAACAGTATTTTCACATGCTTGCCAAGTAACGCTTTCACCGATTCTACAAGCAATGAATAATTCACATGATTGCATGTATATAATCGTTTGCATCAATGATGTCCAGTGCACACACACTCGCGAGGATACGTCATACCATATGATTCACCGATTCTGCCTATTATTTTTCGTAAAATAAAATAACTAAACCATGCTGTTAATTATGCAAGCGTGTGAGTTAATACATTTCACCAACTCAAGCGCAGAGTATGCTTGCACCAGACAGCATTAATGCGCTCGATCGCACGTCGGAGTAGAACACACTGAACGAATTTAGCACCATGAAAAATTACATTTCTCATATTTTGCCCACAACGCGACGATATAACACGGTCAATTAATCACGTAACACGAAAAAAACGTAAGATGCAAGCGACGTGAAATGTAGAGACAGATACGTCATCCCAGAGAATGACGGATGACAACTCGACCGATCGACGTGTGAAAGAACGTAAACACTTTACTGCCAAACGGGATCACAAACCGTTCAGATCTTTCGTGAGCTGCGAGCGGGTTGACATCTTGCTAGCTGAAGTCTTCCATTGAAGTTCGCCGTTCCATCTAAAGGATGTGTCGTCTCTCGCGTGTCGCTGATCAGAACTTTTCGACGTAAATTAAACTATCGTTGCCAGGACAAAGGGCGATGTCACGAGAAGACGAGGCAGTGCAGTAGCAGCCATGTTGGCACCTGTCTACTATTGGTCTGCGATGGTCACCAGCGATGATCCAGCGGCGATGGCACGCAACGATGGCTGCGCGGTAATATTAGAATTTGTAGGTCTGTTCATTTGCACTCTCTGTATTTTCTGCACTTTCCACTTGCAGTTGGAATGAAACGGCTGTGCGGCTGCAACAGGAGAACGAGCAAGAAAGAAGTAACATGAGGTGTAGATCCTTTCAATACAAGAGAGTTCTTGAAATGATGATATACTTGTCATTATCTGACAGGGATCTTGCAGGGAGTACAGATGAACAAACCTATGAATTCTAATATTACTGACCAGTTATCGTTGCATGTTACAGCCTGCAGCTGCTGCATTATTGCTGGTAACCTTCGCAGTGTCTGCATTTTTTTCACGTCAATTGGCCGATAGCTAATTAGTCGGTATATAATATATATACATACAAATTGTATGCTGATATAAGTTGTTTGAATTACTTAATTTGCGGTTATCTTGTGAATATTTTATTTTGACCATAGTGCTGATGTTAAGTTTGTACCCATAACTCGAGTTTCTCTCTCTCTCTCTCTCTCTCTCTCTCTCTCTTTCTCTCTCTCTCTATCTCTATCTCTATCTCTATCTCTCTCTATCTCTATCTCTATCTCTCTCTCTCTCCTCTCTCTCTCTCTCTCTATCTCTATCTCTCTAAACATGTAAGTTATAAAATATTTTGGAAAGATTTCGAGTTAATTTATTACCGAGCAGTTAAACATTTGATATGTGTAAAATAAAGAATGAATGTTCTCCAACATATTCAAGAAAAATGCAGGTTTTATGATTTGAAAGTTTCTGGAAGCATTTTCATTTTTTTTATGAACTTGTATTTGAAGAATATTCATAAACGACCTCTTAGAAATTTAGATGTACATGAAATCTTAAAAAGTATAAATATATTAAAAGTGTAAATGGTGTATAAAAATATCGATTAAATAAGTAAAACAGACTTAAAAATGATATATAAATTTCACTGACAATTATCGCCAGTATCTTAAGGCTGGGATAACAGAACATTTCTTACTCCATCTTTCGGCTTTTTAAGAACAAATCAATCTGATTATGGCTTTATCTGATAAGAAATAGAGAACAATCAAATGTAAATAAGAAGGAGAAGGGGATTGAATTAATCTGACAAATTAGTATTGGCTGACAGATTTTTGCCTCTGACCAATAAACTTTCACTTATTGTTATCTCTCACTTATCATTTCAATTTTATATAACATTTTAGGATATTCATTAATCATATCGAAGATAAAGTGAATGTTGTCTTGCTATTTTTATAACGTTATAGAAATCATCTGATTTATTAAAGACATTCAGTATTGTCCTGATTACTTCTGTGAGCTAAGCTGATTCTCTAGTCGTCAATATGGCAAGTTTAAGGGCAATAATCAGGGGAAGACAAATGTGTCTGAAGAGATATTACACAACTGGATCAAAGTTAATTGAAACAACACGAGACAATGATACAGGTAACACTTACAATTATTCTTCATCTATATGTTCTCAGCGTACAATTTTCTAGTTTTACTATACAAAGTCTGACCATTTAACAGGAATTGATATTATATCTATGTCAAGAGCACCAGTCAACAGTTTAAATACAGAACTGTTGGGCTCACTGAAAAAATCTCTGTTGGAGGCAAAGAATTCACATAGCAAAGGCATCATATTGACATCTTCCTTGCCAACTATATTTTCAGCAGGAATAGATATTTTGGAGCTCCATACCACTGATAAAGATAGACTTCGTAACTACTGGCACTCATTGCAAGATGCTTGGCTAACTCTCTATAGTATGGATATTCCAACAACTGCTGCAATTAATGTATACACTGCTTCAAATATTACTATCCGTATACCCGTGTGATAGTATAACAGAAACATTACTTTATTATTTAGGGTTCCAGTCCTGCCGGAGGTTGTCTGCTTGCAATATCTACGGAATACAGAGTTTTTGTTCAAGGCAAGCATTCCATTGGTTTAAATGAGACGCAATTAGGTCTTATTGCTCCAAAATGGTTCAGAGAACCATATATTTCATTGATGGGTTACCGACAAGCTGACCTTGCACTCTTAAGGTATGAAAGATTAATAAATACTCAATAATAAGACATTATATGATATAATAATTGTCATGTCAACAGGGGTTCGTTATTTACACCTGAAAAGGCATTGGAAATCGGCCTCGTAGACGAACTCGCTAATGATAAAACCAATGCAATTGAAAAATGCAAAAATTACATATTGTCTTTCAAGAAAATACCTGGTAAGAATGAGTTTTATTATTATGTTTTCACATATTGCTATATTTATACTATACTAATAAATAATAAAATGCTATCGTTAAAGGCCTTGGCAGAAATTTGACCAAATTGGAAATGCGTAAGGATCTGATCGACTGGTTCAAGAAAAATAAAGAAGTTGATACTGAAAATACCCTGAATATATTACAATTACCAAAGGTGCAAGCTGGCCTTAAACTTTACATCGAGCATTTAAAGCAAAAGCAGCAATAGATACTTTGGTACGAGCTAATATACACGTTTTATATTCTTCATAATGTGGTGCCTTTTGTATGTCAGTTTTCCATATTAATTCTATATGAATAAATATTTTTTGATATTGTTACGTGAAACTTACATTCCTGTTACAAATTTTGTCCAGTTTTCTATTTTCGTTGAACGTTACATCGTCTTACAGTATAGCCACGTCATCTAGCTCAATGTCCGTTATGTCTAATTGATGCGGTACACTGAGCGAGTTGAATTCCTCTTGCAGCAATCCGAAGAAATGTGATATTTCCAGTATATGTTGACGGCTTCGCTTAGTTTCATTTCTATCCGTAAAAGAAAAAAATAACTGTGATTCTAGTGAATTCATGAAATCTTTCGATATATCTCCGATTTATCACGATTATTAATGAGTCACACGATGAAGATAAGGTTTATCATTATACAAATATTACTATCACGTTATACGAGTATCGAAATATTCATCACTTACGCTATCAATTGATCGATATATTCTTTAAGCCAATCATTGAGCCGACTGATCATATACTGCTCTCGATTGTTTATTATCTGTAATTGTAAGTCAGTAAGTTACTCTAATTGCCATGAATATTTTTCAAAGCATCTCCAATATTCACTTGCAAATGTATATCTTGCGATGCAGTAAGAGTGGTTGCCAAAATATCTTCATCGCCGCATAGATCCGTGAAATGAGCCGGTATGTCTTCGTTGTCCTCAAAATCATTTAGATAACGTAGAATCGCCATATTTACGGAATTGTTATATTCAATTTCTGCATTTCGCAAACGCGAAAAGATTGCTCGAGCAGCCTCCAAGAATAAGTTGATCATGTCTGTCATGTTGGTCGCGAAGACTTGATTTAGCTTCTTTTTTTAAGAGAAACTAAGCTATCAATTTCATCCGCAATACTTTCCGCAAAATGATCTAAAATACGTACTTCCAACTGATTGTGTAATACGAGTTCTTTAGACATTAGTCTATTTCGTGCATTTTGTAACAAATCGTTGAATTCATTAAACAATTGCTTCGTTTGCTCAGCGATTTCATCAGCCACATCGCCCTTCGCCTCCACCAGAGCTTCTACTGCATCTTTTATATTTGCAAATATTACCATCTTTCTTTCAAGTACCTCGTCCACAATTCTTGCACAGCAGAGTGAAAGAAGAAATTATACACGCATAATTACGTATTAATTATTACGTATTAATGTTTGAATCAAGTTAACATAGTTTAAAATAAATATCACAGTTTAAGGATAAATGTCCTCTTTTCACCTTCTCGATTCATTTTGCATGTCCTCCTCGCCTTTGTCAACAGCAACTTCGAATAACGCTATTTCCTTCTCTCTCTTATCACGTTCCTGTAAACCCAGTTCGCACAATTCGTTGCATATTCCGGAGAAGGACTCTCTGTATTTCTCGAATATATCTCGCGCTTCTTCAGTTACCGTACTAAGATCCTTGCCGCCTAACGCGATAATGCAATCGGACAAGTTGTACATACACAATAATTTTGTCTCATTTGTTTCAATTATCTTTGAAGTTTATTATTGCAGAATAACTATGTAAAATATTTTACGAACAGTAAAATAAGAAGATATGTTATTTCACGAAAAATAAGATTTAATATATACCTTTGTCAGAAGCAAACATTTGTTGGAAAAGATAATCTTCCTCGAGCTGCTCCACGTACGACATGGTTAACAATTTAAGCTTCTCCTCGAATTCTCGTTGTAATGTTACTTCCGCTTGCTTCTTTGCCTCATTTTCCTCGAGATTACTAATTACGCGACTGCACAGATAAATCAGTACGATTATTTTTTCATGGTATGCGAAATGTCCGTATATTCGTCGTTTCGACTTTGAAGAGACAATAATTACTAGTGCTTTTCTACGGCGGATTGTCGCGCGCTCTCCGGTATCATTCTGTATTGGTAATAAAGCAGTTGCGGTATGAATGCGAATACATAATCCGTATACCCGTCGATCTCGGCGCAAGGATTTTCACATACATTCAAACTCCGTAGAGCCTTGAAGTCGCGTAAGTACGTTACCTACGACGGCGATGCAATCAATATTATGACAAATAAGAAAATCAAAGCAGAAATTAGAAAGAGGCAAAGTAAAAACTGGCTACGCGTGTATACATGCTCCCAGCCGGTAATCTTATTTTTGCCGATGTTTAAGATGATCAGTTTGCTTAAATTATCCATGCCCTGCACAACGGCGATCTCGTTGCTGAATAAGAGCAAAATCTCCAGCTTGAGATTATTCAGATTCTCCATAACTTTGATGCGGTTAAACGAGAGATCCAACTCGCGCAAGTGAACGAGCTCGTCCAGATTCTCGATTCGTTCAATAACATTGTGGGACAGTGTCAATTTCACCAGATTTTCCAACATCCAAAGGTGATCAATGTTCAGGATATCTATAAGATAATATAATAATCATGAAATAAAATATTAATGAGTAGTAATTACGATGGCATTTGTGTGTTTATGTAACTTACTGAGGAATTCAATGCGTATTTCCTTCAGTTTGTTTAATTCAATTCCATCCTGTAAGAACAATCTACCGGCTTCTCTCTTTGGCCCCTGATCGATCGCTAAAGAAACGAGTATACTTTGCGTTATCACGCCAGGCTCCAACGCAGCTTCGGACATTACGCCCGTTTTGTACATTCTATTGACTTCACCTTCAAACCTTTAATTTAAAACCGTTATACATGATACGCAAACACGATAAAATTGTAAATGCACGGTTGTACGTAGCCATGCAATATAGCCGTGCGTATGTACACATTTACAAACTGTTTGGAACTTATTATCGTTGCCCGCGCAACCGATGATGATATAGTCTATCGTTAAAGTTTCCCAATTTTTTTACTTTTATGTATTTTTTTTTTATTTATGATAAATACTAAAGAAGATGGAGACCAATTTTACACATGTACAGATTTACATATCTAATAAAATCATTCCAATATCAAACTAGTGAAGCTAATTTTTCTTTCCCGATGAATTTAATCGTTAAAATGCATTTTGTTTATCCTGAAATATCTTCATTTGTAAAAATACAAATTTCATCGTATTTTAATTTCTAATTCAAAATCCACCATTCAAATTATAATTTTTCCGACTTCCAACCGATATAAATAATAAGCTTCATATGCTTTTACATGATTCCTCTAGACAAAGTAGGTTAGGTACTTTTCAAATTTACCTTACTATACCTTATTACCTTACTATAGTTGTAGTTGCAAACAAATCGATCATGAATGAATGTAGAAAATTTGAACACTATCTTTCTTTCTATGTAATTTAGAACTCTGCAACATCCAATAGAAAAATTCATTTTCTAATAAAAGAATTCATTTAGAAGATAAATGTTTTCATGAAAAATTTTATTAAAATATATAATATTCATAAATAAAACTTCTTACTTTTTGCGAGTTTACATTAAGGGAAATAGTCGATACCTTATTGGATGTAGAATGCATCTCGAAATATATATCCAAAAAAAGTATTTAATCTTTTTTACATATATAAATTACATATATAAACGCTAGGACAAGCAATACGTGATACGATAACCATAACCTTTATATTGAGATAATTTAAATAAATTAATATGTATGTAGCTTTTATACATGTTCATTTTTTTCATATTTTATATTACGTGTCGCAACGTCCACGTGTGTATTGGTAAAACAGTCTGAGCAACCTTCAAGCTTGATTTGTTACGTCGGAAATGGGACAAATGGACGGACTCGAGTGCATTTATTCTTATCTCACATGCCGCTATAATTCTATAACATTGCTCTAATTTACTCTAAGCGATGTTTTTTTCGATGTGTATGAATTAAGATAATAAATTATTACACTCACTCGAAAAATCAGGGATTTTAGTTAATATTGAAGACCGATGAAAATGAATTCATCATGCAATAAAATCGCAAGTATCTCGGTGGCAGTCGTACCATCATCTTTTTTTGGTGACAGAAATGTTTGACAGCTACTGTAACAAGTGCATTCTCGTTGATTCTCGTTACGGCACAGTCGGATTTTAGCGGAAAGGTAATAAATTTTCGTCCTATAACACGAGAATCGCTATTACAAATACAGGTTACTAAAATATTTTAGTTTATAAAGCCATATAAAATATTATATATATAAAATATTTTATAACCATATAAAATATTTTAATTTGTAATAGTACTCAGATCAATAATTATTGAAATATAATTATACACAATATATATATTTTTGCTCTATATACTTATATAGCAAAAATAGCTGATAAATTGTTTTATTATCATTAAGGAAATTTCAATTACATAAGGATTAATTATTTTATAGGTAAAAAACTTTATAGGTAAATATAGCCATGGAATCATTGTCAAAGGAATTCTCTTTAAAGTGGGATAACTATGTTGAAACTATGACTTCTGGTCTTCTCTCCCACTTAAGTGAGAATAATTTAGTTGATGTAACGCTTGCTGTAGATGGACAATTAATAACAGCCCATAAGTTAATTCTTTCAGTATGCAGTCCTTATTTTAAAAACATATTTAAGGTACAATTACTTTATGATTTCTTCATGATATCCTCTGGAACAACTATTGGAACAATTAAGTAAAAGCTTAGAGCTGTTTTATAGACAAATCCTTGCCAGCATCCAGTGGTAATACTTAAAGATATAAAGCACATGGAGATTGCGGCTCTACTAAAGTTCATGTATCAAGGAGAAGTAAATGTGAAACGAGAAGACCTACCTACCTTTTTGAAGATGGCACAAATATTCCAGATAAAAGGCTTAGAGGATTGTGAGGGACAAATTATGCCAATAATAAATAATTATGTCAATGCATCACATGCAGAGAATAATTCAGAAAATGTTAACACATTGTCAAACACTAGCAGTGAACAGGGAAATAAGCGAAAGCTGTCAGATGGTTCTGCTAGTTCTCACAAGATAAGCAAGAGAAACATAAGAAAAAGAAAAAAGCATCCACCTAAAAATGAAAACAACTTGATCCAGGAACCAAAGGACAATATAAACAGTAATGATGATATCTATCTTTTATCAGATGATAATCAGAAAGATGAAAATAATTCTGAGGATGAAGATAGTAAATGTGAGATTGAAAACAGTGATTCCAGTAACGATGATCAAGAAATAATTGCATTAACTAATAAATCAAACTCGAATGACAATACAATGCAGTCAGGTACAATATTTTATTATTACATATATATAATATATACATATATAATACAGTATTTTATTATATTACTTGTCATATATAAAATTATTTGAGATTTGTATTATATTATATTTATGAAACATATAAAATCTTAATATAATTATTAAACAAAAAGAACAAGTGAGAGTTTAATGTTGAACAACAATAACTTCAATTGTATTGTTGAGGGGCCAGAAGTAGACTGGAACATACAGAATACATCTGCAAGAATAGAGTTGTAAATCTTGTCAGTAGATATGCACCAACATTTGCTGTTTAGACTCTTATTGACTGACTCCTTAATCATTCAAACAATTTCGATATAAAAAAATCGGTACAATTTTGCAGCAGAAGTACCAGTGACATATCGGTTATCTGCCAGAGGTAGGCCACAATTAGTACATGCAGGATATGTGTACAACATGACTTCGCGTTCTGAGGGGCTGAATAGGCTGCATTACCGTTGTGCAGAACAGCATCGCGGTTGCCGCGGCAAATGCGCAGTGATTTCAGAGACGTTTATGCCTACAGGAGTAGATGACCACAATCATCCACCAGCTTATGAATCGGAATACGATTACCGGAAGAAAAAAGGCCTAGACACAGACAGTGTATAAAGGCAGATACTATTCTATCAGTCAACAAATTGCCAATAGGAGTATACATACATAAAAATTAGAAAAAAACCAGAAAAGAAACAGCTGGAAGTACAAAAGTTGGCTTAAGAAGAACACTTATGGCAGACTGTACAAAAACATTCCGTGACCAATGTATAGAGAATAAGTTTAATGATTAATATAAATACCATACATATGTAATACAGAGTATACTCGATAATAATGTCGATCGGAATGATGTAATGTCGCTATTAACTTTGTTCCAGTAAAACATTCCTAAGAAAAATGATTATAACTTACAGTATGTTGTTTTAGATTTAAATACAACTGTGATTTATAAACTTCCAGAATTTAAGAAATAGGGATCTTATTTATGCGACATCGCCGAATGGCAATATCATCAATTCATTAAATAGATAGCAACTCAATATCGATTGGATGTACATGTGTTGTAAAGAGAATGTGACTGAACTTTCAAATATACAACATACATTAGTATCATAAATACAATATACAATTTTCGATCCTTCCATGTCTCCGAGAGCACGCATTTCAACGTGCTTATCTCTGTTTCTGTGAAGGCACCTGTTCACCACTTTATTATACTGTACTTCTCGCATATTTCAATGGAAGATCTTTGAAAAACAGAGTTATGTTATTTCTATAATTACAAGAGAGACCATTAGCGCTGCAAACGATGAAAAACGTCGAAGCAATCTACTGCATGTTAATTATTCGGAATGCCTGAGGAAAGACAAGATTATCCTGTCTTAGAAGGGATTCGTATATCCTTCAGGCATTAGGAAATACACACACATACATTTTCTCTCTCTTTCTCTGCATTCAAATTTCTTTGTAATATTATATGAATTTCAAGTTCCATCTACTTTAAATACAATCATCTTTGTCATAAATATGAAACTATTGTAATTCATGATGTCCTTGATATCTTTAGTAAAAAAGAGAACCACTTGGATTTCCACAACCTCTCTATTACCAACGCTTCTTTGATATATACCCCATTTCCTGGTTGAATGCAAAAAACAGTTGTTATCAACAATTTACTGAGTTTCTATATTGCACTGTGACATCTAGGAACTTCACTAGTGTCGTCTCATCAACTTCTTCTCTAACTTACGCTGCTTCTTCTCATTAACCTCAGGCAGTTCTTCTGGTCCAGTAAAGAACCATGGAGATAGGATTTGTCTCCAAAGCATCCAGCCTCCTCTTAATGGTACCTATATGTAATTTCCAGGATAATATATATCAAAACTTTTATGTACTTGTAAATTCCTTACTGTGTTGAATAAATCAAATAATATAAAGTTAATCCTTATTAGCACTTACAAGAAGCCACAGCAGCCAGAAATAATTTGATACAAAAGACAATATTTGTATTCCTGATGTCAATATAATTAAATCCTTGACATTTCTACACAAATAATGAAATCGTTACTCAATAAAAGATAAAATTACAAATAATACAACATATATTCACTTGTAATAATTACTTACTCTGCTATACCTCCTTCCATATTGAGGTCCACACCAGAATCCAGAAGCTGACCAGATTCTGAATAAGTAGCTCGAGCCATATAATGCATAAATTGGCAGCTGCTTGCATATATAATGCCAGAAAATGCTGTTAAAGTCTGTAATGATAATGCGATACATGCTATTGAGAAATCTCATGCTTAATGTCTTTAGTACTCAATTGGAATCCAAACTGCAGAACTTACTATTTCCAGCATTGTGAATTCAAACAGTATCACTGTCACAACAAAGTAAATCCCCATTGCGCATAAAGCCATGTTGGTATAGAACCTTAACGTGGATTGATTCTCTTCCACTATCTGTTTTGCACCTTTGGTCGCTACTTTGCCCTTCTTTGTCTGAGCAAAAATTAACAATTGTTAGTCACGAATTTTTTTACAACTTTATAGCTTATTATCAAAAAAAGATTAAACGCATACGAAAAGCTTTTGCATTATTTTTCAGTAAAGTTATATTACGAATAATTCGAACCATCGTTACAGAAATGTCAGTTTTAATCGAAGATGAAAACTCAGCAGGAAATAAACGCTAGACTTACTGTCATCTTAAACGTAGTATTCTGTCAACAAAGAATTCTCTAAATTAGACCGAACGACATTAAAATTGATGATGAATGACTAGCGACTGACGATGACAAGTGGTTAACCTAACACCTGAACATCGTGTACGTCACGTACACGTGGGTAATTCATTCGCCATGTACCGACATAAGCAGAGTTATACCAATATATATGTCATGAGTAGAGAAGAGTTTGAGAGAGGCCATGGCGATGATTTTCCTGTAACGTTATGACACGCCAGCGTCTGTTTTATGAACATAAATCACGTAATCACGTAACCAATGTCACCGATTACCTCGGTGCCAATGTCCATTATCATTTTCAGTGGAGAAGAATCCACGATTATGTGGTTTTGTTCCATGCTAGGTTTATAAGCGAATTGTGTTAACTAGACAAGGATAAATAGGAATTGATTGTCCATCGAACTGCTTTTAGACTATTTTTCTGGAGATATTGTGCAAATATCTGCATCTGATAGGAACAGGGAAATTTTTTATGGCGGCTTTATGCGCGTATAAGTATCAAAAATAAATATTTTTTACATATATCTCTGAAAACTATTGTCCGTATTTAATATACACTTCCTCTTTCTAATAAGAAAATTTTTTGTAACGAAACATTAACATATCTCAACACATTACAATTCTGTCTATAACTTACAATTGGAATTTATTAGGTTTACCTTCCTCGATTATAATTTGTGTCTGGTTGCGAAATCATGTTATTTTATACAGAGGAATATAATAATTTTCATCGCTACATATAATGGACATTAACATTCACATCTTTATTTTCTAACTATGCAAAGATCATTTGTCGCTAGAATTACTACGATATGGAGCATTCCAGATCAGCATCCTTTGGCAAACAAGGCAACATCGAGGCGACAGCCCTTGTAATGTACGTCATCGTCCCGTAACTTCCGCTGGGTGCACTGTCATAAAAATGTTGGCAAACATACGCCGCTCCACCGCATAACAACGTTCCCATGGCCGTTGTTTCACGTTGTTCCTTCGGTTTCGCGCAACATAACGTCGCATCACCGTCGACGGCCATCTACAAGTTTTATGATCATCACGTTTAATGCGTATAAAGGAAAAAATGATTTGCCGTATCTTTATAACGTAACACAATCTGTCGTACCTGATCTTCCAAGAAAATAGCATTTGCTTTATGCACTAAATGTTCCACAGCAATCAGACCACCCAGAGACGCTACAATGTTGTGCTCAGTAACTAACGTTAACACCATCAGAGCCTCGACCACCAGTTGACGATACTCTGGCTGCGGTATAGTATTCAAGACCGTTTCGACGGCTAAGGCAAATTTCAGTTCGCCCGATGTCATTTCCTGTGTGAGATTCTGAGGCAACACCCTTCCTTCGATAGCTAAACCTTGACACTGTTGAAAATTGCGGCATACCTTTTTATAAAATTTCGCAGTCTGGATGAAAGTATCGTATTCTCTGTGTCATGAAATAAAAACGATCTCACCCTTTCAAGTACTTGCCACACACGTGGATAGAAATCCCTCGGTACTCTGTTCAATGCACCATCCAGTCGTCGTCTTCGTAACCATTGGCCTTGTCGATCGGCCTCCGCCTCAACACCGTCAGTCTGATCGGCGCTTAAGAAACCGCCGATTTGAGATTTCTACATGTTCAAAGGAGGAATTTTATCTGTCGCTGTACTTTCACGTAACTCGTAAACGGCAAAGTCACAGACTCAATAACGCTCATCGAATAATACAAAATCCGCGAATAAATAGTGATAATTTTATAGCAATATATGTCTTAAAAATGAGGTCAAGTTTTAATATTAGATAAAGAAAAGATTAAGACATACTTCGGTATTTTCCATATAGTTTGTACGCTACATATCGTAAATTGATGTACACAGATTAGAAACAATCATGGCTTAAATAGAATATATTATTTTGTGTATAACATTATATATATGTATATATAATGATAGCGTTACCTTACTAAGCTTGCTCGACTTGCGGCTGATTACAGAGAAGTTACCACGGCCAACTGCAACGTAAACAAACGCCGCTGCTGTACTCAAATCCGAACATTCAAATTTTTCGATCGCATGCAAGTAATGAAGTAGAAAATAATACCACTGCTAATAGCGAACTCCTTTCCGCTCATAATATGATGCAGCAAGTTCTTCATCTCGAATGGAGATAAATTTAACAAATGTTCAGAGGCTTCTTCACCGGTGCAGATCAACGTTCGCGACAATTCTGTCGCCATGACTTGAATGATCAGGCCGACCCGCAGCCTCAGCATCTCGTGAAACAGCTGTGGTTCCGTTCTGATGAACATCGCCAAGTAGACGAGCAACTCCTGCGTCAACATCGCGGTCGATTCATCATCGCCGTACGCTTGATGGATCAAAGCTCGCAGTTCGTTCTCCGGCAAAGGAGCGACTATTGTGTGTTCGTTGGTCGGCGGCATGCCGACGGTCACTTGTTTCTGACGCACCAGCAGATCAGTCACAGCTTTCGCCAAGTCTTCCACTCGTTTGCCCAACATACCGGCGCTGTGTCTTACGATGCCCCACATTTTCTGTTGGCAAGCCTTCTCATAGAGACTCTTCAACAGATCTTTCACCAGGACGGGATGTCCTTCCTCGAGTACTCCAGTATTGAAATACAACCCTTTCGAATCCACCTACACACATAACATAAAAATAAATAATAAAATAACGTGTATCTTGTTCTTATCGGTTTAATTTCGAATTGCAATCTACTGCAACTTGTTGCACTTGTATACATATATATATATGTATTATAAATAAATCTAGATTTCAACTTGGACCTTGTGCGTGTGAGATGTTTTAAATATCATAAAGAATCTTTAGCAAAGATTGTCATGAGATATGGAGTGCAGCAGCACAAATAAAAGTTAATATAGGAGTTTATCTTGTGAATTGAAATCAGGAGATAACTAACAATATACTGCAAGATATCTCCTTGCTCTTCGAGGCTTTCCGTCTCACGCAGCATGGACAGCAATTCTTCCACCTCTGTCTCGGCATATTGAGTTTCGGATGCCGTTCTATGTCTATGTATTTTAGGCGAATTTTTCCATGGCATAAGCTCGTCCGTCGGCGACGGTGTGCGATCAATCGTCACCGGTTGGGTAGCACTGGGAGACAACGTGGTGTCCGTCACTTCAATAAACGGGTTTGCGATTAAAGCGGTTGAGTGCCTACGGTCTTCTCCTGCCATACCAAGAATCTCGGCTAAAATGATGCAAAAAAATCAAATATTTCTATATATATACAGGATGTCCCAAAAGTAACGGACCACCGTAATAACTCTTCAGTATTGAAGTTTCAAGGAAAATGATCTGAATAAAAGTTGTAGGGATTTAAGTGAGCTACCTTATGATGACCTTGACTTTGACCTCTATTGACCTTGACTTCTATTTTCAAGGTCATTTGAAGGTCAATTTGCATTTTTTAAACGGGAATCCTTATTTTTATTACACTGTTTTTTTCTAGTTAATCTGAACAACTTTTGTCTAAAACATTTTTCAATTTGTCTAGTATTTTTTGAGATATTTGAGGAATACTTGATAACTTTTTTAATATTTAACTTACGATATCTCGCTAACTATTTATCGGAAGAAAAAGTGGTACTAGACTTTCTTGCTTTATTTAGTCTCAAGAATATATTGTTACAATAGCGTCCTGATTTTTGTTAATTTGATGATTTTTAAATTTCCAAAAGCCAGTAAGTTAACAAAAGGGCGCTACTGTAACAGTATATTCTTAAGACTAAATAGTACCACTTTTTCTTCCGACAAATAGTTAGCGAGATATCGTAAGTTAACACGTTGAATGCCACGCTAGTTTTACAGGGATTGCCCGTGGCGCCACGATGAATTTTTTATTATGCGATACAATTATGTGTGAAATATTATCGACAACATGTATAAATAAAACTATTTTTATGTTTTATACTGCATTAATTTCTTCAAACCATTGTAGTAACGATGGTAATAATGAAGAATTTTTAAGTATTGACATTTGTTCTAATTATGTATTTCTACTAATCTTGGCGCGCCGGTCACCGGTGGTCCCCACGGCGCTACCGCCAAGTTGAGTGCCGGTCACCGGTGACCCCCGTGGCATTCAACGTGTTAAATATTGAAAAAGTTATCAATATTTTCTGAAATATCTAAAAAAATTTTCGATAAATAAAAAAATGTTTTAGACAAAAGTTCAAATTAACTAGTAGAAAAAAACAATGTAATAAAAAATAAGGGTTCCCATTTAAAAAACGCAAGTTGACCTTCAAAATAGAGGTCAAGGTCATAGTCAAGGTCATCATAAGGTAGCTCACTTAAATCCCTACAACCCTTTTGTTCAGATCATTTTCTTTGGAACTTCAATACTGAAGAGTTATGAGGGTGGTCCGTTACTTTTGGGACACGCTGTATGTATATATATATATATATATATATGTATGTACAAATTTGATATTATTAATAAAATATTACTTATCGTACGAACTAGTTAATATATAAACATAAAAGCGAATTATAAAATTATCTGTGCGATTATTCGTTAGAAACGTGAAAAATAATTCGTCAGTAAATATGTTTATAAGCAATATCAACGATCGAGAACACGACGCTTTTTTCGGTAACGTTGCAACACTCTCACAGACATTTATGATAAATTTCTATTAAATCAAGACGGATATATATTAATCAGTATAGTATTCAATTAGTGCACTTACGTTCTTGGAAAGTGGTAGGAACCGTGACAAGAAAAAGACAGACATTGCGTTTAAGGGTCCTCTTTAAAAAACATATAGTCAACACACAATTAGAAAACGGAAACCACTCAGTCTAGAGTTCGTCACCGGGACGAACGTTACTTACGTTCGACGGCTATAGATCGAGTTTTCTTTATTGCGCCTTTCACAGACATCCTACGTCGTATATTTTTCCCCGTACGCGTCAGGCCTTGCTTACTTGACAGAAGTCCCGTACGATGAGGGAACGGACGCATCAAATGTTCTTCCAAATATTGTTGAACCTTTTGAACGTGAAAAGATATATTAGCATATGCGCGGTTATGATACTACTTTACAAACTGTATAATAAGAATACTCAGTTCATTATTTGAAGGTCATATACCTGAGGATTCAGCTTGTCAGGACGGCCATCTTCGGAGCTTCCTAAGAAGCTAAGATTCGTGATACAAGAGGTGCTCAAGAAATCGTTCAAATTTCCCAATGACACTCTGGTGCCATTGATGTAGCCGCTCTTGAGCTTCTTCATGGTAGTTATCATGGCTAACGGTATCTTACCTTGATCTGTAAAAGAGTTATAGATTGATCTTGACCAGAATAAGGAAGAGAAACAGTTGCGTTCTTCACGCAATAAAGACAATAACATATTCTTAGCTTTTCTATGCGACTTCGGACAATTGATTTCATGCTACGAGAGACTATAGTACATGATCATCACATAATGTGTACTATCTGTGTCAAGCTTTTTGCGGTAGGATGACCTAAAGCTTGCGACGATTGGGCATACCTAGATGATTATGAGTAGCGACAAGTGTTATGGTTGGCCTGCCGAGCATTTGTTTCCAGTTGATTGTAAGGAAGGCCAGATTGGTTGTAAAAGTGTTGACAAGCAGGGCGGCGTCATTTGTCATGTAGTATTCCTCCGTGTCAAAGTTCTAACACATGCAACACACGCGTATACCAACAAACACATAATAAGCTGCATCTCCGCAAATGGTTTCTCCATCGCCTCCTTCGAAGACAATGTAATTGGCCCTCATTATCTCCGTCGAACATCTTCAATATCAACACAACTCACAAAAATCCTATCTACTCTTGAGATGATATCAAGTGATCTCAAGACGTGTTAGTAACGAACAGCGTCATGAAACATTAATTCGAGTGTAATCTAAATCATTATTTATAAAAAGTTATAGCTCACGCTATAAAAAGTTACAGATTGCTGCGATTTTGATATAGATGTATTATAGAAGGTCCTGAGTCACGTTCATTTTAGACCACTTTGGGATCGTATCTAATTTCCGAGATGTTCATTGGACTCAAATATTGAAGATTATTTTCATTATTGAAGATTCAAATATTGCAGTTTTATGTTCGATTATTTTCAGTGTTATTTTCTTGTCCTTCCCGCTATAATTTAAAATATAATAAAAAATGTAAGCGAAGAAAAACAACACGAATATATTTGAAATAATAATAGAAAATAGCTAAGAGCAATCGATTATAAAACTACGATACTATGGCGATGCATCTCAGTAATCAGAAACAACCCCTATGCAACCCCAACAGCTTGAAGTACAGATGACTCAGGACTCTATCTGTTAGGATACATGTCAGTATCACAATAATCGGTGAGATGTAACCTTCTGTAAATAATTAGACCGTAGACTATGTTGAACTTTGACAGTTGTAATTCGAATTATTTCCTCTATGCTATATCCCAGCTACAAGCCGGATGTTGACCGCAAAAGATTGAGAAACCCCCCTATTAACCCTCTATGGACAATATTGTTCTCTGCCGAGAGATTGCAAATTTCGAAATTGAATTGACGAAATATTCGTCGAATTAGACTCATTTTTGCACAATGCGTTTGAGAAATCATATTAGACCATAGAGGGTTAACTAGATGTTAAGTGAAGACTATGACAAGAACAAGTGCATGCAGGCAAACATGTTAGTCGTTCCAGAGCGGACAACCATAGCTTTCGAAACGAACGAAGATCTCACACACAGGAAATTCTGTATTTGGCAAGCCACTTTGCTTGACTATGATGGCTTGAACGAAGTCCAGGGCTATCAAACTCTAGCACAACTATAAGAGAAAAGCTGTGATCTTCAAATCTTTGAATTACCTAGATGAATGCTCTTCAGGGGCATGACCACAAGAGGCCGGCCCAACATGTTCTGCCAACTAGACTTCAAGAAATTAATTTCGCCTTTGAATATATCAATCATGAGCTCATAGTCCGATGCGATGTAGAAGCGGGTCATGTCGGTCAACTGGTGTTCGATGCAAGAACACGAGGTAATGTAAGAAAAGAAATATAAATATGAGAGAGAGAGAGAGAGAGAGGAGGGAAGGGAAAAGAAAGAGAAAGGTAGTAGGCTCATCACGAGCTGTTGTTATTTACCTGCGGTGTAAACGCGAATATCTTGTCCTGCAAGGAATACAATTTACTAGTGCTGAGAATTCCCACGTCTCTCGACTTACGCCCAGATAGTCCCAGTTTCTTATTGCGACCTGAACATAAAATATCATCAATTTGTTGGATTATCATTTAAAGCAATGCGCTTATTTCAAGTTTTATAATCGAGTCTCAATGATTATTTCTAGTCTTACCCAGGTATGTATAGAGATTACTCAGAACCTTCGCGGGCTGTACTTCGATCGGTGCAACCTCCGCGATTGTTTGCACGTGTATATCGTGCTGCGCCATTTTCTCTCTGATTTCTGTGTCTTCTGCCAGAATAACCACTTGCACCACCACGTCCGGCTTTTTCTCACTGCACAATCGTCTGTTCAACGGATCCAATTCACCGACAGCGAGAAACCCCTACAAACATGGTCCTGATCAATTTGCTTTATTTGCTACTGATGCAACAGTCGATGCTGTAATTATATCAAATGAAAATTAATACTAAGACAATTTCATCTGTGCTTTTACCTCCTGCAGCAATTTCCCCAGAATATAGAGAGACTGAGCCCACATAAACGGACATCTGCCTAATGCTATTCGACTTTGACTACCGGGTTCGGCGTATTCCGCCGATACGTCCTCGGACGCGACGGAATATAACTCGGGCACTAATTTCATACCATCCTCTGCTTTAATCATTACGTCCTCCAGATACTTCATGTATATTGCAACTCCTTCTTTGTTACCTTGGAAGCAATAATCCAATATCAAGTAA
Source organism: Harpegnathos saltator (assembly GCF_003227715.2). Lineage (NCBI taxonomy): Eukaryota > Metazoa > Arthropoda > Insecta > Hymenoptera > Formicidae > Harpegnathos > Harpegnathos saltator. The sequence goes on from NW_020230415.1 coordinate 171,360, forward strand.
CAAAAGAACAAGGGCCATTCGCATTCGATGTTCTCGAACATACGGAGTTCCCAAGGTTCGTAGTACAGTCTATTTCCAAATAAGAAACATTATCCGAATCATTTAAAATTTCTAAAAATGTAGGATATTTGCCAGTGTAAATCTCTTGCCTGTTTAGGTCTTCCTTTGGTGTTCTGTATCCATCCCTTAAAAACCTCTTACATCCATATCGACCTTGTAATTTCTTGACGATGGCGTCTCTCGTCAAGTGAATTAAATTAGGCTCATCCACTGCGAATGCGGGAAAACTTATAATCGACAATAAGCCGCTGTCTAATTCCTTAGAATTTGATTCTCTGGGCAACATGGACTGCAATACTGCTTGACATTTCTGCGCTTCGTCACCTAGAACGTGAATAACCGATGTGGGCCCGCCCCTCGCACCAAACAGATCCAATTCATTCATTGCCTCCATTGCAGCTTTTGCCATTCCAATACTGCTTGCGTTTAATTCTGGCAAACCATGATTTGTCTTATCCCCCCGTTCCCAAATCCCATAGTCTGGAGTACAGTAAGCAGATTCGATGTAAAACACTAAGTTCTGGATAAAGGCCACCTGGGACATTGAATGTTGCAAATTAGGAGTTTGAATATCTGATCAATGGAAATTGTATAATTTCTTTTTCAAATGCATGTATATATATCTTTTCTATTTCTTTTTCAAATGCATGTATATATATCTTATGTATGTATATATATCTTACAAGTCATTGCATTATTACCTCATCTAAGTTGAAAATGATTTGCAAGCCAGAAGCTGTCATCTGAGCCAGGATTAGAAGATACAGGGAAATGGCATCTATTTGAAGATGTCCCCATTCGGTGTCCCCAACTACAGTTTGACAATTAACAGAGCTATACTTTGCATGCAAAGCATCGTGTGGATTTTGACTAGACTTGAACTTTTCTACTTTCTCCTTTTGCTGCATCATTGCCATCAGTAAACCTCTCATCAGCTTAACACAACTCTGTTCGAGTTCATAAGTTTTTGCTCTGTCTTCATCGGCATCGGCTATCTTTTTGTATGCCATTGACAAACCCCATACAGCAAGTATACAATAAATATTGTCACGTATCCACGCATGGTCATTGTTAGGACTGGCAGGAAAGAGTCCTGTTACAGGATTCTGATGATTCATAATTATTTTATGAACAATTCGTTGGTAATAGTCCAAACGGACTCCAGAGTTACTTCTGCTACGCATTTTGTACTTTGGCTACAAAAAATTATAATTGACTTTGATCATATTCGTAGATACATAATACATAATATTTATATTTAGTATTGTATCTCTATTTCTCCAAACGCATACAATAGCTTTAATTTAAGTTATAATTATTCTCTGTCGTTCTAGGATAATTTGAAACTCAAAATTCTAAAATTAACAAACTTACTCTGTTTTACATTGATATAAAACAATAAAGATATATATCGATCACAATAGACGTAATAATTCTATACATGGTATATTAATACGGACAAATGTAGAAGATAAAGTGATAAATTAGTTATGTACAGTTGGTTATACTTTTGAAACAAAATACAAGGAAAAGTGTCTAAATTATAGATAAAAGAGTCTCATTTCAAATCCAGGTTAAGACAGCCATGATTATGAATTAAACCGTACTTCGTTGGTAATTGTTGATTTTTGGTACTAATAGCGACGAATAGACACTTTGAATTATACTTCAAGTTGAGAACGTATCATCATGTACGAAAAACTGGGGAACCACATTTTTCTTACGCATTGATAAAGTGATTATATATCCAGAATTTAAATTGCAATGTGAAACGAATGTCAGGAGTTAAGTCAGGCGTTAGCTAGAGACATATCTTTATTATGCTCTCTATAGCATACTACAGAGAGAAAAAGAGAGACACAGAGAGAGAGAGAGAGAGAGAGAGAGAGAGAGAGAGAGAGAGAGAGAGAGAGACAGAGAGATAGAGAAAGAGAGAGAGAAGGGGGAGTACAACAGCGTGTATAAATGGAATTTTCCCGAGTGTAGAAAGGTGTAGATGAGCGCCATCTATACCATCTCTAGCTTTCGAGACATCTCCCCTTAGGAGCTAATCTAGGGATGCAAAAAATAGGGGGCAAGTTACTCATTTATGGATGTAGCACGGACATGCACCAAACGATTTAACCGACAGCAGCGGTGAAGCGATATGGCTAAGGCGTTTTGCATCTTCTTGTTTAGAGGTCGCAGAGGTCGGAGAAGTGTCTTGAGAAACCCTCGTAGGGGTTCTCGTCATTTTTGGATTCCACGCTATGCTGTTATTCCAAAGCATAGTTCCAAAGTCGAACAGGCACCTCGCTCAGCTACATTGCAGGTGAAGTACCCAGGCAGAACAGAAAACTATGATGACGTCAACATGACAAGATCAAAATAACAAGAAAATGATGACCGAATCATAATGAGAAAAAGAGTTTTCCTCATCATTTTGACGTCATTTTGATGTCATCATGATTTTCTGTTCTGTCTGGGGTAGGGCATCTGTTCGAGGAACGATTTCCTAATCGTCATCTGCTAAATAAGAAAACAGTTCAAAGAACAGTTGAACATCGAGGATACCGGTTCGCTTGAAAAACAAGTTTCAGACGATTTCCAATTGACAACGTTAAGGTACTCCGACAGCGTATCGAACATACAACGTCTTCCCGATTAGCAGAAGCTTCTAAAAGACCTAAAAGAGTCTTGAAAACGTCAAAGAAACTCCTGAAGAAATAGAACACCTTTTAGATATCTTTGAGATATCTTTATAAGTCCGTTGGAAATGTCTACTACTAGAATAGTATTATTTAGATATCGTTATTTAGATATCGTTATTATTTAGATATTGTTAAATTCTGTTCTGCGTGACATATTTCAAAGATGCTTTCGTTCCATAACTGTCGGTCACGAATTTCCTCTTCTTTGACATGTATTCGTGAAAAACTATCATTTTCTAATATGAAAGCGTGTGGAAATGTGTTCACACTTACTTCACGAATTCACGCTAAAGGAAGACAGACGATCGCCTTCATAATCGCCTCTCTGTTCTCGCAAGGAGCGATCTATCGGCTTTACCAAAATGGTCGCCGGCGCACAAATGAACCGATATATAAACCGGGTCGAGCGGATTCCCACACTGCTGTCATTGTCGACAACGAGCAAGTATATCGCGACGCTCGGATTAAGAAGGCAACAATAGCGCAGTCTCAATAGAAGTCTCAAGACGTCCTTTGGAGAAAAGTCGCGCTGTCTGGAGTCGCGACGGGCCGCGCATATCGCCGGTGTATCGTCACCGTGGCGCCATGCTCGGCTGCAAACAATGGCGCGGATTTTTCGCCTGACGCGAGCGCAGGTGAAAAAAAAATTCATAATGCCCACGAGGAATTTCTATGGCGTTATACGCGCGGCGTGGGCGCCGACACCTCGTTTCGCCCGGCGCGAGGCGCGGCGCGGCTCGGCGCGATGCGGCGCGACGATGAGATGAGGCGGCGGATCGGATGAGCAGCGCACGGCAGGGGCTGAGGTAAGACGAGCGGGGTTAGGCGAGGAGGGACAGGGACAGGGAGAGGAGGTGCGCGCTTCGCGCGCGCTTTATTACTCCAGATTGGACGTAGCCGAGAGAGATCTTCGTGCTAGCGCCGCAAACTTCTCTCGCGGCTACATCATTCGGCCCAGACCGTAGCTATGCGTGGCTGTACGCATCTCCGCGCGGAGTCATACGACGGCGCCAACATTCCCATCATTTAACGACGTGCACACGCCACTTGCTTTCGTGCGTGTGTATACACGTACGCGACGCACGCGCGCGTACACTGCACGCCATATATGCCTCTCTCGGCGGCGTAAGCCGGGATAACGATTTTTGACCTTGCGTGCGCGCGAGCGCGCGCGCGCGCGCATGTGCGTACGTAAAGATGCAAAGTTGCGGCAAAGTTTTGTATTTGCAAAGCGCAAAGTCTCTGAACGACGTAGAAGAACGACGTACTCCATCCAGTAGAAGCAACTCTGCGGCCGCGATTCGTAGGAGAGAGAATGCTTGGAATATGTCCTCACAATTGCACGTTTGAGGAGCCAGGGCTCCTCGTCGAAGGCTCTTTTGCTACCGCCGCCGCTCGAATAAACTGATTGGTCCATTTTTCTTGTCCGGTTAGGGCTTATCCCGGACTTATCCGACCCGTTATCCGAGCGGCAGGGGAGAGATGCTATTTGCCGCCATTGAAATTAAATTAAATACACCTGCTACACCACGGACGTGTAATTATAAATGCATGCTCAAGAGAATGCCGCGCATAATCAGGCGTTAATTCATGGCTGGGATAGCTGCTAATGCGAATGCGATAAGCCGGGCCGCGCGCGACGCGATACGAGGCCGACGGCACGTCGTGAGGAAAAGCAGCAGCACCTTTCCCTGCCTCTCGGCAGACCAGACACACACACTTGTCGTTAGTATTTAAATTTTATACTATTTTCCGTCTCTGCTTTATGATAATCGTTTGCACATTGATAATCGTGTGGCGCCGCGATTAATTCCATTCGCGATACGTCGCAATATCTCCGGTCGTGGCGCCAGGCCGCGAGACTTCATCGCGGATGACGGATTCGTCGTCGTGCCTTGTGAAACAACAGAAAATATTCAATGCAAGCGGAATGTGCAAAATGACCGTTCTGTCCTCCACGAGTAATTACGAAAGAGCGAGAGAGAGAGAGAGAGAGAGAGAGAGGGAGGGAGGGAGAGAGAGAGAGAGAGAGAGAGAGAGAGAGAGAGAGAGAGAGAGAGAGAGAGAGAGAGAGGGAGAGAGAGAGCGGGAAGAAAGGGGAAAGTGCGACTTTTTCCATTGAACGGAGCGCCCATGCTGTAAACATTCGCCGACGCTTCGGGAGAAGAAAACGTGCTTGCGCATCGTTTTGTCCCGTGCGCATTCGCGCGAACGTTACACTTCCTCGTGCGACACAAGCACGCAATTTACATACACGCCCAAGAGACATACCCGACATACTCGACCTCAGAGAGGTCATTGAAGCCGCGGTAACGATCGAACGTGTGGGACGAATAATACCTCCTTGTGCGTACCTACATAATAATCCGCATGCGACGCATAAATCCCTAATAAATAAGTACGTCCGAAGGCAGCGAGAGCGAATTCTCCCCGCGGCCGCGGTGCGATGTACGGAGGGTTTTAGCGAGTGCTGTGTGTGGCAAGAGTAGGGCAGGGGAGAGCTCGCGCGCCTCTCTACCCTGAGTGCCGAATCCGCGGAAAATCTGCGCGCATATCCCCACTGATCGCACGTGTGTTCCCGACATTTTCGCGCGCGTTACGACGCGTCATTGAACATAAGGAAGCAGTATATCGGCAAAATATGTGGAAGAAGGTGCGACAGATGTAACGCCATACTGTTATACCGAAAACGAGTATTGATAATTGCAAACCGAATCGACTGTCTATAGGAGATAGATAGATAGATAGTTTATTCACACCTTAGGGGAACAACCCCTTAGGTTTCATTAGAAATAGAGGTACACGCCGACGGCGTTGTAAGACGGTGCGCGTTGGTCGTACGGAACATTAAAGAATGCACTAACAAAGTGTTGAGTAAAATAACGCAGAGTAACGCAGAGCCGCCATAATGAGCGCCCGACCCCACCACGACTATAATAATATTAGATATACAGAATAGATATTTAGATATGTTGATATGGATGCATATAGACATATACCAATATAGATACAGGATAGACGTATAGATATAATAGAAAAGTTAGTACAAAAAGTACCAACGTAGCGCAAAGTGTATACGACGCAGGGATACATGAAACTAGCGTATGCAGGAGACTGCATACGCCGTTGTCTCCGGCTCAAGAAGGATATAGGAGAGAGAGAGAGAGAGAGAAAGTGAGAGAGAGAGAGAGAGAGAGAGAGAGGGGAGGGAGAGACGAACAGTGATTAAGAAAACACACACACACACACATTTTACTATTACTAGGGCACTACAAGCGCGCCATTTTAGCGTATTCATATTAAAATTTAGAATAAATAATATAAATTATAAAAATAATTCCTGTAGTGTAATATAAATTTAATAATATCTGACTCCAACATACGATGTATTATAGTACGTACGTACAGTTTGAAATTCCATGACACATATTTTCTGCATATAGTAACGCGTAACCGTATAACCAATGAATTTCGACGTTTAACATTTCTATTCAAGCCCATCTTAAGTTCATCTCCAGATGCTACGTGCATCGTTCTATTGGCTAAAAAGCATCTGAAGATGAATTCAAGACGGTCCTGAATATACATACACACCTAAACATACACATACACACATTTTACTATTATTATTTAATATATGTAGGAAATTATTGTTATTACTATTATATTTAATATGTGTAGGAACGCGGAAAGGGTAATATTTAAAAAGAAACAACAGCTAACACGCGAGGCCGCAGCACACTGCGACTTGACAGAGTCGATTTTCAATTGATAAGTACGCTGTACGAGATGAGCGTGGGAGTAGTAGTCGTGGCCTGCGAGCGTTACAGATAAGAAGCATTTTGTCCGGTCAGAAGCGAATTGTGCAAAAAGTATTTCCTATCCTAACCATTGTCCTTCCAAACCTTTTTACGTGCGGGGTATATTTTATAATATTAAATAAATAAGCCGCTTGTTCTTCAATATACCCCACATATATATTTTTATTATTAATTATAATTATAATTTTATATTATAAAAATATACACATTATTTTTTATTATGAACTCGACAACAATATTAATAATTCCATGATACGCATATCTCGAAAACGTTTTTACGCTTTCTTGTATATTACATTCCCAAATATTCGAGTTGTATCACCAGTGCTTCCGATGACCTCATAACTATATGTTACATTCACGCCCAGTTCGACTATCGATACCCCGGGCAGTATCGCAATATGCTCTTTCCTTATGTTCTTTATTCAGGGCGATTGTTTCGGCTTCTTGATAAATTAACTGATAGTTAAATCATATGTTTGTCTTTGCTTTTTCTTCGACTTAGACAAAGACTGTTATATGATTTAACTATCAGTTAACTTACCAAGAAGTTGGAACAACCGGCCTTCAATGTGACGCGCGAGATTCTTTTCTCCTTCCTTGGCGAGCACGCCGACTTCCACCGAAGAAATCGATCGATCTCCGGCAGACTCAACGAGCACGTTCAACACGGCTCGAACATTTCCGTAGATTCTGTAGATTTCCGATGACGGACGGATGGACGTCAAGGAAATTCAAAGAAATTCCGGGACTTTCCCGGAGACCAGTGCTCTCATTGAATCATCGTCTGTGTTCCGATCTGTGTGCGAGGAAAAAGGTTCGAATCCTTTCGAGAGCAGGATTGCACGCTCGAAGGCAGAAAAAACTCTGACGCTTCCCTCGATGAATCTCCGAACGCAGCCGGTGAGCCAATAGACCGATGATTCTGGATAACTCTGCCGAGTTATATGTTTTCCATCGGACGTCACGCGCGTTTCGAAACACGTCGGAAACAACGCTCAAGTGTCTCCGGTTCCGAGCGCAAAGTGCGCGACAGTCGTTGCCTGTTTACCGACTATTTCGATTTACGTCATAAACGCGAGCGCGCTAGAGCGCACGCTGTGGGGAAATCAAGATTCGATCCGAGCGGAAGAACGTCGGATTTTCGCAAGTCGTCACCGGGCCGACGCGACGGCGACGGCCGGCGTTCAAGGTAAACTGATTAGAGAACGAGGGTCGAGGAGAGGATGACGACGATGATCGAGCCGGTTGTTCTCGTTCGAACGAAGCGATTGCAAGGCTCGACGTCGCGATTCGGTCAGTTTGGTGAGAAACGTGCGAACGCGGCAGAGATCTTTGCGCACGCCACGGTAAAGGCAAGAGGAATGAGACAGTCGGCGAGGAGGGAGCAGGGGGTAAAAGAGAACGAGAGAGAGAGAGAGAGAGAGAGAGAGAGAGAGAGAGAGGGAGGGAGGGAGGAGAGAAGGAGGGAAGGGGAGAGAGAGAGAGAGGGAGGGAGGGGGAGAGAGAAAGAGAGAGAGAGAAAGCGAATACGTCGAATACGTAGGCCGGATAATGCTTCGGCGCGTGTAATGTACGTGGCCGGCGGGGCCGTCGGAGGCGGAGGCGGCGGCGGCGGCAGCGGCGACGGCGACGGCGACGGCGGCGGCGCCGGCGCCGGCGCCTGCATATGGTCTCGCCGGCGATGTATTTATAGTAATATTATTATAGTCTGTTTACGCGACATGACACATATTCCTCAGCGATGCTCGCGGCGAAACCTATGCGCGGCTGTAAAGCGGCCCGTTGAAAAGATTACGAGCGAGGTGTTAAGCCACGCTCCTGTGAAAAGTTCGATCCGTCGATTCGAGCGTGAAACGAACCCGGGCTCTCTTGGCGCCGGGATATGTCCTTTCTCTTTTCCTTCCGACGGGGAAGTTTTGGCGAAACAATAGCCGCGTATAATTGGCCCGCTCCGGCTCGGCGGTGGCGGCGGAGGAGGCGTTTTCCGGCTGTCCCGGCCCGGTCGTGTCTGCTGTGCGAAAAGGTCAGTTTAGTGGAAAGGCTGTAAAGCGTGTCCGTCGTCTCTTGTTTCGCCGGAGACACGGCCTCTCGTCGCCGATTACACGACGCGACAACACCAACAGTCGCCGCCGGCCTTCGGCCCGAGACACTGTTTAGATGATCTCGGGGCGAGAGAGCTGAACGGTAAGCCGACGCTCGTACGCGACTTCTCTCGCCAGGCGCCAGAATTATGCACGGTCAATTCAGGTGAATACGTCGCTGCGCGACGTAATTTTGCTTGAGATGCAGAGAGAGAGAGAGAGAGAGAGAGAGAGAGAGACGGAGCAGGGGAGGGAAAGAGAAACAAGTGCACAGCGGACACTCCTACAGAGTTCTACGCAGTTAGAAAACATTGTACCGGAGATTAATGGTAGCTCGAGGAGAGCGCGGAAACGCGGTTGCTTCGTTGGTACGTTCGTTGGAATACGACGTGGCGATGCTTTCGAAATACCGAGTATTCTCGTCGACATCGGCTCCGTCGGCCGCGTCATATAAACGGATGACAGAGAATACTCACAGTTCTCCCTTGTGCGATTGGAACGACGATCGGGGAATTATAAGTCACTCGCGAGTCCGTTCGCGAGAACTCCTAATTGAACGGAGCGAAAATCCCCGCCGCGAGAGAGGATGAGAGATCGAGGAGAGGCGGGTGACTTTCAAGAGAGGCCGTGCGCGTGTCGCTGTTTCCTTCTTCTGCCAAGCGTTTTTTCTCGCTGCGCGATAAGCGCGTCGCGAGAAGAGAACGCCTCGTGCCGTCGATTGACAACATGTCGCGCGTATATATAGATGCGCGTCCCGCATGGTGTATGGGATTCTAAAAAGAGCGGAAAGACAGGCGGAAGAAAGGCGAAGAGGTGAAGAAAAGAGAAAGTTAAAAGGATCAAAACGGCGCGAAAGAGATATATCTGAAAGGAAAAGTAAAAGTAGAAGGGCGCTGAGAGAGTACACGCGCTTTTCTTCCCGGGAACAAAGCTGTAACTTTCACGCACCGTCGGAATCACCTCTTTGATCTTTTTTTCCGGCTCACCTTTTAATCCCGAGATAGTCGCTGAGGTTCCGGCGATTTTTTTCTGCGTACACCCTGTGTACACGTTGAACAAGGCAAGAAGATACATATCGCTCGCTCGCTCATTCTCTATCTCTCACTGCCGCTTGCGTTGCACTTGGCACGAGACACCGCCGCGCCTCTCTTGATACGTGGCGCGATATTTCGTTTCGTTATATGAAGCCGAGGTGATATTTGATTTAATTTAACGCGACAATATGATGCGCGTCCTGCTTGCCCGGTACGACGCACACGCTTCATTATAGCGCCATATCATCTCGTCGACCGATCATTTACGGCGCCTACGGGGTCTATTAGCCCATTAATCTTCGAACGTAAACGGCCGATCGTCGACGTTTAAGTAAATGAAGTAAGCGCGAATGCGCGAGAAGGCGAGGACGCGGCGAGGGGCGACGAGGAGGAGAGAGACTTCGCGCAGTTGCGCTTTCACTTTCGTCATAATTAATAACAGATATCGCTATCGCTCGCTTATTCGTCACACGGCGGCGCGAGTATTTCGTAGCGGTCAGATACAAGTACGCTTATCCGCGTTAATTTAGATTTCACGAAATCAGCCGCGCTGCGCCTCGCGAGACGAGAAGCAGCGGACTTGGCCGCTCGACCGTCGCTGGGTTTCTCTTTTCGCGAAACTTCGATTCGATATTACACTTGCTCTTGCCTTCTCGCATTGCGATCTTTCTGCCGCGAGTCGCTCATTCTCCCCGATGAGAATCGATGAGAGTCGCGATAAGAGAGAAAAGAATGCAGGATATCGTCTCTGCGAGAGAGCAGGCTGTAGAGAGAGAGAGAGAGAACGAGACGCACCACACGGAGCAAGCACATTACACCGACGTGTGCGTTATAGTTTTTAAAGTAACACCCGACGTATCTCTCTCTCTCTCTCTCTCTCTCTCTCTCTCCTTATCTCTTCGCCCGTGCGTGAACTCGCGCTGATCGCGAGATGTTTAAAGTCGAGTTTCGAGCGAGCGACGACGGCAGCGTTACCTCGCGCTCACAAAGACGCGCGCTCCCTCGAAGAATTTTTCATCGCGAGTCTCGAACTCTTTCTCTAATGTTTTTCCCTCCGCTCGATACGCTCGAATCGTCACCGGTTCAACGGTCAAGGCGTTAATCAGCGCATACGTAGCCGTCCGCCTGCGACGGGTGCACGAACGCAACGATTAACGCTCGTCAATGGAACGTAACGCCAACGCCGTATACGCGTATCTCGTTGTAGGTGTTCCTCCTCATTTCCGGTCACTGGAAGGAACTCGGGATGTTGCAGCCATCGATCTTGCTCGCTCGAACTTGCCCGCAGTTAAAGACGTACTGTCGACACGCACAATACTATGCCGTATTTCTAGCATTCCACGGCGGGGCGAGGCGACAATACTATTGTGCGAGCACGTTTGACGAACTTGACTTTATTTGTCGGCCTTCCTTTCACAGCGAGGGGTAGAAATATTATTGTTAAACGCGGCCGAGAACAAATTCGACGGCGCCAGAAGAACCGTTATATTTCGTGCTTTGAATAAAAATCACTTGTCCTTTTCTTCCCTATCTGACTACTCTCTACCCCCACCCCCACCCGCTCGCACTCTCTCTCTCTCTCTCTCTCTCTCTCCCCCCCACCTCTCGCGCTCACTTCCCTCTGTGTTTTCGCGATTCACGCGGCCGGACAAGCGTATCGCTGGAAATCTATTAGATTTGTCATATTTGATTATGAATAGTCGCGCGAGCGAACGATTCTTTTGAATCGACGATCTCGATCCCTCTTCCCCTCTTCTCCCCTCTACACCCGCCGCCTCTATCCTCGTTCTGCACGCACAATCAACTGCGCGCATTTCGCTCGTGTCCGTGTCCTTCTCTCCTCCCCATCGTGAGTGAGCGCGATTATACCTGTGCCGTGGAAATGCGAGAGACGCACCGTCAGGATTCCATCGTAAAATTCTACAATGGAGACTAATGATTTTGCGAGGCGCGATCGCGCGCGATTTCTTCTTATTTCGTCCCAAACTCCGTACAATGAAGCCTTAAATCGTCGGCGAAATTGGGAGTTCTCTTTCCTTCTCCCTCTCTCTCTCTCTCTCTCTCTCTCTCTCTCTCTCTCTCTCTCTCTCACACTCACTCACTCACTCACTCACTCACTCACTCTCATTCTTTCTCTTTGGAAGATCAAAGTCGTACGTGTGCGTTTCATTTTATTTTGCGATCGAAGATATCAAATGAAGGCGAAGGGTGGAGTTTCGTACGTCGAGTGGGATAAATGGACGGCCTAACCGGCGTGGGAGTGCTAACATCTCGGTCCTCGTCAGATGCGCACCGCTGATAAAAGCGGCGCCGCATCACGCCGCGTCGGGAGGGTGGTGGCGCGCGATTCCTTTATCGCCGGAGAAATTGTCATGTTGTCGGCTGCGTGTTTGGACTCGACTCCCCGGACGACGATTACCCGCGGCCGTTAGCTTTTCTCCGGGAAACGGTGCGGTACGAAACGGATATTGTATTAGTTGACGAAAATAATATAACACTCAGCGCGCTCTATAAAATGGAAATGGAGAGAGTCGCGAGGGGGGCGAGGGGGGGAGGAGGAAGGGTGGGCGAAGGTTTGAGAGAAAGGGAGAGAGGGAGAGGGGGAGGGGGGGGGAGAAGAAGAGCCATCCATAAAGAGGACCGCCGAGGATCGAGGGGACTCTTGTGTGATCGCGCGGACAAGATCTACCGTAAAATTCATTTCGAGGCGGAAGATATTTTTCTTGGAAACGAATACAGCAAACGTCGTCCACGACGAATGTGCATCCGGCTTAATGCCCCGTTGCAGGGCGAAGAATGCCGCAGGTATCTCACGCGGAATCTGCGAAAGCGTCGTTCTCTTTCTTTCTCTCTCTCTCTCTCTCTCTCTCTCTCTCTCTCTCTCTCTCTCTCTCGTCTTCAAACGCGACGACGCCATCACACAGCCTCTCTTTTGTCATTTTTCTCTTCTCGTTCTGAGACCTCGAACACAACACACACGCGACCTCGCGCGCACGTATGTGTGTGTGTGTGTGTGTGTGTACGCGTTTATATTCTTTCTTCTTCGCGTCTGTAATCTCCGCGTCGATTTGACAAATCTAACGAACATAACACGAGTGACGTGCCGCCGCACAGTGTTGTGATACAGGAAATTGGTGTTCGAAAAGGTTTACAGCATTCAATTTTCAACCGATTGGGACGATTTTTTTTTTTTTAGATGAAGGTGAGAAGATCACCTACAATTCTACCGAGCGATATTTTCGATATCAGGAATCCTAATCAAATCTTTAATAGACAAAGTATGAAATATTGATATATTTTCAGAAGATGATTTTTTCTACTTCTGTCAACGCGCAAACCATTATAATTGCCAAACTATGAATCCATGGATTGTAATGGATCTTTTATTACTCAACTCGTAAGCTCCAAATCTCATAACCCCGAATCCCATAACTTCGAGCCCTCATAACCTCAAATCCCATAATCCCAAACTTCATAAGCCCCAACCCCATAATACCGAACACCATAACAGATTTACAATCCATGGATTCATAGTTTGGTAATTTGGTAATGGTTTGCGCGTTGACAGCAGTAGAAAAAAATCATCATCTCCTCTGAAAATGTATCAATATTTCATACTTTATTTATTAAGGATTTAGTTAGAATTCCTGATATCGAAAATATCGCTCGGTAGAATTGTAGTGTGTAATCTTCTCACCTTCATAAAAAAAAAGAAAAAAAAAGAATCGTCTCAATCGGTTGAAAACTGAATGCTGTAGATCTTTTCGCACATGAATTTCCTGTATCACAACACTGTGCGCCGACGAGTAGGAGGGTGTGACGCCTCGTCGAGCTAATTGCTACACACTAAACGCTACCGTTTTTCGCTACACGCTCGCGTTTCGTTGTTATTACTCAATGTTTGTGTTGACGCATCGCGAGATGAATGTATGCATAGTGCGTGCACTTTCGTTACGTCAACGTTCGATATAACCGCAAACTTTAGGTATGCGATTGACGCAAATCGAGCTTCGATAAAGTCTCGACATCTACCAGGCCGGAATACGCGATTGGTTTTTAATTCGTTCGCATCCTGCCCGCACGTGACATCACGCGAGCTACGGTTTCCACGGGCTGCTTAAGGGGGAAAAAGGAAAATCGGATCGGCCGAATGACCAGCTGTCACGACGCAGATGCGTATCCGCGCGCGCACGCGCGCGCGCGGTGACGCGACGCAACGACGAGGAGTTATTACGTGAGTTTCGGCCCGTTGAATGTTGAGGCTTTGCAGGAACCTGGCGTACGTCGTGAATCAACGATTTCGATGGAAACTGATGCATATGCAACGCGCATTTTCATACGGAGCACGCCAACTATTGATACGTCGTTATCGATATTTATCGCTACGTTCGAGCGTTGCGTTGGAGGAATAACGATCGACAACAGCTTCGGAAATGTCGGCTGAATCGGAAAACATTTCAGACAAGAGCTGCTGGATGTTTTTTTCCATACTTTCTCGAAAGCACGAACGAAAACATTAGAGTGACATCATTCGAATCGCGTCTTGCTGCGCGTATTGCTGCAATGCTGCAGTCGCACTCGTCGGATTTATTACGCCGAAATTTCCCTGAATTTTCCCTTCAACGAGTAGAAAATAAATTTGTATATGGTCATTTCAGAAAACTAAGATTTTAGAAAATTGAGAGACACATTTGCGCGTTTACGGTGTTTATCACCGGCCAACAAACGTACACAGTTAAAAACATTTCGTACTTTTGTTAAAATTATTTGTGTGTAGAAAGTTTTGTGTTAAATTTTTACACAGTCGTGTGTTAATTTAACATATCGTTGTTGTGATACCTAAACTCTCTTGTGTTAAATTAAGATTATCTATTTTCAAGTGTTAAAATGACATTTCCAAGTATTACCAAGTATTCCAAATATTCCAAGTATTAACACAATTTATATGTAAATGCATGAATTCTTGCTATGACATATTTTATATGTTGAAGTCAACACCTAAAATGTTTCCTACTTTCTTCATTATAACAGTATATCTTGTGTTAAATGTATAATGTTAACATTTCTGATATGTGAAGATTGGATTTTTAACACATAGATTATGTCAATCTAACATTTTCACTTCATTAAATCATAGATCATTACTTTTTCCAAATGTTGAAGTAACTAACATTCATTGTATGTCAATCACAAACACAAATTGTGATTCTCAACGGCATTCAAATGTTAAATTTTCGTGTTAATTTTTTTTATAACATATTATGTGCGTTATTTTTTAACATATTTGCTGTATGTTAAGTTAATACATAAATGAGAGTGGATGATTTGAGACACATGAAATATGTTAAATTTAACACATCATTTCTTACAGTGTAATAACGTCATGTAACATCGTCGTTAATACGTCGTTCGCTTGACATCATTGACGCGTCATGATGTAGTATGTAACTTTTACATTTTTTTCTCGAATTAAGAGGATCACGAATGAACGAAGATTACAACCTTCTGAATACTAGTCAAGGTCACAACCTTGAAAATATGCGTCAGGCGAACGTCATTGCAGAAGGATGTGCATTAACGTACGGAAAACATGAAAATAACTCAAAGCTGCTTGACCCTCGAAATCCGCTTATGTGATACTTCATCTCTTCACCCAAAGCAAGCCTATTCGCAAAGTCTGAAGTAAATTAGAACATGGGCGTGTTCTCCAGAGTAACAGCCAAAAGCGCCCGAACTGCATCAGAAGCGAGTGTGCTCTCGTTTTTACACAGTTAAAAACGTTTCGTACTTTTGTTAAAATTTTTTGTGTGTGTAGAAAGTTTTGTGTTAAACTTTTTACACAGTCATGCGTTAATTTAACATATCGTTGTTGTGTTACTTAGACTTTCTTGTGTCAAATTAAGATTAATTATTTTTTCAAGTGTTAAAATAACACAATTTATATGTAAATGTATGAATTCTTGCTATGACACATATTATATGTTAAAATGCGTTATATTTCCTCATTATAACAGTTATCATGTGTTAAGTTAAGATTAACACTTCTCAATTGTAAAGATTAAGCTGTAAAGATTGGATTTTTAACACATAGATTATGTCAATCTAACTTTTTCATTTCATCAAATCATTACTTTCCCCAAATGTTGAAATAACATTCATTGTATGTCAATTTAACACAAACTGTGATTCTTGACGGCATTGAAGTGTTTTTTTTTTTGTGTTAATTTTTTACTTTACTTATGCGTGTTACTTTTTAACATATTTGCTGTATGTTAAATTAACATATACAGCATAAATGAGAGTGGATGATTTGAGACATATGAAATATGTTAAATTTGACACATCATTTCTTACAGCGTACCGCACGATCTCGAGATTTCTTCTCAACGAACTTTGAAACGCGGCCGACGTCTAACGGGAGCATTCGCGTTTCCGAGCAAGTGCATAATTCCCCCGAGAGACGCTTCCCCTGTCGTCGAACGTTGGCCGCATCTCGAGACGCGTCGCTATAGAGAAGAAACGTCGCAGACGTACCGTAATGAGCGTGCACTTTGTAATTCGGCGATATTCGACAATCGGCGAGAACCGCGCGTCGCGATATCCGAGTGTTTGCCCTCGTGCAATGAATAGCAATGCAGTAGCGGCGCGCGGCAACGGATGACGACTTTTGCGGTGGTGATGTTGGCGGTGGTGGTGATGGTGGTGGTGGCGGTGGTGGTGGTGGTGGTGGTGGTGGTGGTGGTGGTGGTGGTGGCGGTGGTGGTGATGATGGTGGTGATGGTGGTGATGGTGATGGTGGTGGTGGTGGTGGTGGTGGTGGTGGTGGTGGCGATGGCGGTGGTGGTGGTGGTGGCGGTGGCGGTGGTGGCGGTGGCGGTGGTGGTGGTGGCGGTGGTGGTGGTGGTGGTGGTGGTAATGGTGGTGGTAATAGTGATGGTGACGGTGGTGTTGGTGATGCTGATGGTGGTGGTACCTATCGTGGCTTGGGTCGGTTCGCCACGGTTCGCCATGGTATGCCTCGACGCGGCTTAGCTGGCGACGAGGCGACGGTGAAGAGGAGGATGACGCACCCACACGTGTAGCGTCGCCTCGCACACCTTTCGGACAGCGCGCAGCAGCGATTTGCTACAGAGAGCCACTACACCCACCGCGCGATCGAGCTAACACACCGGACGACACAAGTTCTCTTCGATTAACCCCTGCCGGTGGCCCGGCGCGCCGTGGCGCAGCGGGGAGCGGTGAGACGAGGCGAAGCGTGGCGAGACGAGGCGGGGCACGGCGCAGAGCGGCGCGATTCGACTCGCAGTTGCGACGTGCAGTCGGCTCTCGGCAGTGTAGCAGCCGCCTGAAACCCCATAAAAGCCCGGGGTCCGAGCGGCCCACGGTCAGTTGTCATTGCGGGCCCACCGGAAGCACGTGTCTGCGAAGTCGGGACGCGCGCCGATTGATCGTGTGCCGGGAGAGACGAGATCTGAGCGAAAAGGTTGTCATTAATAGAGAGACCCACGCTCTCTCTCTCTCTCTCTCTCTCTCCCTCTCTCTCTCTCTCTCTCTCTCTCTCTCTCTCTCTCTCCTCCCTCTCTCTCTCTCTCTCTCTCTCTCTCTCTCTCTCTCCCTCTCTCTCCTATCTCTTTCTCTCTGTCCGGTGAGAAGATAATCAAACGCGCTCCCCTCGCTCCGCTCGCTCCGAGATAACGGGCCCCGCGGCCCGTCGCGGCAGCCTCGGCCGACCTGTGACAACCGGCGCGGATTATCGTGCGTATCTTTTCGCGCGAGCGCGTTCTCCACGTTTCTTTCGCCCGCGAGGGAATCGGTCGTTCGGGAACGCGGTATAGCACGTGGCTGAGAACTATTATAAGAGATGCGAGCGCGACGCCAGACAGAGCGACGCTTCCGTTGGCAAGAGGCGTCGCGTTGGGTCGCCGTCTATCTCCGTCGTCGCGGGGAGGGATCGCATGAAAGTAGAGAGGAACGCGTGTTTCGCGCGTATAAATAAATAAATAAGTACGTAAATAAATATATATGTATAAATATATGGATGTGTATGTGTATGTGTATGCATGCATACGTGCGTGCATGCATATATGCGTGTACATATGTATATATATACATGCGTGCATGTGTATGTATGTATATATAAAAACATGCGCATATATAAAAACATATACATATATATGCATATTAGGCGTGGCGCGACCGTCGGAATTCGAGATATCGCGGACGAAACTCGGTCGCGTGTACATCAACGCGGTTTCCGTGATCGCAATCGCGATCGCGATCGAGGAGGACACCAGTCAGCGGCGCGGCCGCGTTCGCGCTCGCGTTCGCGTTCGCGCTCGCGCGGGAGGATCTCCTCCTCCTCCTCCTCCCACCAGGGTTCAGCAGACGACTCGCGGTCAGTCAGTCAGTCAGTCGGACGTTTGCTATCCGATACGGTTAGCGTGCGCACTCGGAGGACGAAATCAGTGTCGCCGCCGCCGCCGCTGCCGTCGCCGTCGCTACCGCCGCCGCCGTCGCCGCCGCCGTCGTCGTCGTCGCCGTCGTCGCCGTCGCCGCCGTGTCAGATGCGCACCGGCGTTACTCCGTGAAGGAGAAGCGAGTACGGTCGGGAGGTAAAGAGAATAACAGAGACGTAATACACGGGTGGCGCGAGAGGGCGGAGGAGGGCGAGAAACAAGACGAAACGACGAGGAGCGACGGAGAGAAGGAAAGAAGGAGCGGGCGAAGAAGGGAGAAGGAAGAAGGAAAGAGGGAGGGAGGGAGGGAGAGAGAGAGAGAAAGAGAGAGAGCGAGAGAGAGACGCGAACGAAGCCGACGACGCCGCGCCGCTCTCCCGTGTCTCTTCGTCTCTCGGTGCGCTCTCGCGGCCGGCGTGTACCTACCTACACCTACCTACCACCTTATAAAACGTGCGCGCAGTATCGCGCGCTCCGAACCGGCGCGCTGCGCGACGAAAGCGCGAGGCGCGAGAGGAACGTGAATCGAGCGATCGTGCGAGTCGTGCGAGTGCGACTCTGGCCTGTTCGTCGCGATAGCGCGAGTGAGGCTTTCTCGCAGTTCGCTCCGCTTCGTCTCGTCACGTTACGCGCGAGAGCGAGCGGCGAGCGAGCGAGCGCAGTGGCTCTCGCGCGCGCGCGCGCGCGCGCGCACACGCGGTAATGCAGAAAGTTCGCCAGGGGAACTTGGCGTTGAACTTTCGCGCACGCACTATTATCGCGACGCATGCCGCGCAGAGACGGTAGACGACACGCACTCGCTTGTATCGTACCACGGGATTCTCTACGTTTCCAGATAGTAACGCGTCGTCTTCTTCTTCGCCAATCGTCGTCGTCGTCGTCGTGGGTCTTTTTTGCACGGCCCGTCGCTGCCGCCGCTAACGGGCGAATAGGTTACGTGGTGTGCAGAATAGTGCAGAAAGTTTTGTGCAGTGAACGGTCGTTAATAGACTAGTACCCGCGGCTCCTACGGCTACGAATAGGGAGAGCGAGAAAGAGAGAGAGAGAGAGAGAGAGAGAGAGAGAGAGAGAGAGAGAAAGAGAGAAAGAGAGACAGAGGGAGAGAGAGAGAGAGAGAGAGAGAGAGTGAGGAGACAGACACTGAGGGGGGAGGGCAGAGGCGAGAAAGAAAGAGGGAAAGGAGAAAGAGCGAGAGGAGGAGAAGCGTGCTATATGCGTAAAGGCAGCGCGCGCGAGTGCCAGAACAGAGTGCGAGAGAGTAACTGGCTGATAAAGCGATAGAAGAGGAGGAGCGTAAAGGGTGGTCGCGATACGCCGAAAGTCGCTAAGATGCAGTTTCACAGTGGCCTGATGTTACCAATCCTACTCGCCGTCGCGCTCTGCCTCCTGTTGAACGTGTTGACGTTACACGCGCGGCAGGTCGCACCTTTGATAGAGGACGACTGGGCGAGAAGACCGCATCGTGCCGCCGGTAAGTCTCCTTCTCACTCTGCGATGTAGCTCGCTTATTTTCACGTCGTGTTCACGTCTCCTGCATCGTAACCGGGAGAACCAACGTCGTCGTCGTCGTCGTCGTCGTCGTCGTCGTCGTCGTCGTCGTCGTCGTCGTCGTCGTCGTCGTCGTCGTCGTCGTCGTTGCCATGATGACCGTAATCGTGATTATTACTGCTGCTGTCGCCGCCGCCGCCGCCGCCGCCGATGACGACCGACGGACTTGGTTCCCGATGAGAGAGGCGATCGCCTTACGTTTAGCGCTTGATTTCACCAGCGGTATCGCGAGTGGTTCGCTTGTCCTTTAAAGGTTAGACAGCGACGTGCTCCGATGGTGCTCGCGTGGTTCTCCGAGTGCGGTCTTACATAATGAGAGAGGAGAGAGGGGAGAGGGAGAGAGGCACATAAAAAAATGGAGCGAAAATATCGGTGCTCGTGTGCGCGTCCTCGGCGTAGCATCGGATGTCGCGATTGCAAAGGAGGCTTTTTTCGGCGTACTCGCGGTAGCTTTCACCGTGTAAACTCCCCTGTTCCTTCTTCGATCTGTCTCGTCTGTTTATATCGCTCGTTACCGTCGCCACGCGCTGTCACGTGCGGCTCTCTCGGCTCTTCGTCCACATTCGCTCGCTCGCTGTGTAAACTCGCTTCGCATCTGCGGAGTCGGATTCCCAGGCGTACTCGTTCGTGTCTTTCCGATTCGCGGAATATCGTCCGGAAAGAGCCGTCCTCGCTAACGCGGCTTTCCCGTCGCGTCCCGCGTTTCCTCGTGTTCTATCGATCGCAGGAATCGCAGGAGAAATCGAGGAGTCGCATTCGTAGAAAATGTGCAACACGCGATCAAGGATAAGAATAGAGAGATCTGTCGCGGTCTCTCGCGTCTCCTTTCTTCGTCCGCTATCATTCATTCATTCAGCTCCGTCCTTCTTTCCCTTCTAACCTTTTTGCCCCTTTTTTTTTCGTCTTATCTATCCATCTCTTCCCCGTCACCAAGTACGTCACGCGCATCCAATTTTTCTCCTCGTTCAAACGCGCATGGTGTTCTCCCGAGCGGGCCCCCAACAACGTATCGAGTTTCCAAGCGACAGTGATCCGTCCCGCTTAACACAATTCGCAGATATTTCAACGATATCGAGCATTCGCGGGCAATTATCCTCGCGAGATAGAATTCGCGGATCGCTGCGCGCATCCCGCTTGTTCTTCCTTCCTTTCTTTCGTTCTTGAGAATTTTTCGCTCAGATCGTATTTCTTGGCCCCAAGGACTCCGTGAGACACCTGTTGAGCGCGGCGTACGGTCGCTGATGCTAATCTCAATTAGTATTTATCGCCGAGGTGGCGACAGTGGACCACGACACGAGTCTCATGTCTGAGCCGATGCCGCGCGGATATAAACATTAGGCGCGCACGCTTGCGCCTTTTTAGCGGAGTGCCTGGCGAGCGACGTTTTCCCGGGTGGTCTTTTTTTCGTTTCTTTACATTACTACAGACACCGATAATGCAAGCGGCTTGTTCCGCAACGCGCGACGATTCTAAAAATATACACACGGTACTTCGCTCGGCGCTGTTTGATCGCCGACTTCGATTTTCGATGCTCATAAATTGCCCCGATCGAAGCAGCGCTCTTCTGACTGATCCGAAAGTATCTTCTCGTGCTTTTTGCATTTCTTTTTTTCTTCACTCGCGCAAGCCGCGCGTGTACTCCGTACACGGGAATTGATGCACGTTTTCGAACGTCCCCTTCTGAAAGAAGGTTGTTTTTGCGTTTACACGTGTACAAATATTGACCCTTTGTGCTCCAAGCGCCAATTCGGTTCGGTTTGAGATTTGCCATTCCCACGCACATCAATATGGCGATTGCGATAAAAGACCGTGCCAAGTTCAAAGAAAGGTTACAGACTACAAAACCGAGAGAGAGAGAGAGAGAGAGAGAGAGAGAGAGAGAGAGAGAGAGAGAGAGACTGCTGATAAGTGAATTCCTTTTAATTGATTCGAGGCTTTGACAAAAATCTACGAAGCGGAAAGGGTTAATCTATAGACGCGAGTTGACAAAGGAGAAGAATTTTCTTCGTGCAAAATAGCGCCTCTAAACTTGCGCGCGCTATGCGCTCTCTCGTCGCGCCGTTCTTGATATTCGCGTCGACTCGACCAATTTCTACCCCGGCCTCATACGATGGCAGATTACTTCGGAAACGTGTGTTCAAGAGCGCCTTAAAATTTCACGTAAATGGACTTTATTCACATGCTGCCGCGAGGCACGATCGAACCTTTTTCTCCCGCATGCCCGCCCTCGCGATCCTCGTCGAGCAGCCGATCCTCCATACAAGATTCGCGACTAATTGGCTGCAGCCACGAAGACAACGCCGCCGTTGTGCCGTTAAAGAAGTAAGCCAATGCGTTTTTTTCTTCCTTAAAGTAGGTAAACGGTGGCGTTACACACGTCGCGCTCGCAACGCGCGAGACGATGCTCCGTCGCGTCGTGTCCGCACGCGTCGCAATCTTCACGCAGAGTCGTCGCGTTGCTTCACTTCCGGATACGCCTGATTATCGCGTGATCTATAGCAAGAACGAGAAAGAGAGAGAGAGAGAGAGAGAGAGAGAGAGAGAGAGAGAGAGAGGCAGGAAGAAAAACGACAAATGGAAAAAGGAGACGACGGAGAGCACGACGGATTCGCGATTGCATCCGTCGTCGGCAACGCTTGAGAATTGGAGTTGCCGCAACTCGTCCGTGCGACGCGGAACTCGCGTCGCGTCTCGAAAATTTAATTAATAAATGTGTTATATGAAACAGAAGGTATAGATACGGATCCAAGAGAATCTAAGTCAAGAAGCTGCGTGAGAGCTGATTAATTTCTCATCGAAGCCTGAGCAAAAGCGGGCGGTGTCTGTGGAAGAATTTGTATCGTGTATACAAACAGCGATTGTGAAAAGTAACTGTAAATAATAGAGTATAATAACAATAGAATATAATAAATAAAAGAAATTACGCGAAGGTCATCTATTGTGAAGGAAGATGCAAAGTGGGATTCGTGAGCCCACAGCGCCGCCGACATCCGGTCTGATCTGTGCGATAGATCGACGGCGTGCGCGCGTGCGTGTGGGAGTTTTTACCTTTCTGCCCTTCTTGCGCGAAATGCACGGAGATTTCTCTAAAATCGAGACAGCACGTTCACATCTCTCCCGTTCCTTTGAGAAAGGCTGCACCGCTGAGGAGAAGATCGTATATATTTAGACGAGTTGCAGACACAAAACGACTTACCACCACCTCCGCGCGACTGTCTCTTCGTTTCTCTTCTTCTCTGTTCTCTCTGCTCTCTCTTTCTCTCTCCCCTCCCCCTCTGTCTCTCCCACTCCACTCTCTCTCTCTCTCTCTCTCTCCTAAAAATGAAAATCGAATTTATCACGTAATTAGATGTTAATTATTTCTCAATTAGCTGCTGCAGCCCCGAATTACACTGCTCACATCCAGTCGCTGAAAGTTGAGTTTTAATCGTCGAAACACATGCGGAGCAACTGATTGGAAGATAATTGGCACCTAATTTTGCAATAGATTCGATTTCTACTGCAGGTTTTCCTTCTAGGGAGAAGCGTGGTAAGCGTGAAAAATACGGCTCTTTATTCAGGACATTCTACTTACAGTGGGGAATACAGCCTTGTACATCTACATCGGTAGATCAAGATGCTACTTTCTGCTACCGTCCGATCAATACTCGAATTATGACGTTGACTCGGTACCGGCATCGACTCGGTACCGGACGGGGCACGGCAGGATGCATGAAATAGATTGCGTATTCCCATTATCCTCAAATAACATAGGTGCGGTTCGCGCTTTTCACATTTCCTCGTAGCGCGCAGCCTTGCAACCTTGACGAAGGAACGCGCACGGTACGACGGATATCGCGGTTCCCAATCTCAAGCGGATGAGAAATTCGGGAATTGACGGCGAATGCGTCGCGACGGAGGAGCTACGGCGCGCTTGCGTTTGCGCGGTGTATGCGTGTGCATAAATTCTCCGTTTCTCCTTCCTCCCCGTTTCGCCGCGTGAGAAACGACGGATATTAATCGCCTGATTGGGGACAAAGATTTTGAATGGTAGCTCGGTAGACACAACGCACATTAACGCGGGCCCGCGAGACTTCAAAGTAGACACACCTACGAAGGCAAGCGTGACATAGTGCTGCTACGGCGTCTTCTTGCTTTCGTACGTTGTAGGTCGGCTGAACGACAGAATAAGACGCTAACGGTCGTAAAAAGAGCGGAAAAGGGGTAAAGAGACGAAGAGAGGGAGAGAGAGAGAGGGAGATTCTTTGTTGTGATTATATACTGTATGTATTATGTATGAAAAAGCGTTTAACATGATTTGCGATGTCTGTTGGCCAATATATTATTATTAATATTAATATTATACTTGTGCGGCATTAAAACATTTTTCTCTTTTTTTTTTCCCTTTTTTTTTAAGAAATTTTTTTCTTCCTCCTAAAGCACACGGCGTCCTATCGATTTCGGAAAAGAGAACCATGAGATTTTTCTGAGGAAAGACGATGTATGGAACGCGAAAATTCGCATATGCGGCGTGACGCGACACGGCGTTCGGATGTCACAGAGAAAATTGACGCCTGTAAACATCGCACATCGTTGGTAGACTTGCGATAGCGAGTGATCCGGCGATAGGTCGATGACGAGTTAATTGTCGACTTAGGTTGTGCCCGAAGGCTTCGCTCTTGGGGTTCAAGAGAATAGTCCGCTTTCGGCGAACGGAGTCGTAAGTCCGCGGAGCGCCGCAACGACGGTTACGTCGTATAATTGCCAGCATAATTGTTTTCGATAAGTTGGTTCAAAGTACAGTCCCCTATTTAAGATTGTAAGAAACGTAATAACGCGCGCGATCGTGACGGAACTTGATGAAATGCGACGACGGCGGCTCTGAGGTTCCTGGTTGTTGCCCTCGTTGTGTAGATAACAATTTTCTTTTCTCTTTATAAACTTTGCATAAAATACTTCGATACTTTGCATGAAATTTCCAATTTTATCGCTCTTGTCGAAGGTGCAGCCGCGCTAATCACGGTCGTGTTCGCGTCACTTGCATCGCAGCGTTACGCTGGCAAGAAGAAAAACAAAAAAGGGAAAACCACATCGACAGTCGTCGTATCATCGCACGAATGCACGAATTCCGCAGTTAATTTCATTACGGAAACACGCGTCGTCATGCGGATTGCTTCTTTTTTTCGCGCGCGTTCCCACAGAGCGTCGGTTCTCGTCCCGATTTTACGAGCCGTCTCGATATATTCTCCGCGCGAGATAAGATGCGTCATAACGAGGGATCGCGCGCCTTCTCCACCGCGTTTGCTTAACTTTTCACCGGTCCGCTGAAATAATATCGTACGCGCTACACTTGAGACGGATCAGTTTAGTCTAGACTGCACTCGCGCGAGCGCGTTATTTTGGCGCCATTCTATACATAGAGAACCTTGTCCAGACTGTAATCGTTGAGACCATCCGGGGGGACGTCATCTCGCGTTTTTAATGAAAAATCACGCCCGCTATCTACGCTGTATCTAGCGGAGTTCGTTCTCTCGCGCAGGAGAAGAGAAAAACAAAACGAGATGTCTGTTTCGTATCGTCGACGCCGCTTTCGCTGGATTCCGCGAGCGATTCGACGATTCTACCGTCGAAAGTATTCTGGAATTATTTCACCTCGGTTACTTGCCCTCACACGCGAAATGGCGAGTTGGATAGATTTATGCGAGACGCGGAGAAATTTTTATATTAAATTATATTTATTATAGATATTAGATAGAATTATAGATATTTTTATATTAAAAGACATTCAACACACATGACCTTGACCTGACCTTGGAGACTGAGTCGCCGAGATGAGACTGTCACATCTGCCAAATAGAATAGAATATGCATCATATGTCGGGTGACTTTTTTATTTAAAAAATTTTTCCCCGAAATTCCTAGTCTTCGAAATATCGGGACGTTGCGATACTTTTTCCGCAGTTTTTATAGATACGACGAGCCGTACTCAAATGGTATTTTAATTATATTTTAATGGTATTTTAATGACATGTTTTAAAGGCTAAGGCTAAGGCCAAGTCCAAAAGCTTAAAATAGCAAACTGTGATTACGATCGTTTTTGCGATTTTGCGTAGATCTGGCGCGTTTCAATTTGCAGCTATATACAGTTCAGCGATCAAATAGTGAGACAGATTTATTTATAATAATTGCCATTATCGCTATCGTGTATGATGAGTGTCTCGTGCAAAAGTCTCTTTCTCTCTCTCTCTCTTTCTCTCTCTCTCTCTCTCTCTCTCTCTCTCTCTTTCTTGTTTGGAAAAAACGACGAAAAGAATCGGGGTGTCTTTGCAGCGTGGTCATTCGTCGCGCCGAGAAATCTCGACAATTTTGGGAACGAATTAACGCCACTCGTACGCACATAGATGCGTCTACCGCGACGACGGTCGGACACTTGTCGCATTTTCGCGACAAGTCGGACGAGGCCAATCGGAATCGGCGGATTTCTCGACGTGCGAATCGACACGTGCCGGTGGGAAGAAGTTCGGTGCAACACGAACGGCCACTTACCGCCACTTACTTAGCCACTTATCGACGTAACAACTTATTCGCCCGACGATTCCGACCTAAGGCCAAGCTTGAATTTTGGCATAATTCCAACGGCCAGTTAACTCAATCACTCAGTCACGAGGTGCGCGACATTTTTTCCCCGTCCATCCGTCGGCTCCTCCCTTCCGTTCAATCGAGAGGCGAGCTGTGTGTGGCGGCGGTTCGCATTCATACCTTCGCGGCGCCGACGACGAAAAGAACGAACGAACGAACGAACGAACGAACGAACGAACGAACGAACGAACGAACGAACGAACGAACGAACGGAGCGAACGAACGAACGGACGAACGAACGAACGAACGGAGCGAACGAACGAACGGATAAACGAACGAACGAACGGAGCGAACGAACGAACGGACGAACGAACGAACGAACGGAACGAACGAACGAACAAACGGACGAACGAACGAACGAACGAACGAACGGACGAACGAACGAACGAACGGAGCGAACGAACGAACGGACGAACGAACGAGCGGAGCGAACGAACGAACGGACGAACGAACGGAGCGAACGAACGAACGGACGAACGAACGGACGAACGAACGAACGAACGGACGAACGAACGAACGAACGGACGAACGAACGAACGGACGAACGAACGAACGAACGGAGCGAACGAACGAACGGACGAACGAACGAACGAACGGACGAACGAACGAACGGAGCGAACGAACGAACGGACGAACGAACGAACGAACGAACGGAGCGAACGAACGAACGACGAACGAACGAACGGAGCGAACGAACGAACGGACGAACGAACGAACGAACGGAGCGAACGAACGAACGGACGAACGAACGAACGAACGGACGAACGACGTGTCCTTCCGACACACGAGGCTCCCCTACGTAAGATTTGGTTTTTCTCGGACGAATGCGCATATTTACATACCGCGCGCGTACCACGAGCACACAAGCACTCCGCACCGCGCGGCACGTCGTAGATGCGCCGCTCGCGCTTATCAGCGCAGCCGTCGCGCCGCGGAGGATTTGGCTGAAAGGCTTGGCGAACGTGAATGCATCGCATGACGCGTGCACTGACTTAAGTTGCGGGCACAAGGTCGGCATTTCTCAGTTGCGCGTAACATCGTGTAGATGTGCAAAATCTCTCTCTCGCTCTCTCTCTCTCTCTCTCTCTCTCTCTCTCTCTCTCTCTCTCTCTCTCTCTCTCTCTCTCTCTCTCTCTTCCTCCCCCTCCTTTCTTCCTCCCGCCACACCCTCGCCCCTTTGTGCTAATAATAGTGCAGGAGTAAAAATCGTGCGCGGAGCGACATACTATATTCGCTTTAATTTCTCCGTTTCACATCATATTCTCCGCGTCATTGACTTGGGCAAAAGTTTCGAGTACTTTGCGTGTGTATTATACGTATGAACGCTGTGCAAACTCTGTAGCACGAAAGGCGACCTTTCTGCATGGCAATGTTGCGGCTGAGCAACAGTATAATCTCTTTTTTTTTTTTATAGAATAATTTAATTTTATAGAATAATTAAAGATTCATTGAATGCACGTTGTGTGTAACTACATGCAACTGCGAACCACGATAGCAGGCCACGAAACGGCATGTTCGTCTTTCGTGGCTGGCAAAAAAGCACACAGGACAGAGTTATCTCTACCGTGCTCGCACCGTTAAACGCGACGACACTAGTCTGAAAAGCCTCGCGACACCGAAAGAGACTCAAAGATATGCCTGCCAACCCTGCTCCGCCGGCCTCCTTCCCGACAAGTCTCGAAGTAATAGCCTGTCGTAGAAGACAGAGTTGTGGAAGAGAGACGATCTTCCGGTACAGATATATATCGATACATGCTGCCGAGGAGGAGCGAACGCAGCCGGACTTTTCCATCGGCGATCCGGATAAGATAAAGGCAATCTCGATATCACGAGCGAAATGAAGCGAGACTCGATAATGTCGAGCGGATTAGAGGGAAGAGGAGAAAGGAAGGTGAAGAAACGCGCAAGGAGGAGAAGGACGCGATCGCGTATTCTCGTACGCGGCCGTCCGCGTAAATCTGCATGCCGACAGATATCGGCGGCGCATACATAATAAACGGCCGGCCGCGCGCGACACCGTATCGCCGTGCCGTTTTTAGCGGAGGCGCTAAAAACGCGCGCGGACACGGCGGGAGACGCTATCGCGAGAAAGTCCCAGCGAGATCACATCGCCGCCGCGCCGGTGCGCGAGGACGTGCGCGGAAGGGTTTTGTCCTTTCCTCCGGGAACTTGACGCGCGCTTCACAGTCGCGAGCGTTCTCATCGAGCGGTCGCTTTACGGCGCGTTACATAAAGCGACATCCGTGACGTGCGCGCGCACGCGAGAGAGAGAGAGAGAGAGAGAGAGAGAGAGAGAGAGAGAGAGAGAGAGAGAGAGAGAGAGAGAGAGAGAGGCTCGCCACGTGACATACGACGTGTTTAATGCCTCTTCCTGAGACAATCTAAGTGTAATTATAGAGCGCCAATAGACGCCGCGCTCTCGCGCGAATCCGGTGTATCGTCGCGATGCTTCTCCGGAAAGCTCGCTATGAAACTCGTCGCCGTTTACGAACGTAATGTGCCAAGTGCTATTAATGAGAATCTAAATTACTCGGCGGCGGGGTGAGGGGCAGGCCGGACGGGTTGGCGAGGTCGGGGTGAGCGAGCGAGTTTCTCCGACCGGAGCGACGAAACGTGACGCGTATCGAGCCGTCCGCGTCGTCAACGCTGGACCAGACGAAGAGAAATGTCTTCGTTCCGGCGCGGACGGGACGAGCGACACGGAGACACGGTTCCCTCTTCATTTCCGAATGTTACGAGACACGATCGCGCTTTTGTCTCGTCCCGCTTTCTCCCGATTATCTTTCCTCCCTGCTCCCTCCCCCTCCCTGCTCTTTGACAGGCATCGCCACGTAGTGGGATAACTGTTATTACGTGCGCTTCGCATCACGTGTCAAGCGGGACATGAGAGAGAGAGAGAGAGAGAGAGAGAGAGAGAGAGAGAGAGAGAGAGAGAGAGAGAGAGAGAGAGAGAGAGACAGAGACAGAGAGAGAGAGAGAGACAGAGACAGAGACAGAGACAGAGACAGAGACAGAGACAGAGACAGAGACAGAGACAGAGACAGAGACAGAGACAGAGACAGAGACGAGAGAGACAGAGAGAGAGAGAGAGAGAGAGAGAGAGAGAGAGAGAGAGAGAGAGAGAGAGAGAGAGAGAGAGAGAGAGAGCGCAGTGCTAAAGGTGAAACTCGATACGAACGGATAGTTACTGTCGCGAGGAGGAGGAGGAGGGGGGAGAGAGGAGAGAGGAGAGAGAGAGAGAGAGAGAGAGAGAGAAGAGAGAGAGGAGAGAGAGAGAGAGAGAGAGAGAGAGAGAGAGAGAGAGAGAGAGAGAGAGAGAGAGAGAGAGAGAGAGAGAGAGAGGAGAGAGAAGAGAGAGAAGAGAGAGAGAAGAGAGAAGAGAGAGAGAGAGAGAGAGAGAGAGAGAGAGAGAGAGAGAGAGAGAGAGAGAGAGAGAGAGAGAGAGAGAGACGGAAGAAAGGAAGGCAGGCGCGAAGGAAACGGATAGACGTCACGTTCGTAAATCCATCTGAAAGAGATACAGCAGCGGGGGCGGAACAAGGGGAGGAGAGAGGTGAAAAGACGAAAAAACGAAAGCACGGCACGTGTTTGCCATTCGCTTAACCATCTCGCAAATTACGGCCCCGGTGTATTCTGCTTCTTTTTTCACGCTCGCATTATTTATATTAGCGAGCGAGGACACGCGCGTGCTTGCGACACTCGCAACGAAAGTATGCAACGAAGGGTGCGTGACCTAACTTCGTCTCTCTTTCGCTCCCTCTCTTTCTTTCTCCCTCTCTCTCTCTCTCTCTGTCTCGCGATTGGCCTGTAAAATCGGCGCGTTCGCGATTTGAATATTCCGTTTCGACGAGCGCCGGCTGATGCCGTTCGAAAGCGGATCGCATAATTGAAAAGCGCGTTCCAGATACGTCTTGTTTGCGAGGAGACGCTCGGCGAGACGACGCGACGATACTGAAGCGTGGGTAGAATCAACGGGTCTCCTCGTCGTGTCTCCTCGAGCACGTGATACGGGCGGATGATATAATGATGCTTAGACATCGGCAAAGGAGAGAAATTCCTTTCGTCCGTTGGCAAGGGTACGCGCGAGTGAGTTGCGAATGTACACGGCCGAAACGCGTGAGATCCGCGAAGCGCCGCTATTAATTCTCGGAGGATGGGACTCGCGTTGAAAGCCGCCGCTTTGGCCGCGTTTAGAAATTTGAATGATAAGGGAGGATCTCAAAGCGACAATGACTACGGGACAAACAACATTCGTCGCAAATTTTAGCTGCGAATTAGCAAGAACCGGTGTTCCTTTCGGCGATTTTACAAAACGACTCGGCTCATGGTTTTTTTAAGGTTTTATAAAAGCCTCAGAAATTGTTAACACTTCAAGATCGCGCACGATGTAACTACTCACTCTAAATATTATTACAGCGATAAGAGAGGAAGCGTATTAAAATATTTGTAAATCTTGTTGGTGTATTCGTTCAATCTCGTGAGGCCTCTCAATATTTAAATCTCTTTGAGTTTCCAATTAGATCTCTAAGTAAATCTCTAATTAAATATCATTAGATGTTAAACATTTTATTAGGGCTACTGGAAAGTCTTTTCGTATTTTAACCCTTTGAGTCACACGATTGAGTGAGTGATTGAATTCGCACAATAATCATGATTCTATACGTTTTTAGGATCGCTGAGTTTGAATTTGTCATCAGGATTTCAAAACAATGCGATCCAAGGTGGGAAACGCAATATAGAGGCTTGAAAGGATATTTAGTTGACGAATCCGTATAAAAATTATTATTCTTCGCATTTTATTGAATTCCTGGATCAATTCTAATAGCACATTCGTGTTTAGCACATCCAAATTTATATAGAACTATGTGTCGCTTCCTTTGCAAAGAAAAATCATTTGTTGGAATAATAATAAATAAATTATTTATAGCAAAATATTCGACAAATTTTCGAACTATCTGCACATATGTAACGCATTCAAGACTGTAATATGTAAAGTAAATTGTATGAATGTAAAGAGAAAAATGTTGTAGATTATCGAATTCCAACACTATTCCACATTTTTTGTTTTTCTTCAATATTTTGTTTATATCATGAAAAATATTAATATAACAAAAATTTATTCAATGGATTCGTAATCAGCGACTTCAAAATGATAAATGTAATATAGAAAACTGCTTCTTTATGAGAAAAACAATACTTAGAATAACTTTTCAGAATCAACTTTTCAGCACAATTCTACAAATTTTCGGAATTTAGCTTCAATATTTTGTTTATAACAAGAAAATATACCAAAATCTTATAGTGGATTAATAATCAGCGACCTCAGAAACATAAATTTAGATGAAAAAAATAATATGTTTACGGAGAATTTTTTTTTCAGGAACGAATTTATTCTAAAAACGCTTTTTCGTCTTAGTTCATAACAAAGAAAATATAAACAATATTGATGAAATCAATGAACATTTATCATAATTAAGTATTCAAATAGTGGATAAGCAAAAAAGAATCATTAAAATTGATGAATTCTATGAAATATAATCGAAAAATGAAGAAAATATAAGCGGGATACATGTGTTCCGCTGTGACGCAAAGGGTTAAAGCCTTCAATTTCCGTGGTTATAGTATGGATTCTTAATTTCAATTCAGAATTAATTTAAATTCCAGATCAGTTAACAACATTTTTTTATTGTATATATCAATTTTTATTAAGATCGAACTTACCCCTGGAAAATGGCAGCGTTTGAATCAAGTGAAAAACATGGAAAAACGAAAAGACTTGCTGGTGCCCCTAATAACTGCGAAATTTTCGAGTTGTCTGAAATGCGCTTGCGGTTGAGGTTGCTCTACAACAGCGTACGATGTGCGATAGAATCGGCCCTTGCCCTTCAGGAGTACAGACACGGGGGGTACAGACGCTCCAAGTTGCGTCTTACGTCGCGAGATGTGAAGTCGCACCGCGAGCGAGGCGCCGCAATATATCGAACGGAAGAAAAGCGGGGCGGGAAACATCACGGTCGTCAGATCGCTGTTGAGAGAGAGAGAGAGAGAGAGAGAGAGAGAGAGAGAGAGGAGAGAGAGAGAGAGAGAGAGAGAGAGAGGAGAGAGAGAGAGAGAGAGTTGTACGATTTACCTTACACACCATGCTACACTCCGCGTGACTCGCATATTTTCGATGCTACACTAGCGTGTAGCTCTCTTGGACTCTCCTAGTTACTTAGGGCCGGCTTTGCGATTAGAACGACTTAGCGTGTATGCACGCGCGCGCGTGCGAGCGGTGCAATGCCCTCGTGCAAAACGAGCCTCTCCATTTCCCTTTCCCTAACTTGCGCATGGCCAAGTCTCTCTCTCCCGCTCTCGTCCCTCTTGTTCTATCTCATACGCACGCTCGTACGCATCCTCTCTCTCTCGCGCGCGCTTTGTTAAATCTTGGAAATTTTGCAGAAAATATCTGAGAGAGAGAGAGAGAGAGAGACAGAAATATCGCGCGCGCGCGCGCGTGATGTAAGAAAAAATGGACATTGCTGAGAGGGTAAGCGGGAAATCGGTGGAATTAGTCGAGCGCGTGATTATGTATTATTCATTTCGCAATAAATTTTGTTCATACGTAACAAACTCCGCTCTACTTTTTGCTTCCCGCTGTGCTTTCAAATCTCTCCCACTTTCTCTTCCCTCGTCTCGACTTGGGACACAATGTTGCGTGCTGAATTCCTCCGAAACCTCTTCGTCTTGCACTTCGCACTGTGCCTGAAGCGTCCGATATTCATTCGGAAGTTTTATTATTTCCGACGTTCTAACACGGACTCGGCCGTCGTGACGGCGCACAGTGGGGCGAAAGAAAACCGAAAACCGGACATTCGAGCCAAAAAATTAAATTTATAAAAGTGCCCAGTTTTGGTATGTTTTTTTGTTCTTTATACTTCAGTCTATTTAAAAATATGTTTCAGTTATCGAATATGATTGAAATTCCTACTGAAATTACTTAACAAAGTTCACACTTGGTGCAACTGGTGAGGATCCATCGTTTCGACACATATTGCGTTAGAGAATTATCATATTAAAACTATACAAGGGCAATAGCTGAAATTTTTGCAACATAAAAAGTAATGTTCAAACTTGATATTAAGATTAAATCGTCATATTAAAAGAGTATCTGGATATGCATAACAAATATATCTAAAATAATAGAATTCATGCGATCAGGATTCAATACTTCAAGCTACCAAAAAGTTTACGGTTCGAAACGGTCCGAAACGTACGATACAGCAATCGATAGCTAAAAGCGTCTAGTTTACAAAAACCCTCCATAGTTCACCCGTCACGACCCGCCTAAAATGAGAAAATTCCATTGAAAGTTATAAACACGGTTATAAAAATGACACAGTCAAGCTGTATAAGAGAGTTCGAAATTATTCTATATTATGTTAAACAAACTTGAATGAGGAGTAAATGAGTGTTTATTTTAATTTTATTATTTTCATACAGGATGTTCAACGCAGGTACACTAAATTCACAAAAAATTTGTTTTTTATAAAATATTATAAAATATTATAAAATACATACATTTCATGAATATACTTTGTATATTTATATATAGTTGGATATGTTTCTAGTATTTTGAACTCATAAAATTCTATAAAAATACATACGAAATATACAAAAATTTAATAAAAAGAACAACGTATTAAATAAAAAATACAAGGTTTTTAATAAAAAATATGTAAACTGCTATCGAAAAATTCTCGTATACTTGTTACTTGTTATTAGATATATAGTATATTTGTAACTTTTCTTTGTTATTTAAGTACTTGTAAATTGTTACTTTTGTGTTTCCTAAAATTTTTCTTGTCATTTATCTATAAAAAACGAGCATTGTCGCATGATCGATCAGTGAAATGTCTGATGAATGGCATTTCATTGATCTAAAGGAGCAAGACTGCAAGATTTCGCACGCAACGGATTTGTTAAACATAATATAGCAAAACTTAGCAATATACACTCATCTGCAAAAAACGGACTACTAAATTTTAGCACAATTTTGTAACATCTTTCAGTAGCGATAACTCAGCCAAAAATCATCATATTGAGATGAAACAAAGCAGAAATAAAAGGTTGGGCATTTCTTATAACAACCAAAAACTTAAAAATAAATTATAAAAATGTTTTACAAAATGGCGGATGTTGAAAATAGACTTCGATTAAAAATTTGTCTTTTAACTGTTGCATTGCTCAGGGGAATTGGTTCTCTGGTACAAAAATGTATGAAGTTTTAAGTTCAGTTTCATTTCAAGTTCATATTTCCTAATAAATTCATAATTTACAATGGATATGTATCCCTAAAATGTGAGAAGTAAGTAGACGAGTTAGTTTAAATTAGATAAAAATGTTTATATAATATTTATATAATAATATATATTAATATTAAAATAAAAAAATTAAAAATTAAAAACTGAAAAGAAGAAAATAAATATTTTTTAAATAAAATACCTTGTTTTTAAAGCATTTGACGCCTTCAGTATACTATAAATACACACACCCAATTATATAGAAATATACAGAATATATCTATGAAATACGCATAAAGTATAGAAAATAAATTTTTTTGGGTTTGATAAACCTTTTGAACAGCTTGTAGATTAAAAAATGATGTTATAATACGTATATACTCGTATATACTGATATATCCTTTACGCATTACCTTACCTATTTATACTATAAATTTTGAATTGTTCTATTGAAAAATAACAATGCACAAGGCGATGTCCGGTTTTCGACCGTTTCGTACCCCACTGTGCGGCGTCGTGAGAGTGACGTGTGTCAATCGGTCGCGTTCGTACTTGAACGCGCCGGATTTTTACGTCGACCGCTGTAAGATAAAACGCTTACGCGCCGCCTCGCCGACGTGCCGCTTGACGACGACGACGGTTAACCGCGGTTTGAAGGTTTGAATGAACGCGCGACGCATATTATCGACGAATGCGAATGAATATGCGTGCGATGCCGACGTACATACCGACCGCATTACGTTACAGCCGTTTCGATTTGCGACCGATTCGTCGATGATTCGTTGCAGCGGAAGTGCGTCAGCGAGGAAAAAACGAGACGTGTTTGCACCTTAAAGAACCTTTCCATTTCACCTGCGTGAACTTTGCTACCGACTGTTTCAAGGTCAATTTTCCCACATGGAGGAAATTGTTATGCATCTCTCTCTCTCTCTCTCTCTCTCTCTCTCTCTCTCTCTCTCTCTCTCTCCTCTCTCTCTCTCTCTCTCTCTCTCTCTCTCTCTCTCTCTCTCTCTCTTTCTCTCTCTCTCTCTCTCTCTCTCTCTCTCTCTCACTCGTGGCTACTCATCGTGTTTTAAGACGATTCATCGGTCAAAGCGTTACAAGAAATGATAGTTTGAACGATCTTCATCACGGCGTAACGTCATCGAACTCAGAGATGCCTCGAGTCCATTTGCGATGAGAATGGTCGAGACGGAGTTCGATCGAGCTTTCCGTTTCGTTCGATCGTCGAGGCTACGCTGCGTGGAACGTGCGTTTGAACCGTCTCTCGTCAGACCGCCGCGGTCTTTTATCGGTGAAAGAACACGAGCGAGAGAGGGAAAGCGATCGCCTCGGGCTCGACGTTTATTAAATTCGAACGTTTCGCGTGAATAACAGCGTCGAAAAATTGATCGTTTCTTTGCTTTCAGAATGCAACTTCGGCAAGCAGATCCGCGAGCTGGGCACCACGTGGTTCGCGGACCTGGGCCCACCTTTCGGAGTCATGTACTGCATCAAGTGCGAGTGCATACCGGTACGTATCAGAGCGCTGCGTGTATCCGTGTGAGAGGATAATGATAAGTCGCCGTACGATCGTTTGCATCATAAACGCATCGCGGAATCTCGACGCACAAAAGGAGCGAGCTGGGCGCGGAAGGATCGCCGCGTTTGAGATTAACACTCTGCCGATCGCGCTCGCGTGAAAATGACAGCCGCATGACATTTCGCGTATGCCGTGCTTAATATTTCGCGTGCATAATAATTTCTGGTAAACAATCAGTCTCACGCCAGAATTTATTAACATACATGAATAAAGAATAATATGTGATTCGTGCGATTGGGGCCTCTCTTCTCTCTCTCTCTCTCTCTCTCTCTCTCTCTCTCTCTCTCTCTCTCTCTCTCTCCCCCTCCCTCCCTCCCTCCCTCCCCCTCCATCCCCCCTGCCTGTCTCTGTTTCTATCTCTGTCTCCTTTGCACTCTCCTTCGAGCTTATTGTCGAGGGATACGCTATAATCACGCTTGGGTGCTTATTATGATTTTTCGTTCCCGATTACGTTTTTCTTGTTCTTTCTTCTCCATCTTTCTTTTTTCCTTCTTTTCTTTAGCTCAAGCCGGCTCCCGTCGTCGACACGCGCGCGCGAGAGCCCGTCGTAAAATGTTATTCATATAAAAAAAGATAAGGGGGAATAAAGTAAGTAAGTAAGTTTCTATCAATGCGCTGATATAACAGAAATAAGAGCGCGCGTATACACGCTTATAATTACGGTCCCCTCGTTCGCGTCTCCCGTGGTATATAATTTAGCGTCTAGGTTAGATAAATACTACGATATTGGCTATAAAGCTAATGTATCAAATGTCGAAACACCAGAGGCCGTTATTCAGGGACTGTGTGCGAGCTTGAATCCGGGACAAACAAACTCGGGGAAAAATTCGCTCGCGAATATCCGCGCCGCGCGGAACACGTCATGTCGTCGTTGTTCGAAGTGACTGCGGCAACGTCAATTAGGCAGAAAGCCCACGGATAATTGGTTAAATAACCCTGTCAGGGAAGTCTTCTCTAAATAATGTCGCACTGATGTTAAAACGTGCAATCTTCGCGCAATGACTGTCCTCATTGACATTCCTTATCGGAACGTTACGCGCGTCATATAAATAGGACGCTTTCGGTGCATTCGTGATTGAAAATATCCACTCACCATTTTGCGTTGATGTCCCGCGTTGACGTCCAGGTCCACCACCTTCTTCACCTTCCACGTCCAGTCAGTCGTCGTCCCACGTCCGCTTTTCGCTCACTTCACTTCACTTCACTTCACTTCGCTGCACTGCACTCGCGACTGCGATCGTTTCGACGATAATTTGACGGTTTAACGAGAAACACGATAAACTTCGACACTTCGGTAGCGCACTCGCGATGTCGTCTTCAAACAAATTGCGCACCGCGTCGCGTTCGGCAAGCCGGAGAGACAGAAGAATGCATTTTCGTTTCGCGGAAACAAAATTCAGTCGGGTCTGAAACAAAAAGCAAGTTTTCTCACTCGTTACATCGGTGGGTGTCGATCTATCGGACATGTGGGCAGACTGTCTTTCTCGTGGAAAACTAATAGAGAGATGTAGAGAGAGAGAGAGAGAGAGAGAGAGAGAGAGAGAGATAGTGTGGTAGTTTTATCTTCAACAGCCTCGGGTGCTGTCATTGTTCGAGACGAAGCCAGCACAACGATCGCGCGTCTGCAAAGCGGCGTGACGCGTCTCTCACGCACGCTTCAATCGCTTCGGAAAACCCGAGGAAATGATGCGCAAAGTCTCTCTCGATCGGTTTATACCCTCACGTCAAAGGATCGCTCGGCAGTCTCGACATGCTTATTTCACAGGGGTCCCGAGAGACCACGTGACTCCCCCGTAATTAAAGAGCACCAACTCGTTAATGTAACAGAAGTTGGAGTATCGCTACGTCACTCATTCGTTAGTTCGACAGAAGTTGCGCTACCGTTACGTTGTTTATTCGAAAGCGTCACACTTCCCACATCGTAATCTCGGCGTGTTACACAATCTCTCGCATTACCCGAGGCCCTCGTGACGTAGAAATTGTGAAAATACGTAACCCCCGCTCGCGATAACCGCCCGAGCAGGTGAGATCGAGATGGCCAATGGAAACACGTAAAAATAAATGATCCTTCACGTCGGATCGACTTCCAAGAGCTGTCACTCAGGCTGCGCAGTAATTAGTGTGAGAATATCGATCGCACTCGATTGTTGAAAAAAAAATTTAACGGAAATGATGAGGAATTTATTGCGCCAAACGTTGCAATCGTACGTGCGTATGCGCGCGCGCGCGCACGCGATAAATAGCCGGTAAATGCTAATGAAACGCGATACTCGATGTGCCTGCCGAGGAGAGAAAATTAATCGTACAGTTGCGAGGAGAGATGCGCGATCATTACGTGTGCGATGTCATTAAATTCCTCGTAGATCGTTAAAGTCCACAGAGTCTAGCGATTCAGTTTGCTTTTTATCTCATAACGTGCTAATAATAGAAGCGATCGCGAGGAGGGGCGAGAGAGAGAGAGAGGGAGGGGGGGGAGGTGCGGTTTCGATTGAAGTAGCTCTGTTTTTCGTGAGAATCGTAAAGTCGATTTCGACGAAAATCTGAGTCAGATTTATCGGGAACGAGCACCACGGCTCAACGTTCCACGGCGGGCACGCGCGTTTTCGAGGCAGTTCGCAGACCGACATAATATTTATTATCGACACGTTCGACTTGGATAAACAAAAGCTTGAATACAAACAACCGCTACTAAATTGACGCGTTGACCCCGCGCCGAGTATTCTTTGTATCGATTAAGTGTCGAGGCGAATTTTGCCTTATATCGATAACCTTGACAATCGCGAGCGCGTCCGTCCGCACGCCGCGAGCATTATCATCCTCCTGATAAACACATTAGGCCGATCAACAGTCGATCAAGCCTTGAGAACGCGCTTTTTTTTGCGCGCGCGCGCGCTCGGACGATCTGCAATCGCGCTCGGTGCTCGCCGTGTTTTAACTTTAGCGCCTTACAGAATCGACAAGTATTTCCCGTTTCCGAAAGATATATTACATTCGATGCCGCCGGGGAAAGAGAGATGGACTACAGAAACACGCAAGCAAGCAAGCAAGCAAGCAAGCAAACAAGCAAGCAAGCAAGAGAGCAGAGGCGTGGCGGCGGCACGCTATATTACGTTCGGCTCTCGTGGACGCGAACGCGAACACGACCTCTATTTTTAGACTTCGGAGGAATGACAGTCCCTCTTCAGTGTACACGAGGAGCTATTGATAGGTCGCGGTCTTCGTTGTGGAAGAAGCAGACGCGTCGTGTGAATCACACACGTCGCAGTGAGAGAAGCCATGTCTCTTCACGTACGAGTCGCCGGGGTAATGTCGGCCCGGAGTCAACACGATCATAAGAAGCCCTTAATGACGCGGATTTATGAGGAAGTCGATTAACCCGACGACGAGTCAACAGACGCGGCAACTTGTCGTCGTCGTCGTTGTCGGCCACGACGGCCGATATCGCGGCGTTACACGGCTGCCGTGCGTGCGCGCGACCCCGAGCGATTAACCGCGGTCCTTTCCTTTCGTCGGGGGTCAACGTCGAATGCGCGTCGAGGCGTTTCGCGCCTCGGGAATGCCGGCGCACTCGGTTTCTGCAAGACCCGCGGCTGAATTCCTCCCCCTCTGCAACTGCAGCGATTCGCGCCGCAGATTTAGCAGCCGCGTATACTGTATCGCCGCGTTGCCTTTCTCTCTCTTTCTCTCTCTCCCTCTCTCTCCCTCTCTCTCTCCCTCTCTCTCTCTCTCTCTCTCTCTCTCTCTCTCTCTCTCTCTCTCTCTCTCTCTCTCTCTTTCTCTCTCGTCCCGCGCCTCCTCGCGCCGTTTCGTCGCGTCAAGATGCGCCCGAGAGAGTGACGCGAACGAAGTGAAGCTGAAGATGTAGTCGCGCGCGAAACGGCGGAATGGAGGACGACGAGCGGACGGCTTCGAAACGGGGATCATCGAAAAAAAATTTCAGAGGGAGGAAATGTCGTTTCTCGTGAGCGAATTTCCGCCTACCCTCTTCCCCGGTCGACGCGGACTGATCTTCTCTTTTTCTCTCCGCGTGTCTTGAATCCCAATCGCGTATGCAAAGGCGAGTCGCAGCATGAAGTTCAGGGGTCCTATTCTGGACATGTATCGAATTCTAAGTACGTCCTTCTGATCTTCAAGCTGAAAGAAACGATCTCATGGAGTGAGATCTCATTGAAAACGAGCGAGAGTTCGCTCGAAGCGGCAGTGGACATATCGCCACTTGGAGTCGCGAGAGTGAATGTTTCACTTTCAGAAACTTGCAGAGTGAATTCTATAGCTTCGCACGAGTGAGTGCGAACTCAACCTCGACCGATTAGAGTAAACTTGTCCTGCGATGGCGCATGTCTGAGATTCACTCTGCAATTGTAAGCGAAAAAAAAAATACAAATAATTTTCGATAATGGGGGAGGGGGGAGGGGAGAACTTTCAATGTTGCCCATGACAAACTAAAGTAAATGCGGATAGAACTTACTCTCAGTCTGAATGAAAAATCAGTCGAATTTGAGCGAGTCGGCCTGCTTCTCGAGTAGAATTTCACCGCAAGATATTCAGAGAGTGCGCGACGCTCGTAGAAGGAAAACGGAACTTGGCATTAAAAGGGCATACCGAACGTTCGCTATGTTATCCCGGGCAGGGCCGCAGTGCGCTTTGCTTTCCACTCAGCGACTGTTCGAACATTGTTTCTGCTTCCAGGTGCAGAAGAAGAAGCGAATCGTCGCGAGAGTTCAATGTCGCAACATCAAGAACGAGTGTCCCCAGCTCACGTGCGACGAACCAGTTCTGCTACCAGGTCGATGCTGCAAATCGTGCCCCGGTGACTTCAGTAAGTCTCACGCGACTCACCGGGGATTATTCATCGGCCCGTTAGCTCTCTCGCAGTCAATCTTCTTCCCGGCTGACAAGAAGGAAGAGACGCGCGGCGGGAACTCACGGCGAAAAACGCGCGATTTTCAAGCGCGAGCGCGTCGGCCGGCTCGTTTTCGCTCGAATATCATCGAGAAAGGAACAGGCTCGGGTATCTGGACTATGCGATTTATTCCATCCGCATTCTCTCCGCCGCGACCGCCGGCCACGATACCGACAGATCCGCGAGGAGAAATAGAACGCGCTGCCGCAGCGCGTTGTTGCGCTCTCGCGGAGGAGCGCGCTCGCGCTCCCCAAGAATTTGGCCGCCGCCGCAGCCACCGCCGCCGCCGCCGCCGTCGTCGTCGTCGTCGTCGTCGTCGTCGTCGTAAGATGCAGTGAAAGTAGTATATCTCGCACTGATAAGACCGCCAGATAAGGTTCGCGTGCGTCGGTCAGCGCGTAGCGCGCGCACTCGACGGTAATGAGCGCGAATTGGCACGGAAACTCTCCGCTTCGAGGTACACGCCGATAGGATCGCCAAACGTTTCGTATTTATCGCGCGTGTATTGTCTCGAACAAGCGGCGAAACACAAAAATGAGAAGGAATGCCCGTTGCAAATTGAGCCAACGTCCGACTTCGCGATCGCTCGAACCACGCCACGAGCAGCGATCTTTCATCGTCGCGAGCGCGCGCGTGCGTGCGCGCGCTCGGTCACTGCACTCGCTTGTGCATTTTCGATAAGGATAACCGGAGAATAAAAGGGTTACGAAAGAGACTCTCTCTCTCTCTCTCTCTCTCTCTCTCTCTCTCGGGCAGAAACAGCGAGAGAGAGAGAGAGAGAGAGAGGGGGTGGGAGGGAGGGAGAGAGAGAGAAACGAGAGAGAAGGTCGCGAGCGGGACAATTCGGCCGTCGGCGCAGAGAGATCGGGACAAACAATGGGGGGAAAAAAGGGAGGTCGGCGGATATGTGAAATAAAAAAAGGGGTAGTGCGCGCGGTCGGGAAAGAAAATTCGTCCGATCGCGCTCTCGAGAGCGGATCCTCGAGAACGATCGCGCGCGGGCGCGGGCGCGGGCGAGGAGGGCACGGACGGGGCACGGAGCGAGGGACGCTGAGGACGGACGCCACGGTTTAACGCCATGGCGCCGGTTATATTACCGCATGGCGTCACTTCGATTAAGTCGTGCAATCTAAATGTAAATATTAGCATAACGTAATGATCACGCGTAACGCGGCCGGGAATGAGAATAGACGACGCGACGCGGACGAGGGAGAGAAGGTAAATGGCGGAGGAACGGCAACGGAGAACGTCGGAAGAGAGAGCGAGAGAGCGAGAGAGAGAGAGAGAGAGAGAGAGAGAGAGAGAGAGAGAGAGAGAGAGAAGCGGTACAGTGCGGGAGGAGTTGAGCACACAGCGAGCGATCTCGTACGAATCGTTTATAAATTGTTGTAATTGCTTCTCTCTCTCTCTCTCTCTCTCTCTCTCTTTCTCTCTTTTCTCTTTCTCCCTCATCTGTGCGCACCCCGCAGTCGAATAAATCGGCCGAATAAATCGAGACGGAGTCGCGCTTCGTTACCCGTTTTTTACGAGCGCGTTCATATCGCGCGGCAATTGGCGAGGCGAAACGCGCACGTATTATCAATTAGGTTAATATGACACTTTTGATAAAGCTCGCGCGTCGCCTTCGGTCGACGAAGGCGCGCACGCTTGTTCGCTCGTTCGCTCGCTCTCTTGTTCGAGATTCGATCGTGATTCCTGCCATTTGAACGGACCAAAGGAGAAGCGGCATTAACGACACAACGACAACGACAATGTACAGAAGCGAGCGATTTTTCATTACTCGCACGCACGCACGCA
This sequence comes from Harpegnathos saltator, assembly GCF_003227715.2. Taxonomy (NCBI): domain Eukaryota; kingdom Metazoa; phylum Arthropoda; class Insecta; order Hymenoptera; family Formicidae; genus Harpegnathos; species Harpegnathos saltator. Next base: position 214,235 of record NW_020230415.1, read on the forward strand.
CGCACGCACTCGTGTACGTCGCGCCGTTCGTCCCGATAAAACGCTCGCGTTGGCTTGACGTCTTTTTCTGCAACGTCGAATTCCTCTCCTCCTTACCTCTTCTCCTCCTCCTCTTCCTTCTCGAGCATTTCGCTTACGTCGCCATAATAATCATCGTCGTCGTTATCGTCGGCGTGTAGTAGTAGTCGTCGTCGTAGTAGTTGTCGCCGCCGTCGTCTGATAGGGCTCGTTGCCCCCTGCTGATGAAAGGTGAAACCGACCGCAATTAGTAGCGCCTTCCTTTCACGTCCCGCAGGGAAACATATTGCGACCCTTGAGCTCGATGATTGGACCGTCGCATCGATTTTCATTGGTTCTCATCGATTCTTGTCTCGGCCGCGCCACCACGAAAATCAAGCTCTGGCCTCTACGGGCGCTGTTGGTAGACACGACGAAATTAGATATTACCGGCGTGTAATCCGAAGAGAGAGACAGAGAGAGAGAGAGAGAGAGAGAGAAAGAGGGAGGAGGAGGGAAAGGGAAGGGAGAGGGAATGGGGAAAGAAGAAACGCATAGGAGAGTGTCGGGTTATTCAAAAGGTTGCTGAAAAGAATTTCGATCGATCGGAACGCTCTCGATACCTTTTACGAATCGCTCGCCATCTCTCGTCGTTCGGTTTCTCAATAGCCAGCGGGGTTGGCTGGTATTTAGATCTCTTTTCCCCTCCTCGTTAATCCTTAATCCTGAATAACGATCGTCCTTCGTTGAAAACGTCAGCCGAGGTAACACTAACAACTTTCGGTAATATAATACCAACAAAACTGCTGTGTAAAAACGCACGAGTTACCAACATATAGACACGCGCTCGGCGGTGGAAAAGCCGCCAACGGCGCTTTTGCAAGCGCCATTTTTACGACGCGCCAATTTCAAAGTCGATTTCGTTTCGACTCGTTATCGACTCGGCAAGACTCTACAAAGAACAAGGGAAAGGGAGAAAGAGAGAGTCTCTCTCTCTCTCTCTCTCTCTCTCTCTCTCTCTGTCTGTCTGTCTGTCTGTCTGTCTGTCTGTCTGTCTCTCGCGCGCGCGCGATTATTCCCTCTAATTAAGCGTATTGTTGGTCGCCCGTCTCGGCTCTTTGATTTATACATCTAACGATCAATTAACAGTTCCGACAGGAATTGTAGCCAGCGCCATCGTTGCTTCGCTTCGATCGGCGGGAAGCGGGGGGAGGGGTGGGTTCGTTAAGCTTAGGCGGAAACGGTTTGGTCAGTGCGAACTGGTCGGGCCGCGTCCGGGCGCGCTGTGTACGTTTCGCTCGCGTGTGTGGCAATTAACGTCTCCGTGGCGCTGAACCGGCGCGGCATGCGCCATGAAAGTAGCATTCAAAGTAGCGGTGGTTGGCGCCAGCCGACTCTTTTCCTACCGCGCGCGGACATTCTTTATGGTCTGTGCCGTGCCACATACCGTAGCCCCGAGTCCCGGGCTCAATGGGGATCGACGATCGCCGATTGGCGATTGACTGCTTCTTTTTATTATAATGCCCGTCTCTCTCGCAGGAGAGAGACGCGCGCTCGCGCGCGTCCGTCGGCTGTGTGCAGCGCGCGGAATCAAGCGCCGCGCGACACGGGGCACAAAGGACTCGACTCGCGGCTTCCTTTTACGCTCATACGTACCGGGTGTAGTTGCCACCGACGAACCTCCGATTGCTTCTCCTAAATTACGATTTTAGAGAACCCTCTGCTCCCCTGCCCCCGTCCCCGCCGCCGCCGCCATCGCCATCGCCACCGCCGCCGCCGTCGCCGCGCCGCCGCCGCCGCCGCCGCTGTCGTCGTCGTCGTCGTCGTCGCCGTCGCCGTCGCCGCCGCCGCCGCCGCCGCCGTCGCCGCCGCCGCCGCCGCCGCCGCCGCCGCCACCGCCGCCCCGCCGCCGCCGCCGCCGCCGCCGCCGCCGCCGCCGCCGCCGCCTCCGCCGCTGCCATTGTCGCCTTTCTCCCGCGAAGAATTTCGAATACGCGAGGATGTGGCACGAGAGTGTCGCGCATCGGCCGGACGAATATTTATCGGAGCGCTTTGTATCGGTCAGGTAGCAGGGACTTCTGAAAGACGTCTTGAGGACGTCCTGAAAGACGGTTAGCGGAGTCGCGTCTGAAAAGGTAGGACGTCTTTTAGTCGTCTTTAACAGCGCCTTTGACAACGGCATTCACAGCCGGATCTTATATTTAAGGTCGTTCCGACACTGGAACTACCGGCGATTAACGACAGCTCTTGCCATATCGGAGCAGTCAAGCCGACGGGTTTTTGGAAAATATGAATGACGCAAGGAATGACGCAATGAATGACAAACGATTGCTCCTCTTAGTTTTGTCCGTCGTGCGTCAATTAAAAATATAAAATGCACCGTTACACATTTCTGTAAGTTCTCCGAGAGAAGTTGCAAACCGGTCTCCCGCAGTTGGCAGTGTTCTAGTGTTGAGTTTATCTTTGGATGTTGCGCTGCTTGTTTCACCGGCTGTGAAGCATCGGAAGATAAGCTTCAAACGATCTCAAACATAACTGCCACGAGACGCTTTCAAGGAGTTCCTGCCGCCCGTTCAACTGTAATATTAACATATCTCTCGTAAGCATTAGTAGGCGACGACTGAAAAAGAGAAGGAGTATCTTAATCGAACGGTCAGGTATTCTCGTGCACGCATTTACAACATAAACCTCCATTTTGTTCCAGGCACGGACATCGTGCAAGATCTGCCGGTGCAGCTGTCCTCGGAGGAGGAAGAACGGAACCTGAAACGTAAGATCCCTTTAAGATGTCCTTGAGAAATCGACGTAGGCCGTTCGAAAAACGCTTGATAATCCGGCCGGTTTATCGACAGCCTGAAACCGCGTCGGGCCGGCAAAAACGAACCAGTCTCTCTCTCTCTCTCTCTCTCTCTCTCTCTCTCTCCTCTCTCTCTTCTTCTCTCTCTCTCTTCTCTCTCTCTCTCTCTCTCTCTCTCTCTCTCTCTCTCTCTCTCTCTCTCTCTCTCTCTCTCTCTCTCTCTCTCTCTCTCTCTCTCTCTCTCTCTCTCTCTCTCTCTCCTCTCTCTCTCTCTCTCTCTCTCTCTCTCTCTCTCTCTCTCTCTCCTCTCTCTCTCCTCTCTCTCTCTCTCTCACTCTCCTCTCTCTCTCTCCTCTCTCTCTCTCTCTCTCTCTCTCTCTCTCTCTCTCTCTCAAAAGCCATGACTCTCCTGTCGCGTTGCAGATTTCGGCACTCTCCTGACGGGCAAGACGTCGCAGTCGGTGCGTTGCGACGACCCGAACCCGACGTCGATGTACAACAGCGCGTACAACTACCTGGCGACCGGTCGCTTCACCTTCCACCGCAAGAACCTCTATTATTCGTTCTACCTGTCCGCGTTGACGCCCCGGCCGCGTAGCATACAGTTCGTCGATGGATCTGGCAGCATTCTCGAGGAGCAGGCCATCGATCCGGTCGGTGGCTCTTACCAGAACGTCACCGGCAAGCTCTGCGGTGTGTGGAGGCGTGTACCGCGCGACTATCGCAAACTGTTGCGCGAAGAACGGCTCCACGTGTCCTTCTTCTGGGAGCCCTCGGCGAGCTTGACCGGCCAGTTGTCGCGGTACCGCGCCTTGTCGACCGAGCAGTACTCCTCCTTGCTGGAGCCGGCAATGGGCGTCGACCGATCCTTGATGTCTGGCGCGGGAGCAACGGCGATCGTGTCCGCCTCGTCCGTCTCGGCGCCTTCGATCCACGTGTCCCTTGTGTTCAACGGTCTGTTCTTGCCGAACGACGTGGCGGAGGTGCCGTTGATCGTCCAACTGGAACACCTGGAGAAGGACTATGTGGTCCTCCGGGAGGAAATGGTCGTGAAGAAACCGTCGAACGAGCTGAACTTTGGCGAAGTGCGCAGCGCTCTCTCCGGCGCTGACCTTCGTCTTCTCACCAGAGGCAAGCTGTCCATCAGCATTATGTCCCGGAAGGATCCGCAGGCTCTTCACCTCACCGGTACCGTCGGCCCGCGCGCAACCTGCGATATGTACCAGACTCTGCTGCTGTCGGAGACACCGTCCGCGGCGTCCGGATTGGCTTGGGCCTACTTGGACCGCATCGGAGCGCTGCGCTATGGAGTTCAGTTGATAGGTCTCGAGGAAGAGAGCCCTCTGGTGACCTTGGTGGACGAAGGAGGGAAACGGAGGATGGAGCTGGAGGATCTCACGCCTTCGTTGGTCGGCGGCTTTGCGAACGGTTCCTTGGACCGTCCTGGGCCGAGGCTCTTGGAGCCGCTCTTCAAAGGAGAGCTGTCCGTCGTGGCCGCGAGCCACCTGGGCTCCATGTTGCGCGGTAGACTGCTCGAGAGACCTGTGGCCGATGCCAGAGATACCGCCGCACCGGTATTGCTGCGGAGATTGGACGAAAAGCCGACTCATCCCGGACCGGTCGGCCTGATCTGGACCGCGGTGGACTTGGACTGTTCCTTGCACTATGAGCTGGAGCTGGCTGGTTTCTCGCAGGAGCCACGGACGTTCCGGCTGTACTTGGAGACGATGCCCCGGCTGGCTCAAGGTGCTCCCGTCGCCAGGAGACTCCTCGAGGAGTTCACCGGTTACTCATTAGAGGGTTCCGTTATTGGACTGTCACCGATGGAACTCTACAGAATCGAGTCGGGCATTGGCTTTCTTGAGGTGGTCGACAGCAAGCAAAACAGTCACACCCTCAAGGCTCCTTTCAAGGCTAGAGCGCCGTTCAGCTGCCTGCCCCATTACGCCGACAACGATGTCGCTTCTGTGGTCGCGTACAATCTGCAACCGTCCAAGTCGGACTTTGAGACCGGCGCATGCTTCCACGAGACCAGGTTCTACGAGGAGGGCACGCAGTGGACGTCCAACACGGACCCCTGTTCCATGTGCCATTGCTACCGCGGCTTGGCGCAGTGTGACTCGGTGCCCTGCCCGGCGCTCCCTTGCACCCCGGGCAAGCAGGTGAAGCAGTCAGTGGCCGGCCATTGCTGTCCTATTTGTGTGGGTGAGGAAATTCTCATATTTTGCCCCCACCCCTCCCGCCTTCTCTCTCTCCCTTGCTGAAATTATTTAATTTCATTTTGTGACACGAATCAAGAATATTTGATCAGAATTTCATATAAAAGGATCTTAATAATTTCATAAAGCACAAAGTTTTAATCTTGGAAAGACGACTAAAGCGTCCTTTGACGGTTTCATCATCTCATAATGGAGACGAATTTGTCCTCGAGGAAATTCTACGTCTAAATGTATCGTCTTATCTCGATGTTTAAAGCTTTCTTTTTTAATAACATCCAGCAGCGGTAGCTGCGGTAAATAACACAATAGTCAAGAGCAACACCATGAAAGGTTGCACGCTGGCTGGGCAATATCACTTGGCAGGATCGTCCTGGCATCCGTATTTACCGCCGGTAGGATTCGACACCTGCGCGGTCTGCACTTGCGATGTGAGTGTTTTCTCATTTCTTTTATCTCTTAGACCGTTAATGAAACGAAATACACGTTTGCCTTGGAAGGAAACAATCCAATGCCGTTTCTTCAGTTTCTAACAATAAAAACCTGTGTGTACGCGCGCGCGCGTGTGTGTATATGTGTATGTGTGTAAGTGTAAACGCTCGATCGATTGTTGAAATTATCTCGAGCGATCGAAGTCGAATAATATCCGAGAAAACGAGTGTACATATTACAATAAACTATACTTAGGGCCGGTTGTTCCAACTTCTTGGTAAGTTAACTGATAGCTAAATCATATGTTTATCTTTGTTTTTCCTTCAATTTAAACGAAGACAGACATACATATGATTTAACTATCAGTTAACTTAGCAAGAAGTCGGAACAACCTTTCCTAGATGAATTCCTAGACCTGAGCGATTTCTGCAATGATCGTTTTCTAAAATTTTCCAGGAAATATTATTTTTGCTCTCCTCGTTTCACCTCCCTATTTGCTACTTCGTCGTGTATCTCTCTCTCTCTCTCTCTCTCTCTCTCTCTCTCTCTCTCTCTCTCTCTCTCTCTCTCTCTCTCTCTCTCTCTCTCTCTCTCTCTCTCTCTCTCTCTCTCTCTCTCTCTCTCCCCGTAGTCCTCTCTCCTTTTCCGCGCTCGCGGAAAGCTTAACCCTACGCAATGCGAACGAACGCGCTTGCCTACGCGTACGTACGCGCACCGCCTACGCATTTTTCGGTCGCGTAAAGTCTCGTCCGATCGACATGCATCATCAGCATGTGGGATGTGCCGATTAAGGTATCGTTTTGTACGTTTGTAAGGCTTCCAAAGCTGCGAGGATCGTAACGGAGACCGAGAAAGAACTAGATGAGTGGATGATTGGTCCTTTTTCTCGCGCGAGAGAAAGAGAGAGTGAAAGAGAGAGAGAGAGAGAGAGAGAGAGGGGGGGGGAGATACGACGCGCGAAGTATGAGGCGCGAGGTGAATAAAAGAGCGACAACCCGCGCGCGCTGGTGCGCGCTGCACGGCACGGCGTGGCGCGCACCGTACGAGAGGTCGAAGTCACCAGCTCTCTCGCGTCGCGGAATTTACATCGGAAATCCATTTGTCTCGCAGGCTGTCACGTTGGAAGTAAAATGCCCGCGGGTGCAGTGCCCGCCGCTCGAGTGCGACGAGAAGATCGCCTTCAGGCCGGACAAGAAAGCCTGCTGCAGGCAGTGCCCGGCGACGACGCCTCGCAACGTAGCCGCCACCGCCGCCGCCGTTGCCGCTGCTGCAGCAGTTACAAACGACACCGCGCGCCTACCGAGAGATCAGGCCTTACCGTCCACACGGCATACCGCGGAAGAGATACTCGCTTCCGGAGGATGCAAGTACCCGGTCGGCGGGCCCTACGAGAATGGCATGGAATGGCATCCTCGAGTACACTCACACGGCGAGATGAAGTGCGTCAAGTGCCGTTGCAAGGTAAGAATTCGGTCGCGTCGCTCGCGACGTCCGAGCTTCTCCGCGAGCGAGGACGGACGTCATCGGTTGACGAGTGTTAGCGTATTTTAGCGTTACAACTCGACCTGCTTCTAACAATGCAACTCTGCTTCGTTGACGTATTCTTCCCGCCGTAACCGGAGTGTTCTCGAGTTCGGGCCGCTTGCGAGAAAGTGACGCGCGACTCGTCCGAGACAGAGATCGCTCATATAAGAGAGAAGACGCTTCTTCGCGGTTTCTTCGTTGCAGACGCGCCTGATCGAATTCTCGATCAAAGTCTGGCCAGACGAGCCAGACGTGAGCGTAGCCTTATGTGCGTCTTGTCGGCAAACAGAAGTCTTAGGACGCGATTTACTCTTTTTTTCCCCTATTGTTTATTCATTCGGTTAAAAGATCGTGGTCTCGCAGCGATATCCAATCGCGCGAACACGTCGAGAAACTTTTAAGGAGAAAACCTTTAATCGGACTCGTCGGCTTGGCCCGACCATTATAGGATCCATCCATTACGATGAAAATGGAACGCCGCGGCCTCGGGCTGGCTTGCGTCGCGTCGTGTCGCGTCGCAACGTCACGAACTGGTGCAAAAAATAATCGTCTCAATGGCGAGAAACGGATTTTGTATCTCAACGAAGCTCCGTTGCATCGGTCCGTCGAGTTGGTGTCTCTCTCGTACTCGCGTTCTGTCCTTTTCCCTGGTAGACAAGTATCACTCTCGCTAAATATATCAAAGATCTGTTCTTTTTAGCCGCATTATTCACGGCCTTTTAATTGAGGGAGATTGGAAAAAGGCTGAGAGGAAGAAGAAACGGGAACTGTAAGAAAAGAAAATAACTACAGATGATACAGCGGGAAAGAATTGTCAATCGTGACGATTATGAGCAAATGAGACATTGTACAAGCTGCTGTATCGTCGTATCCGATACTCGCGTGTCAAAAAATGACACCGTCTCTCGTTACTCGTAATTTCCTACTTCTCTAACGGTATATTTCAGCATACAGTTGTCACTTATTTCATACTGCATAGGAAGTCGCGTACCTCACATTTTAAATTGATACGATTGAAAGTATCCAAACTCTCTCGGCAAAAGTCCCCAATTGGTCAAAACTCGCGAGATACGATAAAAAGGGACCGTTACGAGCTTCTCGTATTTGCACCTTTTTAAGATTAAGATATAAAATTCAGGTAAAAATATCACGCGATCATGATTTCGATTATGATTCGCGATCAACGAGATGTAAAAGAGCAAAAATACGCGAGATACAAAAAAGGGACTTTAAGAACCTGTCGCTCGTCGTATTTGCACGTATATCTTAATCTTATATAAAATTCAGGTAAAAATATCACGCGATCGTGATTTCGATTATGACTCGCGACCAACGAGATGTGAAAGAGCAAAAAATAATACCGCGGGTGGTGCTTGATATATAATATCACTATTGATAACAGTGTAGTAGTATTGGTACTTAGCGACGTTTTTATCTCTCCTTTGCAAGAAGTAAACGTTTTTCTCGCGGAAAGGTCTCAAGTAATACAGATCCGAGCGCGTTACGTTCGAAGTGTTCGCACGGCAAACGTACAGCACAACCGTAATGGGGTCCCTCCTTTCTGTATGTTTCAGAACGGCGAGGTCAGGTGCGACAGGAAACGTTGTCCACGGTCGCTCTGTAACTCGATCGCGCATCAGATGAAGCGTGGCGAATATGTGGCGGACGTCGATGACTGTTGCACGGCGCAATGTCGCCGCGCGAGGCGTCATCACCGCAACAACCATCATCCGGCGTCGCGGCACTCCGTGACGCCACGCGAGTTGAGCTGAGTCCGGTCATCCTGTAAAAATCGCTCGCTCCGGTCCACGAAGGAGAAGCTCGCGCGAGCACCGTAGTCATCGTCTGGCCGAGAGAGAAAAAGGAAGAGAGAGAGAGAGAGAGAGAGAGGAGGGGGGCGAGAGGGGGAGAAAGACAGAAAGGACGAGAAGGGAGAGAGGGGGGAGAGAGAGAACTGGTCGTTCTTCGTTGTACAAGCACGTCGCCATATCCGCGCGTGTCGTGCGATCGCCGTTGTCAAACGAGCGCGGACTAACTTCCAAGCGGCAACGAAACGACGGAAATTGAATCTAACGCTGAATGGCTGTAACACCTGTGTGTCGAGAAAAAAAAGAGAAAGAGAGAAAGAAATGAAGAGATATCGCGAGAGAGCTAGATTATATCTGTAGATCTGCTAAGCCGACCCTGTCATTTAACCCTTTCGCTATGGCGGAGCTCGTCGAGAAGCGCACATCGCGCGAGTGTACACTTCATCGCAATAGGAAAGTCTGTTCTTCGTAGCTGCACTTTTTCCGATCGATCTTTCATTTTCTGCTTTTCTTCCATCGAGTGTCAAATATGTATCTGCCTCGGTGCGGCCATAAAGAACAGACCTAAAGTTCGTGTCTCTGTCGCATCGCGCAACAATCGGACGAAATATCGGTCTTGCAACCGATATATGTTACTTTCGCCGTTGTGATAACAGATCAACGCGAATACTGTTCACGACAATGCGAACAATGTAATATCTTAACAGCGGACTGCTTGTCCGTGCGCGTTCCGTTACAAGTAAGCGTTCGTACACAGAGATGGGTTCGCGAGCGGCCGCTGCTGTTCGGTGGCCTTTCGTAGCGAAAGAGTTAGAAAGACGAACGCGAGAGGCGAGAGGAGAAGCGAGACGACGAAGTTAGCTCGACGCGTTCGCCGCATTTCACTGGACGGAGAGGAACAACAACACGAACACGGGGGAACACACGGGGAGTGTTCGATGAAACGAGATTGGTAACTTTAACGACAATTGAATCGCGTTCGTTGCTCAAAGTTCGTTGTCGGCAAAAGTCAGCGAACGCTTACGCGTACGCGTGCGCATGCGCGTGCAGGAAGCTGAGAGAATGCTAGTGTAATAAGAGGAAGGACGTGGACGGTACATCATCTGATGCTATTCTTATCCCCCACGACCGCTCGGTCGTTCGCTCTTAGACAGTGAGAGAAAGAGAGAGAGAGAGAGAGAGAGAGAGAGAGAGAGAGAGAGAGAGAGAGAGAGAGAGAGAGAAAGAGAGAGAGAGATAAAGAGAGGCTCCAGCACCCGCAGCCAGACGTTTATTAGTCAATTGATCCTCATCAACGGACAAACGGAACGGAAACCGAGCGCCCTTGCACTCTCTTCGCGATAGTGGCACATACGTTACGGTAACGGAATGCCAATGCGAAAATGAAGGGTGAAAACTCGGGAGAAAGAAACGAGTTTTTAGTCGTGGCGGTATCACAGTGCCCTACTATACCCACTAATCTCTTCGAGTTACCCAGCAACCAAAGAAGACTGAAGAACCTCCGAAGGCGATATCAGTTATTTACGCACGATTGCTAATGTTTACTAATAAATCCAACTTATGATAATTATTATTATTTTATTTTCACTATCATTTGTATTAATAGTATTATAACTACTCTATTAGATCTCTGGTACGATTAGTGTATCATTGTAATTGGTATTATCGCATATCGCTATTGCTACGTCATTTTTATTATCCTTCATAGCGGTTGTTACAATCTAAATGATCGTTGGTAAGAGTATATTGACGTTCCACGCGTAATATCTGCGTAACTCTTTCAACGAGAAATATAGCAATATGCTTATTGTTCTACGATCGAATAAGCAGCAATATTCATTTTAGTGGTAGCTATGTTCTGATAATATATTTAAGTTGTATTTATTGTTAGGAATTACTTACTTACGGTCGGACTGTTCGAGAACCTCGACAAGTGAACTAATTCTTTCTTTGACGATTCAGGAATAATTAGCCGCATAATCAGATTGATCGATGTTGACGCGAAATCGCATACATTCGCTCAATTGTAAATCTTTTAACAAGTGTGGAACTTACTTTTTGTCACCAAAATTACCGAAGACCATGTGACTCTGTGAATCTGTGAAATTTTTAAAAGCTGGTACACAAGATTTGCCATATACTTACCTAATTATATTTCTCGTTTATATATAATACGTATATATTATATCTATTCTAATATGTATAAGTTTTAGAAGTATACGAAAGCGAAACTTGACAATAAGCTAACCTCGGCTGTTTCTCAATTTTATATGTTAATTATAATTCTCACGTGTCTCACGTATCACCATTCTAAGTTTCGTAAATTTCATTGGCGATTTATCGGGCAATGTAGCCGACAGACAAAAATAGAAACAGTAATGGAAATTCAGAGGGCGTTAACTTGCGAAGAAACTTGCACGGCTATCGATATCCCCACCTCTCAAGTTTTTCGAGCCTTTAAATGATAATTTGAGAGTTGCGTTTGATTTGAATCAGTGACTTTCACAGAACAACACCAGGCGTGTCGTATATGCCTTAACAATATTTTAACATTATCTTATTCGACGTAATCTATTTTATATAAAGGAGTTGATTCTCCGTGTACCATAAGTGCCTTACTTATCGTATGAATATGCATGCGTAGTCAGTGATGTTAGCGTGCTGAGTATGCGAGCGATTTGTATATAAACGTGTACGATTAAGCGGTCGAAGATGATCTTATATTCTAGCTTAACATTACATTAATTATCGTAGTATAATATTTATATATTATGCATATATGCAGGGTGTCCCAATAGTATCGTACAATACTTCAGCAGCGTGTTCTAGAGTTCAGTTGGAAAATCTTCAATATTTCACTGAGCTTCGCGGAAAAGGATGAAAGAATTCGAAATTTCTTTCATGTGTGGCCGAAATTTTCGCAAGGAGTAGCGCTATGTACATAATGAGCGCGTGCGCGCGCGAATTAGCTTACACCTTGTATACAAAGCGGCACGCTAAGTTTGTCCGCTCGAAGTATATCTCTGCTGTTTGAAACTGTAGAAAGAACAATCGAAACTAGAGAATCTTCTGGTCTCTCGAGGACACGTGTTTTATGGTGGCAATAGTTTCGTCGTGAGCGGAGAGCCATGTGAAGGTCGACCTGAATTTTTCATATTGAAGTATAGTTTCTTGAACACCCGCGTTTGTAGCCCTTCTCACGAGGAGTACGAAGGTCCGTGGCTCAGAATCACCGAAGATCGAGCGAGACCGGAGCTGGCTACGAGCTCGAGGTATTTTGACACAAGATTTCAGATATCTCAAGCTCGCGCACGGTTACTCGACCTTCGGTGACATTAGCTCACAGGTTGCGTGCGTGCGTGCGTGCGTGCTTTCAGTGCCATTCTAGATTCCCCGCGCATGTTATTGTTTATTGTCGATTATTATTATCGTCGCGATTATTTAAAGTCATCCGCATGTGTAAGTGATCGGTCTCTACTTAGACCGACAGGCGAATTAACATTAACTATTTAATTAAGCGGCATGCTCTTATTCCGACATGCTTCATGTATATATATACATATATGTATGCTCTTTCATTTAATAAGGTCCATCAGCGTACTGTACGTACTATACCGATTATCGGTGCGGTTTCCGCGTGGACACTGGAATAGAAACTCGAGGGCTTCAAAGAAGAGCTTAGCGTTTATATCGGGTTAATCTTACCGGGATAGCTAACGTAAAAAAATGTAAAGAGATTAACAGTGTATACGTAAAATATTACATCGTGCGAGAGGAAAAGTCGTCGTTATCTAGCGTGATGATTAATTAAAAAAAAATAAAAAAGAGAAAAGGGGAAAACAGCGGGAAGCGAACGTTACTGGAGGTGTTTTCGGAGCAATAAATTTTATATTTCGCCGCGTTGCGTTTACAATACAATTTCCTTGACGATTCATCGCAATAATCGCGAGTCCACAAAGTGTGCTGTTACGGTGCGACAATGCGACACATCGTACACATACACACATACACACACACACACACACATACACACACACACACACAACGCTATGATTCTAAATAAATCTTTTGTATTTCTACGCGAGAAGAGCCATCGCTGAGAAAAGAGCATGTGACACGCGCACTTTGAGAGTTTCTGTAGAGAATGGAAATCGATGCTATTCTGTACTGTGCCAAAACATTTTATTAATTAAAAATTATTGTTATTATTATCATTACGATTGTTACTGACTATTAAACAGTAAAATAATTCCCCTGCGATCAGTTTGAAGTCGCTTGATGATTGTAACCACACTCAACTTCGAGGCGTTCTAGCTATCAATAAGAAGATCGCAAAATAGTAAACCACCTATATTTTCGCTGAGACGGCATATTTCAGTCCTTCGTCGAGGGCGCAAAGGACGAGATCGACGACACGAGGTCATTCCGACACGCAGAATCTTACCGACTGTTGGTCCCAGACCGCCGCTAATCTCGACCTTGTACCTGGAAGGAGGAGATCCTTCGTGACAAATGCGACAATTTCCTGTCAACGCGACAAAGGCGACAGAAGAAAAAGAAGGACAATTGTGTTAGAGCATGAATTCACCGTTCCATGGCTCGCGCTGCCACGACCTTGCCATCGACGCCGGCTGGTAATCTTATCGAGACAAGAGTCGACAATTGATAGCGCCGGTCTTCGACGTAACACTGCAGACCGCGTGTCCGAAGGCCCCGCTTGAATCTGGCGGCCGCCGCCGCGTGCCTGGCCCAAGAAGCGGGCAGTCCTTCCTCGGCGAGCTGCGTCAGGGCTACTCGCAAGCCGTACACCAGCGTGGCGTTTATTGTGTGATGATACACGCGTTGCCCGCCGAAACAGTTCCAGTAATCCCCGAGTATTCTCATGTCCCAGTAGAAAGCCGACGACTTTGTCTTCCTCTGGAATATCTTGCTCCTGCGATACGACAGTGCGATGATGCTCGACTATCACAGATTTTTCCATGGAACATTTAGGCTTGCTAATATTGACGCCAGATGCAAATCTCTCGGTGGGAATAAAACGATTGGAAAAAAAATTGGTTGCATTTGTGATCATGAAAACAAAACCCAAAGACGTTGAGGAAAACAGAATGTCTGCTCCTGACAACCAAACTCGTTTCTAACGCAGAAATTTACGTTCGTTCAATCGCGGTCTTTTCTTCTCCGTGCGAATACACCGAATGCTCAGTCCCGCGTTGGTCATCTCACCAAGGTGTGAAATTAATGATTAATTAACATACGAGTATTGTGTGTGTGTGTGTGTGTCTCGAGTCCATACCTCAAAGAAGCGGGAGTTACGTGCTACGAAATTTTCTGTAGCTTGCGTGACATCCTTGTCTAAGCTACGGATTCGATAGGAGAAACAGTTCAGGAGGAAGCTCTCCGATTGTGGACTGACCGGAGTGGCAAATGTCATCGTTCAAGAATTCTCTCTGAGCTTTAGACGGATATATATATATATGTATGTGTGATTCACCTGGGAACCGAATAGTCGACCACCTCTGAGAGACCGCAACGATGACTCACGGATTCGATTGACATTCTGTACGTGTAATAGCGCATTCTTAGTCGCGGTTTCCTCGATAGTAACTGCGTCGCACGGCCGTCCGATGTGATCGTGGACGATCAGCTCGAGGACATCGATTATTATATGCACTCTGCGCGCGGGCTGAAGGAAACCGGCGTTATTCCTGGAGGAGCGCCGAGGACCTTCTGGCTGCCGGTGTAAGTCGCGTCCACTCGCCAGGTGTCCATGAAAAATGGTTCCTCGCCCAGCGACGCCACGGTGTCGACGATCAGCAGTGCGTCGTGCCTGTTTGTCGACGAGAAATGAGAAGTGAGCTTGATCGTTCAATTTTTGTCACATCGCAAGCATTCATTGTAAAGCGTATGTTACTTATAAACGAGTTCGCCGACACCTTCCAGAGGTTGCTTCATGCCCGTCGATGATTCCGCATGAGTGACAAACACGACTGCCGGTCGACATCTCTTCAGAGCCGCCTCCAAGTCGTCCAGTTCAAAAGCTACGCCGTGTGCGGTTTCCAGAAACTCTACCTGGAGTGACAATTCTTTCGAGCAAAAGAAGAACGAGTTGTTCCGACTATCTTCGCTAAACGTGATCTTTTCCTTGGACTTTGAAAAGTTGGTCTGAGAGTGGCTTACATGCCTTTTGCTTGACTGTAAGACACTTTTGCCGCGGTGAAAGAAAGTTCAAATAGGCCTATCTATGTCTCTCCTCCCCCGTATAATTATTCGCGAAAACTTGTCAATTTCACCCCCATCACCCCGTCGCTTCCTTCACTTTACCTTCACCTTACCTTCGCGCCGATGCGATCGGCCATGTCCGCCGCGCGTTCTCCCCAAATGCCACATTTAGCGATCAGCACGGTATCGCCCGGCTCGAGCAAATTTCCCAAGCAAGCCTCCATCCCACCGTGACTGGATGTGCTCAGTGCTAGGGTGAGTCGGTTTGAAAGTCGGTCCTAGTTTGAAAGGCGTATTGTAGTCCCGCTTTGATTTCGTCCATCAACTGCGAGGGAAAACATTTGCCGCCTTTACTTTAACTCGATCGGCCGATTTCCGCAAATCGTTGTAAAAAAACAGTCGCACTTAATCTCAAACTCTGTGCGTACCCGCCGATTAATTATTAAATAAAAAGAAGCATTAGCGTATTCAATATTTCAATAATCATTTATGCCGCGTGTGCGGTCGACACATCGTGAGCAAGTACACATCGCTCCTCACACTTGGATGAAAACAAACGAAAAAGGAGGATGTTAAAAAGAGGTCATTTTTGCTGCCTGCAAGTGTAAAGTGAAAACGTATTAGAGAATTGTTATTTGGACTATTTAAGAAAGGAAAACGACATTTATTTTATCCTGATACATGGTTGGAAACATGGTTAAAATGAGCAAAGTTTAGTTTGTTTTACCCTTTGACGACAGGAAGCACATGTACGCATAATCTCTTCTCATATTTTAGAAAGTATCTGACCGATATTCATGGAACTAGGTAAAGGAGTAAAGGAGTTTTATGTAATGTTCTTTTCGAGTTTGGAGCCAAAAATTCCAAATTCCAAATAACGGATCCAATATGGCCGCTGCGAAACATTAAAAAAATGCAAATATATTGTTCAAAATCTATGGTTATATTATAAGGGCGTTTGAAGGCGCGCTCTTCTCAATTCTGTAGAGAAAAACTTCAAATTCAAGATTACGGGTCGAATACGGCTACCGTTGAAATGGTCAGAAATGGAAATATAATTTAATATTCATGAAACATGAGTTTTCGATAGTGATGTTTTACAATGTAAAAACAAAAATTCGAAATTCAAGTTGACAGATGAAATATGGTCTGAAAATGCAAATGTTGTTTGAAACTCATGAAATTCATATTACAATTCATATTACAATTACATTGATGCTCTTCTCGGGCTTAGGAATTTAATTGAAGAAGAATAATCTAATAAGCACTAATGAATTAAGAAACGTACCGGCTCAAGAATGTCCAGTTTCGCTCTTCTTGGA
This sequence comes from Harpegnathos saltator, assembly GCF_003227715.2. Classification (NCBI taxonomy): domain Eukaryota; kingdom Metazoa; phylum Arthropoda; class Insecta; order Hymenoptera; family Formicidae; genus Harpegnathos; species Harpegnathos saltator. The sequence continues at coordinate 230,553 of NW_020230415.1, forward strand.
GCTGATCGCAGTTTCACATAAACATATTGTTAGCAGCAGACTTAAATCCTATATTTAAACTATGTAGAATAAGAAAATATTTACAATCTATTTATAAGCTCTGCCATTCCTAAAATATTGAAAACTGTATCTATTCAGTTTTCGTCGTCTGTATCTTCCTCTAATTCTGATGAAGACTGTATGTTGAAATAGTCGTTCAGATGTTGAGCGGGAATTGGGATAGCGGCTAAAAAGCGTGCCTTACCAAAAAAAGACTAGATTAGTGTAGCAACGTGGGAACAACATCCTACAACATCGACTTTGCCCGACTTTGCAATTGCAGGTATATCCAATAATGGCATCAATTCCAGCCGTTATTGTTTTATCGACTAGCAGGTAGATAAAATACTTAACAGAATTAGAGTGCCTAAAACGTAAGCGATCTTTGAATAGAATGCCATTTAAATGCCATTTAAAGTCTACATCTATTCCGTATTTACGGTAGTTAATGTGTGCAGTTTCCTTAGCTACTTCAAACTCAAAATCTCCCGCTTTTGTTCAAGTGATCCGCATAATAATTCTGCGCCACTTTTATTTGATATTTGCCACATGTGTACAATTGAAGCTGAGAATCGTCAAGGGAAAAAAAGTCTATTTGAAGAGCCTCAATATGTTGGAAGTACGATTTTTGTGCATTGAGGTTTCCTTCTCGAACTAATAAAGAGACAACATTGTCTCTGTTTGAAAAGCTAAGCCACCGAAAACTGATGTTTCATGAATATTAAATAATATTTCCATTTTTGACCATTTCAACGGTAGCCGTCATTTTGAATTTTGAGTTGTTCTCTACAGAATTGAAAAGAGCGCCTTCAAACTGTCTTGTAATATAACCATAGATTTTCAACAATATTTGTATTTTTTAATGTTTCACGGCGGCGATATTGAGTCCACCATTGTGAAGGCTCTAAACTCGAAAAGAACATTACACAACACCCCTTTACACCAAGTTTCATGAATATCGGTCAAATACTTCCTATCAAATACTTTCTAAAATATGAGAAGAAATTATGCATACATGCTTCCTGTCGTCAGAAGATAAAACAAACTGAACTTTGCTCATCCTAACCATGTTCCCAACACTTGAGGATGAAATAAATGTCACTCCCCTTTCTTAAATAATCCAAATTCTCTACAATTCTCTAATACGTTTTCACGTTTTCACTTGCAGGCAGCAAAAGTGGCCTCTTTTTAACATCCTCCTTCGCTCGCACAAAGTTGTCCGCAAGCAAGGCAGAGCAAGAGGAGCGCACGATGTAGCATGATATATCAATAATATTCAGTGGCATACAACGCTCTTAGCGGAAAGCCCCGGAAATACCTGGCATATCTCGGGATGAAGATGACCAAGCACTTGCTAACCGAGAGCACCAAGGACTCGATTCGAACAGTTGCTGGGACCCGGACCCGTCAAAGTCTTCTCCGGCGCAGGCGGTGAGAACGGCCGCAGAATCTCTTTCGGCGGATGCTCGTGCACGGCGCACCGTCGCCAAGCGCGATCCGTGGCCGAGTTTTCCGGCATTTTCACCACGAGGAACCTTATGTATCCTCACGTCATGTATCCTCATGTAGAGGAAGAGGAAGAGGAAGCTCCGAACAAGCGAAGCGCTCGACTGAGAGATAAACGCAATCGTAACGCGGAGAGGCCGTATCGCCGCGCCGGAGATAAGAAAGTTGCTCGTCTCGCTCGATTTTCTCGTGATCGTCGAGAAGTCGTCGTCCGGTTGCGACAAATCGCTTGTTGCTTCCAATCGCTTCGCGCGACTCGCGCGGAATCGAGCGATAACGCGGCGTACGGTGGACTATCAGATTTGCACAAGATCGAAGGTCGAAGAATCGGGCCGTTTGTTCTGGCTATCGCGTGATTGCGTGATCGTTTCACTTGCGTATCACGCAGCACAGAAACCCGTGTTCTCTCCGGAGATTCGGGCAGTTTTTCAAATTTCATCAGGTGATTGAACGCAGTCGCTCGCATCACCTTCGAGATAGATAAATTTCGGCAGATTGTCTGATAGATATGGACCCATACAGTACAAAAATTACAGCAATATTGCTAGAACGTTGCAACGTTATGGCAATGTTGCTGCAACTTTCTGTGCTGTATGGGGAGACTGAATTCAAGAGTTAAAATAGTAGCATAAATACATAAATTTTGCTGCAAAGGATGAAATAATAAAAAAATATTTCTTACGGCAAGCATATTACAAACATGTTATGCCGCTTCATCAATAGTATCATAAAATAATATACGTTGAATGCATGCATGTTATCGTCAACAACATGTCTGTCTATCTGGGTGTTTGTTAGCGAAGCGATTTTTCACGATTTCCCTTGGCCTCCAGACGGTATATAAGACGCTCACACGAGCGAAGCATGTTCGAACAGGTGAAATTCGAACGAGTTACGGCGTATCGAACGATGACAACCCGATTACGAGTCCGAAACGCGATAACCCTGACGTCATCATTGGCAGACGTGTGCGTAGATCTGACGCGAAGGTCTTCGAGCGCAAGTCCGCTTCACAATAATAGAGACGATATTTTGTCGGAGCATGGGAAAAAGACGCGGGAGGGGGAAGGCGGGATTCGAACAACAGGTACGAGAGTGAGGTTGAAAGCCGGAAATTGGGGACGAAGTTGGGAGAGTCGCAACAAGTGCAGGAGGCGCAGCTAAAAAGAACAGACTTCCAGTCGGGACAGCAGCGCTGAATCGTCGTGGCGCCATCTAAGAAATACACACGCGCGCGCATCTGAAGGATCACGATATCGTTGCGCTCTCTCTCTCTCTCTCTCTCTCTCTCTCTCTCTCTCCGCTCTCCCTCTCCCTTCCTCACGTTCTCCTTTCTCTCTTCCTCTCGTTTATTCTCTCTTTCTCTCTCTCTCTCTCTCTCTTTCTCTCTCAGCTATTCACACTCGACACTCTCAGTCCCGAGAGGGTCAGCACACGGGACCGGTACTACTACGGATTGCTACGAGACGAATCTAGTCGAGCCTGAAGACCGGCGGCAGGTTCATGGGTTCGTAGCGGCACGTTTTGTACACGCTTTGTGGCACGCACCCTCGTGTAGAAGGTGGATACGCGGAGTTTCTCGAAAGAGACAGAGGGAGAGAAAGAGTACGTCTCGGTAGTCTACGCGAGTGTACGTGCGCCGTGGCGGTCGACTCGACGCGAGGATCTACCGATCGCGCTTTGTTTCCGTTGATCTCGCGGTAACGCATATTCTCTTTATCTTCTCTTTTGTCTCTCTCTCTCTCTCTCTCTCGCTCTCCTTCTCTCTCTCTCTCGCTCTCGCTCTCGCTCTCTCGCCGCACGTCAGTGCGCTTTTATTTACCGACCGGGAGAGATCGATCGGAATTTTGATCATTCGCGGTGGCCGATGGCTAGATCGGAGACGCAACACACGCGTGCGCGCGAGTACATTCACCGTGGACGCGGAATGTACGCGCAGTGATATAATGTTGCGTCCGTTTGTTTTGCATTCCTCGGCGTTTTTTGCCTGCGAAGCGAGAGACGGACGCTCGAGTTCGAGGGTGGAAGAGTCTCGAGCCGGCCGAGTGCGGGAGGTGCGGCTGAAACAAACGTGGTTATTGTGATCGTGTGAAGCGTCGTGCGATCAAGCAACAGCAGCGGTCGTCGAAGCATTCGGAACATTTTGTGTCGCCGCCGCCGCTGCCGCCGTCGTCGTCGTCGTCGTGCTCGCCTTCGCCTTCGCCCTCCTCTCTCCCTACGATCTTTCGTCCCTTCTCTTTGCTTTCCTCCGCCCCCTCTTTCTCCTCTCTCTGTCTCTTTCTCTTTCTCTCGCTTACTCTCTCTCCACGGCTTTTCTCGGTCGACCGGTCGACCGGCCGACTGGCTTCTCAAGGGGGCGTGCTTGCTCACATACAACAATGAGCGAACGCGAAACTATCTAAGCACGAGGCGCAAACGAATCGTTCTTGTGGCTCGTGTGTGGCCCAGCCGGCCACTTCGCGGCAAACTACGCGCGCGCTGTGCCGAACGAGAAGCAACCGTCCTCCGTGTCGTGTCTTCCCGACGACGATTCTCCGAAGGATAAGGCGGGCCGCTCCAGAGAGAGAGAGAGAGAGAGAGAGAGAGAGAGAGAGGGGGAGGGAGAGAGAGACACACGAATATTCGGACGCGCGCGCGAGATTGGAGGATCGTGTGTGTGTCGTTGCCGTGTGTAGTGCTCCGGTCTCACCTACACGAGGTAATTCCTTTAATTACGGCCGGGCCCGAGTACGCACCCTTGACACCTCGTGATCGCGACTCGGCGCGATCAATTGACCGAGACGAGTCGAGCGACCGATGTGTAACATATATTACAGACACACATACACATATATATATATATATTGTTCGCTTGAAATTTAGTCTCCGACTCGAGCGAGTATTCCTTTATCACCGGAAAGTAATAAAACCTTGATGTGTGCGCAACGAGAGGATGGACATTTTCCACATCGGCCGATCTTATTTAATTTTGGATGAATTGCAATTAGATTCCAGAGGTGGCAGATGTATAAATGAAAACTTCTGAAAACGTGACCGTTACTTATCAACGGTTCAATCGTGATTTGTAAATTCGGTAAATTCGGAAAGTATGGAAAACTTTCTTTTGACGCGTTTCGAAGCGCAGCCGCGAAATTTCGTCTGCACTTGAGTATACGCGGGAAAAAAACGGTGAATATCAATTTTGAGTTGCGGAAGACGAGAGCTTTTCTAGTTACGCGAGGTAACTTGGTTTTTCGAATTTTCGGCCTCAGCCTCTTAAAGTCAATCAAAAGACGTCGATGTCGCGCGAAGGAATCACGTCGCGAGTCGAGACATCACGAGTCAAACGGATGCTCAACCGTGCTATTCATCCAGTTTCACGTTCTTAATCACTTATCTCGCATTATAATTGCTCGCGTTGCAAAAGGGTAAAGACGATTGCCCTGTGAGATGCGCGCGAAGTGGATCTTCTTCAGCTCGGTGCTGTCGCACTGAGAGTTTCGCCATTATTTACGAATTATGTCGCCGATTGTTTTTGCGGGCACAATCGACGTATTACGCCTCTTATATCCGTATTCATAGTCCTACCTTGAGAAATAAGGATTCCTTATTCTTCATTTTACATTTCATAAACCTTTCTTGACCAAACAGGAAACCTTACTGACTCCCTTATCTCAAGGGAAGTCACGAGCTTCCTTGAGGAGAAAATGTTATCTTAAATCTGTTCGTTTTCGCTGCACTTCTGAACTAATGCACAAAAGTGCAATAAGTTTTTAGAACATGATGCGCAGAGTAAACTAAACATAACCTGCAATACTTACTTTTGTCCCATTACACAATTTACTTGTGATGTCGCGCTTTCAAAGTGAAAGTATATAAAGGAAAAAAAAGATAATGGACAACGAATTTTTAAGTGATTCTGACGAAGGATTATTTTTTTTTTTTTCGATAACCTCAACGATAAGCTGCATCAAGAGCATTCGCTCCGTATAATGTACGCTTTTATTATCTTTATCCATATTGTAATATGCACTGCTAAACTGATACTAGGTTATAGCTGCGTTCCGCGATATCCACTGCTAGTACTAAAAATCTATAGCTCGTGTCACGTATATTATAGAGTTTCAGTACTGACAGTGAATATCGGAACGCGGCCTTTCTTCCTTCTGGAAGGAAGACTCGAGATCCATTTATGAAATAAGATGGCCTTGGAGATTCAAGGAATCCTTCATCGAGGCTTCCTCCATCCTTAAAATAAGGAAGGACTATTAATATAATTCATAGTCCTTCCGATATTAGACATCCTGTACCTTGGAAGGGCCAGTTAGTAGAAATTTGGGAATTTACAAACATTCCGAGGCGACACTGTGATTCGCCTTGATAATTTGAGAACAAACATGTGATTTATGCGCATTTCAAATGTAAAACCCGAGTGTAAGTCTTGAAAGACACCGAAACGTCGAGGACTCGAAGTCACTTTGCTGATCGGAAATTGAAGAAACGCGATTTCGCTCCTTCCCTCTTTAAGGTGCAGATACATCCGTCATCCTGGTAAACATTTTCACTGAGCTTAACGTTATATTTCCCCACTCAGCGGTCCAAGCATAATGCATAACGCCCTGCCCTATACAACAGTTACATTGTCGGCTGAGGAATGGCAACATTAATATTAATCGAATTTCAGCGAGTGCGAGTGTTCACAATAGAACAAACACCCTCACCTGCATCCTCTCGGGGCAAGATACCAGGACCGCTTATCTCCGACACTTTTGCGCTCGGAACCCGGGCTTCCTTCCTGCATCTATCCGCGCCTCTATTCGAACGATAAACGCGGAACACTTCCGCCGCCGCCGCCGCCGCCGTAGCCGCGAAGATGAATATTTCGTAACAGTCCTCGAAATGCTGGAATGCGCGTCACGAACGACCGAAATAACAGCGTGTAATTTTGGGACAGGATGCGGGAAGAACGCTTCTCGATCGTCCTCTTCAACGTCGTTGTTGTGACGTTCGTCGGCTGGAGACAGACAGACAGAGAGAGAGAGAGAAAGAGAGAGAGAGAGAGAGAGAGAGAGAGAGAGAGAGAGAGAGAGAGAGAGAGAGAGAGAGAGAGAGAGAGAGAGAGAGAGAGAGAGAGAGAGAGAGAGAGAGAGAGAGAATGCCCCAAGACGCACGGAGACGCGGACGATAACGACTGTCTTCTTTCTTCATTACAGAAGAGTCCGATGGACGCCAGGGGCCGGGAATAAACACACTGGCGTACAATTAATCCGAATTTCTTGAACGATGTGCCATGGCTTCGTCCTTAGGGGGGCCGGGAATGACATCGGGCGTCCCGTCGCCGCGAATAGTCAACCTGGAATTTCCCCCACCTCCCCCTTACCCGCCACCTCAGGTAAGTGGCCGAGATGTGAGATGGGGACGAAGTCGTTAATTGCCCCTTGTTGCCGATAACGCGCAGCCTCTCGACCGCTCGTTTCATTTTTCCGCCGCTTTTCGGCAACGAGCTCCGCCGTTAACGTGGCGGACGCTTGAGGCTTGGTCTCTCTTTGCGACTATATGGGGATCTTTGTTTCTTCTTGCCCCGCAGAGGTCGTGCACCACATTGATGGAACCAATGTCGCCGGTGGTATCGCCGATCGCGAGTTCTCACCAACATCATCCTCTTCTGGACTACTCGTATGCTTATTATCAGCCTGACGCCGGGCACTTTCATGCCGCGTATTCGACGGAAGTACTTTCACAGCAGCAACAGCAACAGCAGCAACAACATCAACAGCAGCAGCAGCAGCAACAACAGCTACAACAACGGCAACCGCCGCAGCAACAGCCGCAGCAAACAAGATCCGATCCTCTGAAGAGACACACTTATACTACCTGTTACGGCACGGAAGAAAACATTTATGAAGAGATATCAGAAATCAGGTGAGTGCTCGTTATCGCGTGACGTTCACCCGCGCAAACGAGAGTCGATCTCGCGGATTTACGAGATGATCGGTAAATAGCGTACAATAAAGTTACCCACGGTGTGCGTACCGACGTTTCCGATGATCGGGAGCTCTGATAAGAGAGATCTGAGAGTTGCACTTACGTCGGTTCGCTTTGCCGAAGGTAACTCGATCAAGAAGAGAGAACGCGCGTTATACGTCAGAGTCTAGTTTATTGGTCGCGGAGGGTAAATTTCCCAGCTAACATACGCGGCTGCGCGGTGATATATAAACGAGCGACAATTCAACAATCGTTCCCCACGGTTCAATGCATCTTGCAGCGGATGTCGGAGATAACGATTAAGCTAGGAACAATAAGAAAACAAGTCACGGATTATTCATCCAGCGTCCTCGACTGCCGCGCACAAGTCGCCGAGAGACGAGATAACCCGTGCACGCGCATCGCGTTGTGTCGAGAGACACGACCTCGCTTTGTTTTTCCCTCGATGCGAACGTGCGAATTAACGTGCGCGACTTGATTAATTATGAATCTGTCGGGTGCCGCAGTGAGTATTCGCGTGTTCGTTTTGACGGTAAATTCGGCGGGCGCGGGTTCTAGGTAGATTTCTCTCGCCGGGGGGAGGGGATGTCCGTCGTTTCTCGCCACTTTCCTATTCTCAAGCGCGTTCTTTGTATAACCATGACAAATTTTTTCCAGCAAACAATGCCATCGCGCGTTGCGCGGCTCGCGGAGGTCGCTCGTAGCGGAGGAGGTGCGTCGTGTGCAATCGCGACATCGACGTGTGCTTGGGGAGCTCAATTTGAGCGTCGAGGCGATGCTGATGCCGTCCGTGGTCGACAATAACGAGGAGCAAGTGCCGCAGGAAGTCCACGACGCTTCCACCGAGGAATTATTGCCTTCGGTCGGCCTCGCCGATGATCTCCTCTCGCGCGTCGGGTGCGACATGGACAGCGGCTTCAGCGGAAGCTCCAGCGCTAGTTACAGGTGCGTTGCTGAAGAGGCACCTTGCTCACGTGTACCGATTCGTCGGGCATGAGCTCGGCAAGTTGCGAGAAAGAAACGTTCTCGCGCATAGTTTGCCGGATCTTGCGTTGAATTGCGTTTATTGTTGAGTCCTTTGAATTTAATTTGTAGATCGGTCTTGGGATCTTTAAGGAGAGGCGCGGGCAAAAGCAATTGTCCGGAATCGACGATCGTTCAGCGTAAAACGAAAGCTGCTATGATATGGAAGAAAGGCTGGAAAGGTTGGAAGAAACTTCATTCTTTGGGCCATAGCAACAGTAACAAGACCGCTGGTGGTAAGTATGATAGGCTACTTAGTCTTCAAACTTGATTATACCTTCGCAGCGAATAATATAAAGGGGTACACAGTGTACACACGGACAGGAGATGGAACGCGAGAGTGTCTGTCGTGCCTGCGCAGTTTTCGTAGACGTAATCACCTATTTTGACAGTGTCGTCGTGACACACGTAACTGCCCAAGTACGCGTAATCTTTCTTTTATGGGAACGCTGTTCGCGATATAACGCGAGTATTCAGTGCTCATACCCGGCCCGTGGCGCTCGTGTGCATTTGGCGAATGGAGTTAATTATTGGTACTTGGAAGGGGTCAGCCGAGGGGTCACTCGGTGGAGAAGCAGATGCGAGATCACGTGGAACGTTCTCCCTCCTTCCTTTGCTCCTCCCCCCTTCTCTCTCTCTCTCTCTCTCTCTCACTGTCTATCCTTATTTCTCTCGTGTTCTGCTTACACACGTATAACTTCTTTGCTCTTATGCATCGACAGGGTCTTGTATGAGGGGAAACTGAGATTAGCAATACGAGGGGGGGAGTATAGGAATTTCGACCAGTTTCACGGCGTTCCTGGGATAGTTCTGGGATAATCCGCGCTGAAAAGGTGACGCTTACAACTGAAAAGAATTGATTCCTAGATATTCACAAATAATGCTAGTATGGGCTCTTTCTGAGTCTCTTCCGATAGAGGACTTTTCTTTAAGATCGTCGATACCGTCGCAAAGTATTGAAAAGTTCATCTCAGTCCATTTTATGCTGCCTGGCTTTTTTTCAATTTACTTGCATTTTTTATGCTTATCTGTAATGATATGACTGTACTATACAAATATGGCGCGCCGTCTAGACAGAATGCATCAGTGGAAATGGTACTAAATGTACTCGCATAGTATATTTACCGGTTGAGCTGTACTCCTGTCCACATCCTTATTATTGCAGGATCTTTACTAAGGTACTTTTTTAAATTTCGGTAAGGTACTTTTCCCAAAGCTTACTGTGACTTTCACATTGCACGTGGAAGCAAATCGTAGGTATTTCCTTGAATACCTTCGCAGCAATAGGATCATAAAAATAAAAATTTCACACTGATGGAGCTAACAATTGTTCTACTGAGCCGCCAATCTTGCTCCTCCTTTTCTTCATCAAGGATCATGACCATCATTGCCAAGTCACTTACATCCTGGAAACCTTTAATGTCCAAAGAAGTGGCCGAGTGCAATCTATGATCTCCAATCGGTATGATAGTCATCAAAAGTATGTTGTCAGCCTAAGCTGACGATCATCGCCTCGACGACAATGATAACCGTCGGCTGATGGTGGTCAACGTACATGAGTTACACAACTCGACGTCACGTTACGTATATAGTGTGTATAGACCTTAATACAGCACTGCTTGGTGGTCCGCCGAAGCGAAGTGATCTTCCATCTTCTTTTATCACTCTTGCTATCTCGACTTTGCGACACAGCTACGCTATATTCCTCTCTCTTTCTCCCTCTGCTTGCCTCCCTCCCTCGTCTTTCACTCCTTCCTCTCCTTCCCTCTCTCCTTCCTTCCTCCCTCCTCCCTTCCCATTTCTTCTCGTCTCTTGGTTTGCACCGCGCCTCTTCCTCTCTTTTATATTCATTCACTGTCTCTCGTCTCTCGTCCCGTTCACCCCTACTCCACTTTCCTCTCTTCCTCTCTCGCACGCTCGTGTGCACAGCTGCGCTCTCGAACGCGGCCGTGCGGCGGCATTGTGTGTGTTTCACTCTCGATCGCACGTACTTTCTCTCTCGTTGCTCAGTGGCTCGCGATACATACCCCCTCGCGCTCTCTCTCTCTCTCTCTCGCGTGGTGCGTGTGTCGCTCGCGTTCCTTCCTCTCCCCCTCCTCCGTCCTTCGCAGTTCCGTGAGCGCCGCTCGCGCTCGCTCCGCGTCTCTCTGTTTCCTCCGTGTGCCCTTCGCTTCTTACACTTCACAACCTCCTGGGCTCTAGTGTATGGCGGCTACTACGTGGAGCAACGAGGCGCGCGCGGAGAGACCGGGAACAACGGGCAGAACACGCGCGCGCACGGCCATGTTGACGACGACTCGCCGCCGCTTCGTTCGCCGCTCGCTTCGTCGCCGCCGCCGCCGCATCGCTTCCTCCTCGTCGGCCTCGTCGGTGGTGTGTCTTGATCGTTGGATGCCGCGGCGTTATTAATCGTGTGCCGGGGCCGCGCCGGCCGCGTGCGCGCACGTGCTGCGTCAGGCGATTTTCTACCTCGTTTCTGCCTGCGTCTCGCGTTGTTCCTCCTGCGCGAGAGAGACCGTCCTCTGTCCCGCGGAACGCATGTGCGCCGCGCGCTGCGCGTATACGTGTAGGCGTGAGCTACGCGCGCGCGCGCACGCGCGCGCGTGTGAATTTGTAGTGGGTCGCTTTCTGCGAATATGTCAAAAGTGAGAGAGGTTAAGTGAGTGAGAGAGAGAGAGAGTGTGTGTGTGTGTGTGTGTGTGTGTGTGTGTGTGTGAGTGAGTGAGTGAGTGAGTGAGAGAGAGAGAGAGAGAGAGAGAGAGAGAGAGAGAGAGAGAGAGAGAGAGAGAGAGAGAGAGAGAGAGAGAGAGAGAGAGAGAGAGAGAGAGAGAGAGACAGAGAGAGACAGAGAGTGTGTGTGTGCGTGTAGGGAGAGATGTATGCGTGTGTGTGAGAGAGGAGACAGAGAGAGAGAGAGAGAAAAAGAGACAGGAACTACGCAAGCAAATCGACTGCAAGGAACATTCGCCTCCGCGAGATGGAGGAACTGCATAATGGGGTTGTCCTCATCAAATGTAAGTAGTGCCATCGCCGTGACGCGCTCCTTTCCCTCGTTTTCCGTCGTCGGGTAACTGATTTGTGCGTCTCTGCGTAGCGGTGCATCTCTGCGCGCGTAGCTGGCGGCGAGAATGTCGCGACTCTCTTCCTATGCGCGGTGTCCCGTCCCGGAACTCGTCCGGCACTCGGAAATCCCTTGGATTCGCGGAGTATCTCGCGGGGCCCTCGCCGTGCGGCCGAAGGATCGGAGTGAAAACGGAATGTTTACGCAGGCCGCTGTAACCGCACCGCGGCCCGTCTCGATGCTCGACGTCACCGGAGCCGCGAGGACCACGCGAGAGTATCAAGTCGCGCAAGTTCACGTCGGAATATCGGGGCCACAATTCGAGTTGCCGTGCCGGTTCGTTAACGGATTCCTGAGTCGCCCGGCGGTCACATACGGCACTGGTTACCAGGGCTACGCTTGAGTGCCGGCGAGGCATAGCAGATAATAGAGAAGTAGGTAGGACAGATTAACCACGCTCGCATCGGCCAAGTCGCTTTTCCGGACTCAAATCTAACACGAAGTCACGAGCACGGCGGAGAGAGACGGCCATCCAATCAATGAGTATCGCGGATCGTAGGGAAATACCTGTTGATAAGGTCTTTGACGCGAAGAGTCGTTCGATAAAAGGTATTGCTTTCGATGTACAGAGAGAGAGAGAGAGAGAGAGAGAGAGAGAGAGAGAGAGAGAGAGAGAGAGAGAGAGAGAGAGAAAGAGAGAGAGAAAATGTCCTCTCTTAATCTATCTGGGAGCATGTCGTGCTTTGGGAAACGAAAAGTCCGAAATCTACGAGCTTCGCTCGTAGGATTCTTCTTGTCGACCCTTGAGCCGAAGATAGGTATACTATGGGCCGGTTATTCCAACTTGTTGATGAGTTAACCGACAGTTAAATCATATGTTTATCTTTGTTTTTCCTTCAATTTAAACGAAGACAGACGTATGTAGTTAACCATCAGTTAACTTACCAAGGAATTGGAACAACTTGCCCTTGCAATGCACTGTCATTATCTAGGAGTTATCTAGGAGTGTCTCGTTGTGCGAGACGCGCTTTGCGTGCTCGCAGGTCGCGCTTTTCGGCATAGCGGTGTGCCATTTTTGCGGCACGCTAGATGAAGAGGACGAGGACGCGTGGTGTGACGTATCGGGGATAGCAGCTCGCGTTGTATGTGTGTGTCGGGAATAGCGGTTGTGCATGATAATACAACATATGGGAAATATCAGGCCGGCTCGCGCGGCGAGAGAATTATGCGTGTGAAACAAAAAAATGCTCGCTGGCACGCGGTGCAGCCCACGGAGAGAACAGCGCGCAACGAATCTATCAGCCAAGCCCGCAGCGAGAAACGCGCACCGTGTGTACCGTTTGAGGCTTTGCTGGCGTTGCTGGCTCGGTGCGAGAGGTCCGTCGTATAAAGTGGAAAAGCGGAATTGACCCTTGAAGGCTACCATGGTTGAAGTTTTCGCTTCGCTCTTGTTAACCATTTGAAGCATACCCTGATAAGCGTTTTTTCCGACGCGCAATTTTCGCCGAACTCCCCTGTAAAGGGTTTTTATTCGCTGAATACGAATCTGAGATCGGAAATTAGAATTTTTCACAATTCAAGATAGCGGATTGAAATGCTCAAAATTAGACCGATCTGCGTCAAATTGTGTATCCGAAGGTTTTTGGGCTCGTTGATTACGAATCTGAAGTCGAAATCGAGAAATTTACAAAGTGGACTTGCAAGATATGCAATGCATATTCCTTTGTGCTTGAAATCAGAGCGAAACTGTTTCCCTTCCTTCCACTGTACATGTAAGACACTAACTATGCAATACATATTGTCTCTGCTTTTTCTTTTAATTCTCCATATTGGGACCGCCATTTTGAATTATTTTTTATTTCGGATCCGTAATCAGCGACTCGGAAAGTCCCTGGATATACAGTTCCATGCGAATCGACCTAATTTTCATAATTTGATCCGCAATATTGGACCCGCCATCTTGAGTTTTTCAATTTCGACTTCAGATTCGTAATCAGACATCCCAAAAACCCCCGAATACACGGTTTGACGTGAATCGATCTAATTGTCACGATTTCGATTCGCCATCTTGATATTGCGTCCGCCATCTTGAATTTTGGAAAACTTACAATTCTGACCTTATATTCGTAATCAGCGGCCTCGAAAACTTCCGAAAAACAAATTTGAAGACATTATTAGGACGAAAATCTTAGTTACAATAGATTTTATGCAATCTATGTTTTTTTTTTTTTCAAAATTGGAACCGCCATATTAGTACAAGCTTCGAGAATTTTGAAATTTCGACTTTATTTTCGGAATCAACGATGTCCAAAACCTAAGGAACATACTATCAGAAAAGTGAAGAAATATTTTTTTATTCAGTTCGACGAGGTGTGATTCATATGCCACACTATGCTTTAACTCTTTGTATCCTGACGGTACTTCAAAGTATCGCTTTATATATGCGCTCTTGAACCTTTTTTCCGTGTCTTACCCTACATTCCTGTCGGTACTTACAAATATCACGTCAAAATTTAATCATTGAATTGTTACAAAATTTATTTTCCTGTCCTGTCTTGTGTTTATGATATGCCAAGAGTTATTTAATTACGCAAAAATTTAATAAGGTCTTGGGTAAATTAATTTAGGATATAAAGGGTTGAAAGGTTAAGCATTTAATTATCCGCTGCAAACAATCACATTTTTCATCTGATATTCGATAGTAATAAATTTGACTGCATTTGACTGCATTTGTTTGGGTTTGTTTCTAAAATAGGAAAATATACCGGGATGAAATTTCACCTATGACAACATCAACGTGATTTTCTTTGATGGTCTTAAGAGCAGAGATTTCGCAGGATTCGTGATTTTCACGAATAAAACGACGACGAATAAACGGTCTTGACTCGTTGTCCGTTTGGTCTTCCCCGACGACGACTTTCTGCTTTCTCCTCAGCGTTCCTGAATTTTCTACAGCAATTTAACGGAGGAATGACGAGTCCTTTGTGGCAATCTAACACTTTGTTAACACGAGTCCTCGAGTATCTCACGATTTCGCGGTATCTTGATATAATGTTAAACATCGCCGTACACACGCGTTGATTCACGCGCAAGCGTCAATGACGGAGTCATTAGGCGTATCGCGGTAGACGTATTAGTCGCATCCGCACTCGCGTACGCATCATTGTTAATTATAGTTTCGTTAACGACAGTCATCGTTGCACGAAAGAGGCGTCGCGAACAGCCGCGTCTTTATAACGGCAACTATCAATTTTCCAATTTCCCCTAAAGTTCAATTTATCTCACATGTATTTCCGTTCCTCTTTGGTTCTTTATCGTAATATTTCAGTAACATAGCGTGATCGGTATCGTTCCCGCTTTCGACGTGATCACCGAAGTGGCGATTCGTTTAAGGCTTCATTCATCCGTCATTTCGATCTAACGATACATCGAATCGGGATAATCGCATTAATTACGGCGATCGAATCGGTGAACGTTGGCGACGGACATAATCGGACATTATTTGCCGTAATTGCGATTAGGAGACCAAGACGAAGGGGAGCGAGAGAGAGAGAGAGAGAGAGAGAGAGAGGTTTTATACAGTTTAGAATGTACAATCAGTTAGTGCTTAATGGACGCTTTGACCTGTAAGCGGTCGCGCGGCACGGAAAATTGCCGCGTTGCTGCTGTTGAACGCTGCTAAATGCGAGACCGACGAGTACACGTTTGCTGGAATCTGGCAACGTTGAAAATAAGAAAGGCGCTCTGCCGTTGTTCGTGCGCCTCGCGCGCTCTCTCAATTTTCCTATTACATATATCGTAATCATTGCATTAGACCGTAATAATGAAAAGCTGTGTAGCGTGAAGTTTACACTTACGTAACGCGCGCGATGCAACGGTGTAACCGGCGGGAGGGGGGAGCCTCGACAACGCATGACCGAAGAGACGAGAGAGAGGGGGGGAGAAAGAGAGAGAGAGAGAAGAGAACGCGATTCTGTAGCTTTCGCAAATTGGGTTACGTCTATCTTTACATCTGTGCGCTTTGTGCCACATACGCGCGTCGTCTCTGTACGTTATGTAATAACGAGAGTCTAACGCACCGAGGAAACCCCTGGTCACGCGTAGGTGCACTTTTCTCCGCTCGCGCGCGCGCGCGCCCATTGAAATGTCACGTGAAGCCATGATTTTTCGCCCGCTTGAGCAGCGAAGGAAGGTAACGCGCAGCGCGCTGCTCCATATTCATAAGCACCATGAACAAACTGGCTGGAATAGTGAAAGGAAATTGATTATAAATATAGACATAAGTCTCTGGAAGTGACTCCTTTTTTCCGTCAGCTGATGATTGTTCGCCTCGCACGGCCGTGAGAGATGTTTCTTTCTGCCGTTCCGACCCGTTCAGATTCGACAGAGCGACCGACCGAGTCTGCTCTATACGCGGCACGCCGTTAAAACAACAATCTGCGGACACGCTAACGTGTATTTCGTAAATACACGTTTTGTACTCCATTCCTGAATGAGAGAGTGAGAGGAAGAGAGAGCCATTGACACGTCGCGCTTGGATTTTGTTTTCTCAAATAGCAATTACATAAGATGCCATTTTCGTGAGGAACTTTCACTCGAAATTGCGTCTTGCCCTGTTTGGTGATTTATAATGGAAAGACGCGTGTGTTCTCCGCTCCGATACGGACCCACTTGTGCGAAGAGAGTTGGCAGAGAGGAAGAGGAAAATAAAAAAATGGATGAGCGAGGCATTCTCTCATACGAGCGGGACGATGCAAGTCGTCCCTCCATTGTTAGAAATAAAGTCGGTGGAGCGACACCACGTGCGTTATCTTCAAAAGTTAATCCGCTTGTGCGTGCGCGTGCGACAGCATCGAGCGTGCGTTACTTCGTTGCCGAGTTTGATCGGCTCGATTGCGTCCAATGTGCCACGCTTCAACAACTTCGTATCAACTATGGGTATTGAGTTTCTCGCGAAAGCGTAACAGCGTAATGTTAAAAAAAAAAGTGAAACGCAACGTAGCACGTTCGCAGCTCCCCTGCGAGTCCGCATTTTTGATTGGGAAATTTTTTCCATATATTCCCGTGGTGATAATAATAATGAACGAAGTTCATTGAGAAAATTGAGACGTGATGTTTGAGGTTTCCGCGCTGTAGAGAAAACTGAGTATCAGGTTCTGTTGCTCTTTCTGGGGAAGCGAACTGGAATGTTCACGAAATGTCGGGGACGAATCTACGACGGACGTGCAACGTGGGGAATAAATAAAAAATTGAAATATTTGAGTCTTTGATCTTCGACGTGTTTACATGTTTTGATAGCTTCATTTATCTGGACACTCAACCTTCTTCCTTTATTCGTAACATCAGCCTCTCAAACCGATGAGACAGAAAATTAGTACTTTTACTTGAATACTAAATCGCACGTATTCAATATCGAAATAAATCTTCCCTCTAGCGTGAACTCGTGAAAATTAAAAAATTACTCAACTTGCAAGTGTTTGAAAATGTTCGCGCTAGAGAAAGGGAGAGGGAGAAGGATAAACAAAGATGACGGAGTCATTCGGAATCTGTGCTTGCCGACACACAGAGAGAGAGAGAGAGAGAGAGAAAGAGAAAGAGAGAGAGAGAGAGAGAGAGAGAGAGCAGATCGATATAAATCTGAGGCAACAACGTTATTTTCTCTCTCTCTTCTTTTCTTCTCTCTCTCTCTCTCTCTCTCTCTCTCTCTCTCTCTCGCATATACTCGCAAGTATCTACTTGCCGAAAGAACAGAGCCGGTGCACAAAGCTTGCTCTCGACTATTACGCATCGCGCAGTATCTCACTCACTTAATCGCTCGGAGCCACCTTGAATTTCGGTGTGTGTGGGTGCGCATGCGCGAACACGCGCGCATGCCTCTACGCGCCGCGCCGCCGCCACTTGACGCGCCGCGTTTACACGCGCGAACGCGCGACGCGACGGTGCGTGAGTGAGTCGACGATCCGGGCTCTCGTGTTTATCCGTGCAGATTTCGTCCGCGCGCGAAAATACCGGTTGGTAGGCCGTGGAAAATGAGTAGGCGGCGGTGCTGACGGCGGTGCGGTGGCATCGCACTCGCGGACTCGGCTAACTCTCCCGTCTTTCCATTTTCGTGTATCGCGAAAGTTTCTCCTCGTTTCGGCGCGAGATGATGGGATGACTGCGAGACATCGGTGGTGACGTCGCGCCAGCCCTTTTTCCACCTGCTGGGTACGTAAACGGCAGCAGGGCTTTATCCTCGATTTAAAGAGCCGCCGCTACGTACTGCGCTCGCGTAATCACGTGATAAAGCGACCTTGACGTCGAACTGACGTGTTTTACGATTCCATTTTGGATACCTTATACGTCGCTGCTGTTGCCGCCGCCGCCGTCGTCGTCGTCGTCGTCGTCGTCGTCGTCGTCGTCGTCGTCGTCGTCGTCGTCGTCGTCGTCGTCGTCGTCGTCGTCGTCGTCGTCGTCGTCGTCGTCGTCGTCGTCGTCGTCGTCGTCGTCGTCGTCGTCGTCGTCGTCGTCGTTGCCGTTGGTATATCTCGAACGTGCTGCATTTTCCGATTAATGATCAGCGCCATGCGAATTTATTTCTTTGTTCCCACGAGACAAAAGCTTGGCAAAACGGCCGCGCAATCCGGCTTCGAGCGGAATACAAGCATGGACGTCGCCAAAGGACGTCTCGCGGAGACGTCTGGGAGACGTTCTATTTGTTTGAAATGTCTTGTAGACGTCTTCAAGAGACGTATCTCACACGTTGCCGCTGTCTGACCACGGATGGTTTTTCTCCTACTCGCTGTCGATGCGCTGCTTTCTCAGCCCGGCAGCGCAAAAATATTTAAAATAAAAACGCCCCCGAGAGACGCGCAGAAGGCATCCTACTTGTTTCAAACGTCTCTTGGACGTCTTCAACACGTTTCCGCTGTCTGAGCACGGCTGGTCTTTCTCGTGTTTGCCGCCGATGCGTTGCTTCCTCGGCTAGACAGCAGCATAAATGTTCGCGAAAAATGTCTCAGACGCGTCTGAGAGAGAACGCCCGCACGTGTCTGAGACGTCTCCGTTGTCTTCCGCGCGCATTTCACGCATTCCTGCTACCCAGGCACCAAGATGGATTCTGTCGGCGAGCGTGTATGACGCTTCCTCGACCAGGTTGCAGGAAAACCAAGTTTAGGAATAGGACCGAAACTAGCAGAGTATCTCGCACGATATTTCCCGACGTCTTCGGGGCGTGCACGCCGCCCGGGCGGCGATTGTAACGCGCGCGTTATAGAAACTCATAGCGCAGCTCGCGCGGCGATAACGTGGGAACGAAACACGGGCGACGGATACGCTGTACGTCGCATTAACCCGATTATCGTCGCGACGTTAACGCGTCGCGCTGGTGTAACATGAGCGCGCCGCGACAACACAGCAGCGGAAGGCCCAATAAAACGACCGGCGTGTGTATGTGCGACGACGACGACGACGACGACGACGACGAGGGCGACGCGTGAGGAAGCAGCCGCGCTTTCGCGCGACAGACTGAGCCGATCTGTGCCGGCTGTTTGTCGCCGATCGCGCGGCGCCGCGAAGCGCTCTCCGGAGATCTCTCGCGACGTGTGTATAGTGTTGTCCGTGCGCGCACACGCGACACACGCAGGCCTTCCGAGTCCTGGCTGCGGCCGGCGGGCTGGATCACGGAAATCATCGCGCGTCGCCGAAGGTGACGACGCATTAGCGCGCAGATACTCATCGGTGATTCTCGCGATGACGCGACGAGCGCTTGCTTTTCTGTATAGAGAGAGGACTGTTGCATCGGCCGAGAGCGTTGGTGCTCGCTCGTAGCTGTTGTGTTCTCTCCTCGATCTCCCCTGTGTCACCGTTCGGGAGAATATCGGTTTGTAATCGCGGTGTAATCGTATCTCGACATGACGCTCGTGACGAGATAGCTCTTCGGGTCGCTACGGTGAGGTGAAACGATCGTCGCTCTTATGTCGTTATTATTTCAGAAAGCGACGCGTGTCGCATCCGTGATCGCGTGGTATTACTGTGAAATTACGACACGAGATCGTGTGATCGTGTCATTAACGCGCCTGAGAGAGGGAGATCCGCGCGATCCGGCGCGATCGCTCATCACACGAGCCAGTAGTTTGTTTGTTTTCGATTCCTCGGAGCCGAAACAAGCGCACGGTTGACTTTTCCTGCCGAATGGCCGACGCTAAACGTAAGTCTCTGCCGTGTGTCTTTCAGACGAGCCTCGTTCAAGGTGCAAATCGTGGGATGACGTAGGACCGGGCAAAATGGAAACGGCCGGCGGACACTCGCAGGCGCATCGCCACTCCTCCCTGGAGACGAGCAGGTCCAACACGTCCACACAATCTGCTAGAAGCGAGGACTCCTGGTGCTCGGCATCGGACCACGATCTCTCGTCGGACGATGAAAGCGAGAAGAGTAATATCAGTATTAAGTAAGTTCGCTCGATCGCGTTACATAACATCATCGTTCACGGAGCGATGTTTGTGCGCGTGTGTGTATATTTATGTGCTGTATGTCCGTAATAAAAACTCGCCGTTCTTTCGCAGAAGCAACTGTCAATTAAGGAACACACTGCACAAGGCGCGAACACTCTGCGACAAGTGGCGCTTTCAGCATATGTCCCTGAACAATGTGGATCCCCTGGAGTCGCCGAGCAATCACGGACGTCTCTCGAGATGGTTCAGCATCCGCAGAGGCTCCGCGCATCATTACGATGTGGATTCCACGGATACGGTGTCTCTGACTATTAAAAACGACGGACCATTGAGTCCCATTAAAACGCCGCAAATGCCGCAGCTTTGCGAAGTGAGCGTCTCTTCCTTTGCAGTCTCTCCCTTCGCGATTAATCGTGCAAATCGTGCGTAAAGTAAAGCCGTCAGCATGATAAATATCCGTCAAGGACGGATTTATCGCACTGAAGTTGATGATGATGATGCTGCTGCTGCAGCGTCAGGCTCGTAGGGAGCCTCGTAGGGAGGGGATAAAATTAATTTGTATAGAGTATTATAAATTGCATTTATACGCATTCATTAAAATTCATATAATTCATATTTCGTATAATTTCGTTCACTATATATGTACTTGAATTGTATCACTTTAAGAGTCACTCTTTCACTTTTGGGAAGCCGCTCAGGCTCCGGAAAATTGTCATTCGCCCCTGACATCCGTCGAATACCTGCCGGATAATACACATCACGATGTGTTTGTTCCAGGTTGACGAGGAGAACAGCGCGATGGTGCAGTTTCAGTGTATGCAACAACGAAGGCAAGCTCCACCCACGCTTCCACCGCCACCCCCAAACTTGTCTCCTCAGCAGTTGAAACGCAGACACATCGTGGCGGCGATAGTGCACTCGGAGAACAGTTACGTGTCGACTCTGCAGAGACTGGTGAATGTACGTATGGCCGCGAGAACCGCGCAGTTTTTCCATTACGTTTAATAAATGCCGGGGGAGGAAAAAGAACGAGAAGAGAACAGAAGGATGTGAAATAAACACGAGCGATGTGAATGTGCTTCAATTTTGCAGGACTACAAAAAGCCGTTGGAGGAGTCGTCGCCGCCTATATTGAGCCAGTCTAAAATAGCGACGTTGTTTCACAGACTGCCGGAGATTCTGCAATGCCATACGTTGTTTAGAATCGCCCTGGCGGAATGCGTGCGCTCCTGGGACAAGGACGAGAAGCTGGGGGACGTGTTCGTCGCGAGTTTCAGCAAGGCTATCGTACTTGACATTTACAGCGGCTTTATAAACAACTTTTCCGTGGCGATGGATCTGGCCAAGCAAGAATCTAAGAGGAAGACTGCGCTCGCGGATTTCTTCAAGGTACACCGTTTCGTTTTGCGCTGCGATTCTGCTCGATATCGTTTGAGTTCTCTGGACTCGATCGTCGACGTTGACGTTGCGTATTTTCCGTTGTTTACAGGTGAAGCAGATAAGCGCGCACGATAGATTGTCCTTCTTCGGACTGATGGTGAAACCAGTGCAGAGGTTTCCACAGTTTATACTATTTTTACAAGTGAGTATCGTTGGCGGCGGGGTGTGCGAGGAGAGACGAACTTTTCGCCGTCAGCAGCTCGTTCGAAATGAGAACACGAATTTTGTTCTTAGGATTTATTGAAGCATACACCTCACGGACACCATGACAGAATGTCTCTGCAATTAGCGTTAACGCAGCTCGAGAGTTTGGCGGAAATGTTGAACGAAAGGAAACGAGAGGCTGAACAATTCCAAGCATTCAAAGAGATGCTGCGACACGTTTCCGGAAAGTTATCGCATCGTCCCCTCTCCTCGGCATCGCGTTATCTCATTCGAGAAGATAACGTTACGCAATTGGTAATGTCGTTTTCACACAACATTGCAGTATATAATCGCAATAAAGTATTCGCCATTATACGTGACTACGTTAATCACAAGAGAGTCACAAGAGTAACGTGCAATTTCGTCTTCTTTTACGCAGGAATTCAATCAAAACGGCATGATAACAAAATCCAAGAGAAGAAGACTGTTGTTACTAAACGATTTGGTAGTATGCGTTTCCGTCACCCCAAGATCCACGGAGGATTTTTCTGGAAACGAACGATTGACGTTGAAATGGACATACCCGGTATCCGACATTGAGGTGTGTAGAATAAGCTTAAAAAAAAGGTAGACACTGTAACGCGACTTGCACACGTTGTAATCTTTCCCGGTAAAATTTATCGGGCTTTTTCTCCAAGACACATAACATTGCCAACAAATTTATTGCAGATTCAAGATACCAGCACTTCTCCGACTTTGAGCCGATTACTCACAGCTGGACTAAATAAGGGCGGCAGCTTGAAATCGGACAAAAGCGGCGAATGCGGGCAAGCAGCCGATGCGGATAGTCTCTGTGTAGAGATGAACGATCTTATGCACGACTATGAGGTGATGTCCAGAATAAGCGATTTGGTGGTCCAGTTGAAGGGTAAATATGAGGTAAGAAGAAATTGACAAATTTGAGCTTACGATAGAAATACAAAGGATATCGCAACATCGGCATCGGTGAAAGAAAAGGCATCGATGTCTGTTCCTCCGGCAATTTTAAGACGACTTGTAGAAACTCGAGAATTTGTAGAAAATACGATATTTTCGTTGTACTTTGACTTTTAATCGTAACACGTCCATTTCTCCCATTTCTTCCGAATTCACAGGGGATGACGTTGCAGACCACCAAGCAAATTCTTCAGTCGATCCAAATGTTGATACAGCAGAAGGACGAAGATATGGTATGGGCGGATAGCTGCTGTATGCAATTAGTCACGAAGCAAGGTCAGATGTATACGTTTCAAACGGAGAACCCATTGGTAAAGAAGGACTGGATAACCGAGCTTAGATTGGCGCAGTTAGCCTTGGATCCCAACAACTCCCCTTCGTGGGAAGTACCTGAACAAGAGCAAAGACCATCCACGAAGATGCCGCTGTTCGTTAGTTCACAGGCTGTGTATCACTCGCAACATCAGACAGAAGTGAGTTGACAAAACCCTTGTTACCCTCGGTCGTTTCCCTCACACGTTATGCGCTTACGGTTCTCACTACTACGGTGCGATTCCGCTTGCAGGTACGTTGCGGTTGCTATTACACGACAGAAAATCCGCGGCCTACGAGGCGACGCGGTAGAAGTCAAAACTACCTGTGGATATGCACAGGTGACGGTATATCCAGTCACGTGACGATTTTCGGCCAGTCGACGACAGCCTCGGTTACTTGCTTAAAACGTATAACCACTTTCGACCTGGTCGAGACCAGAGTGAGCACCATCGAATTTGTCAAGGGTGTCTCTTCCAGCAGCGATATCGCTACGCTCGCGAACGATCTTGTGTGGATGGGTACAGACTCGCGGAAGATCATCGTTTACGCCGCGTCGGAGCCCGAAAGGGAGGAAGAGATCGGCAGTTACCCCGTGCCGGGACCTGTCGTGGAAGTCAAGTATCATTGCGACAATGTTTTCGTAGCTCTAGGCATAGGCTTGCTACTTCTGTTCAAACGACAAGTTGACGGCACGTGGAACCTCAAAGATCCCTTCGTCATATCCCTCGGCAACGATCCGGTCTCGTGTTTGATGCCGATCAACACATCTATCTATGCCGCCTGCGGTAAGAAGGTATGGGTACTTAACGCCACTACGGGCGACATTACGAAGAGCTTCAGCGCGCAGCACGAGCACGTCGGCAACGTGAAGCTGATGGCCCACTCCGGAGTCGGTCTCTGGGTTGCTTCGAAGAACTCGAGCACGGTTTGCCTTTATCACACGGAGACGTTCAAGCATTTGCAGGACATCAATATAGCGTCCAACGTGTTGAGGGTGACCAAGACGAACTCCCCCAACTCACACAGCAATAGCAACTTCGCCATTAACAGTCAAACCGCCGTCACTGTAACGGCGCTTTTAGCTTGCAAAGGTCTCTTGTGGGTCGGTACCAACGTGGGCATCAGCTTGACCATTCCGCTACCGCGACTGGAGGGAGTGCCCATCATCAGCGGTCGTGTCAACATTTCGTATCACGCCCACTTTGGGCCGATCACGTTCCTTCTGGCTATACAGAACACGAAGAACACTGTGTACTCGGCGAAAGATCGCGCCAATGATGACGAGACCGCGCGAGAACTGAAGGCGAGAGAGGCTGAACAGAGATTGCGAGATCGGGCGAGCGTAGACTCCTCCTCCTCGTCCGTCTGCAGTAATCTCGTGAAGCTGAAGCAACAATTGGCGAGCAGCCCGGTGATGCTGAGGCGAAAACGCAGCAAGGAGTACGAGTACAGAGGCTCGAAGACCCTTCCAAGGGGACTGGGCGCCGGCTGCGGATTTCTCTCGAGTTCCATGTCCAGCTCGCAGAGCTCTGGCGAGAACTGCGACGTTTACGGGCTCTATGGCGAGCTGATGTACGTGAAGGACTATGAGAACGAGAACAACTCGGGCATCGACCCCGTGTACGAGACGCTGAGGAGAAGCGACCCGGAATTGGCAGCCATACCAAATAAAGTGAGTACCTTGGACCGTAGGTTAAAGATGAAGATCACCAGGCCCAGATCGCTGGATCTCTCCAATTGGTCGGTGGACTCCCACGCGAGCTCCTTGTACACGTCCTCCGGCTCGGAGGAGAACCTCTCTCTGAAGACCGGAAGGTTGTCACGCAACAGTAGTACAGCTAGTCGAAATGGTCCTTACGACCTGCCCGCGACCAACAATAGCAGCGTCACACAGTCGGAGCTGGAAGCAACGTCCCCGAATAACGTGAAAGCGAATGGCAAGAAGAACAACAAGGCGACGCAGCAGGTGGAGCAGCCCAAGCGGACAGTGCTGACTCTAATGGGCGGGCGCGGTTACATCAATTGGCGGCAACTGAACGCGCAGTTCAACCTCGACAAGAGCCCGAAATCGGCCTACGCGTTCAAGGATCCCAACAGCAACGACGCGCACATTGTCCTCTGGGAGATGAAGTTATGATATTCGATCGCGCTAGGTCTATCGTTCTGCATCTACGTCGACGTCAACGTGGCAAACGGAATCTCTCGACGACGCTGATGCCTTTTTGTGCATATTGTAGTATCGCCTGAGAATAGGACCACAAAAGAGCACATACACACACACACACACATACTATGGACCAACAGCTCTCTCACTGGAGCGTCGTTTCAGGCAAGATCATCATTAATCATCAACGAGTCTGCTGCGAGGCCACGTCAGCTCCGACCACGTGGACTTGTGTCGCGTAGTGAACTTTATCGTGTCTCTTCGTACGCGATGTCATGCTGTAGGTATCGATTCATTTCGAAGACTAACAGACCGAGGGGATCCAGAGAAGCCGTTTGTTCGTCAATTTATTACGACGTATTGCGGACTCGGGAATATTTAGAGTATTATACAAAAATCGTCCCTCGCAATTGATTTGATCGTCCGATTATTCGACAGGGACTCTTTTTGATAGGCTATACCACGCCTCTTCTTTAGTGAACAGTTTCTCTAAGAGAAGATTAATATACTTATTCGATAAACAGACTGAGGTGTACGGTTCGTTGTAACGCACAAGACTAATGTTTAAGAGCGTATCGGATACGCTCCTCGTTGTCGCGGGGGGAGTGCTCCGTCGCGCGCACTCGCACAGGGATCGCCCGAGGAACGTTTCAATGCGATGCAATGATTTCTACCGCTCGTTTCTCCGCAAGAAGCGTCGATTAGGTCTTCACCTGAGAGTCCAGACTCAGACTGAGACCCGGACTCAACTCAAGACTTGACCGATGACGTCGGTAGGAACGGGCTGTAGGCTGTAGAAGGCGGTGGTCGTGCGAAATTTTTACCCACTCGGAGTGTCATGTGAATCTCATTGATACAATGAAACGCGCAGTAAATCGCACGGAAATGTTAAAGAAGAAAAGAAACACACAGGAGCGGAGTTATGCTTGAATGGTTCTTCACGAACGCGAAACGCGTTCTACGCCGCACGGAGGTGCACATAATAACGCGCGTATCTTTTCTATTTTCTATTTTTTTTTAATCGTTTGAAACAGTGATAAATCATGACTAATAGCTGAGATTAAAAAGAAAAAAAACTAAAAAAATGCTGCCGTTTAGCCGGCTCCCCGCGGATTTTGCGTTCGCCCGCGAAATGTTCGCTAGATATGCATGCATCTACATTGAAAATTTTACCGCATTGTTACGCTGACGACTGTTACGTTGTTTCAGCGACGTAACATTGTTATACACGCGCGCGCGCACACATACACAGTACAACATGCACACCGGATCGCAATGCAGAGCGAAAATTGGCTCCGTAGAAAATGGACACCTCCCGAGAGAGATAGGCCGGTTTAAGCCGGTTGTTTTGAGTATCGATACACGAGCGCGATATGATTTGTTTTATAATGCGCACGCATTGATTTCGCCTTGTTTTAAACGATGATCTTACGATCGCTCGTTAATGTCGTCGAGCCGAATTCACGAGCGTAATGTTTCATTCACCGATCGGTAACGCTATATCCATCGCCCTTTTCAGATTAAGTGTATCGGTACGTTTCACGCACATACACACACACACACATACACACGGTGTGTATTTATTTGATTCTATGGACGTATCCGATAGGAAAATAACGATCCTGTGCACCATGCGCGCGCATGTGTGTGCGTGTGCGCATTTACTGTGTGCTCTTACGATAAGTTTCACACGTACGTGATATATAAGACAATATGACGCAGCTGTATTGTTCGCAGCATGTAAGGATCAGTTTACGACCCGCTGGGAGGAAACGGGATGACGGTGATTGAGGGCACTTATTATTACTAGCGTTCCGCTCTGAAGATTGTTAAAAAAAAAAAAGAAAAAGAAATAATGTCATTCAAAAAAGCTTCGCTAAATAACCCGTCGATATATCGACCGAATGTAAAACTTAACGATTTTTCAAGGTCACAAATTAATACGGCGCGATGCTCGTGCATTTAATACCGTCGTCAGTCGATTCTTACAATGATTTATTCAAATTGAAAACTTGAGATTTCACACTTGTTGGTTACGAATGTTCTTTACGATAATGGTACCGCGATAACACATATTATATGTTGGATTAATGCGATTGATAACGGTTACGAGGAATAATCGAATGTTTAATCAGAGTTTTGATCCATGAAAATTGATCTCTTTGATCTGCTTTTATTTTGTGAAAGCACGTTCGTCGACGATACGGACGCACCGGTTAAACGCGAACGGATAATACTTATATATTATGAAACGTTATTCATTGATGGCTATTGCCTGTTTGTGCTCTTGTGATAATTATTGAAAAAAATTTATAGTTTCAGTTATGCAATGAAAGAAATATATCTAATTTTTTATAAGATGCTGTCAAGTTTTTGATACTGATACGATTGAGTGTTCGATAAAATGTTGGTCTACAAATGAATGAGTGAATGAGTGAGCGAGTGAATGAGTAAGTGAGCGAGTGAGCGAGTGAATGAGTGAGCGCGTTCACATATATTACAAAATAATAATAATGTATGTATTATGAAATCTCGTTGAATAGATCTATATTTTGTACACTAACTTTGTTTAAATACATAGTTTTATTTTGTATTTATGCCTATAGTACGCAAGTTGGTTATACAACGAAACCTTATTATGTATTTATTATTTGCAGTGTCATGTTGTGTCATCGTTACAGAGAACTTTGTTACTTTTTCTGTCACGAGGCGATCTAGGATACTTTTCATTGTAACATTTATAATGGCTATATTAAAAATATTTCAAGTGGAATACGCAGAGAATCTATTATTTGCCGTCTGATGTTCCTCACTCTTGTAAACAACAAATCTCTGAAATGTCTAAAAACTCTTGCCAGGAAAAAGATCAATATTGATAAGGTAATCGAGGTTTCCCCGTGTAAAATCAATAGGTTTATCTTTGTTCACTCAAATATGACGTATAATTATTGAGAACAATTAAGAGAATGCTGAAGACAATTTCGAACTTCGATGGTGCCGGTTATTACCAGAGAGAAGAAGGAGAGGTATCATATGGGCCGCTTTTAGCCAAGCCAAGTGCGAAGCGCTCTCTGTACAATTGTATACATGAACTAACGACGCCAGTGTCCACGGTTCTTTACTGATTTCCCCCACCACGCACGCACACATAGCCGGCTCGATCTACTCGTGTGACACGGATAGATCGAGCCGGCTATGTGTGCGTGCGCGGTGGGAGAAATCAGTAAAGAACCGTGGACACTGGCGTCGTTAGTTTATGTGCACGGTTGTACCAGTGATGCGATTCTTTAACTTGTTATTGGAATTAACGACAATTTCGTTATCGTTGCGCAACTTTTCTACGGTATACAAAAGCTGCGCAACGATAACTCCAATGTCGTTAACTCCAATAACGAGTTAAAGAATCGCACCACTGAGAGCGGCCACACGGCATCTTCTGCGACACCGACTTTCCGCACTGGGAAAGGACGCCATCTGCATCCATTTTGAGAGGGGAACTACGATGCTACATCCACTTTCAGGTCTCGGTGATAAAATCTGCATGTGGTGGAAGTCCGTGCTACATTCACTTTCAGGCGGTTTATGTCCGTGCTGCAACCACAGTTGTCATCTCTATGCCAGACTATGCCCGGAGGTCTAAAAAGAGTGGGAATAGGGGGGGGAGAGAGGGAAGGAGCAGAAAAAATAAAAGTACGTATTAAATATTAAATCTTCGAATACATGTTGCCGTATCAAAGTCTCCTGTATAATAAACGATTTGACACGTCTGGAGACGCATGATGTATCGTTGCCGGCGTCCCGTTACTTTCGTCCTGCTTTTAAGTAAACAAAAAATAATTATTTTTTATAATTAATATATAAACATTTTATATAAAAAAAAAGATTTATCTATTATAGCTACTATAAGTAAAAAAGAAATAATTATCTTTGGTTGGTATCGTTGGCATATACGTTGTTTCCTTAAAATTCGAACAGATATAAAAAAAATGTAAATTGCCAGTTAATCAAGTAGTTTTTAAGTGTCATTTTTAAATGCACTATATCAATAAAAGTGAGAAAATGGACTATACGTATAAAATTGAAATTTATAGAAGTATTAATTATTGTAATTATTGTAATTATTGTAATTATTGTAAGTATTAATTATTGTAAAAATAATTATTGTAACAATAACCACGTATTCATAATTTTTGTAAATTTATTTGAAATAACATTCACACAATTAAAAATAGGATATTATTTGCCAATATTGTTACAATGTTGCTGCAATATTGGTTAAACAGTACTGCACACTAATATTTATACAATGTTGCTGCAATATTGTTCTGCAATGTACAATATTGCAATGTTGCTGCAAATCTTTGTGCCGTACGGGATTATTGTCCGCAGCGGATAATCTAACATTTAAATTTAATAAGAACGAGGCAAAATTCGCATGGGATAAAATTCCACTCTTTAACGTTACCATGACCTTTAGTTATTCTCCGAAAACGGCGTCACAACAACTTTGACACTCCCCATACAGCACAGAAGATTGCAGTTACATTGCAGTAATCTTGTAAGATTGCAAATTTCTGAGCAATGTTGCAGAGACTGCTCGGAAATGAAATTGCAATTTTGCACTGCAATATCGCAGAAACATTGCTCGGAAATGGAAATGCAATCTTCCATCCCAGATAATACAAGATCTGAAGACGTCGCAGAGACGTCCTAAAAAGGAAGAAACATCCTCAGCTCGTTCTCAGGACGTACTCTGGTTGGAAACATTGCAAAAATATTGGGTGAGTGCAAAAGTTCGTGCGGAGTTTGTGAATAAAAGTCACACAGTGATTAGGCAAACAAAAATCTTTATTCAATCAATGATATATTCTCCATCGTTTTCTATAATCTTTTCCCAACGTTCTGGCAGCATACGGATGCCTCGATCATAAAAACTGCGCGGTTTAGATTCGAAGAACGAAGAGACGCCGTTTTTTAAGGCCTCCAAAGAGTCAAAGTTTTTTCCATTTAAATAATTTTGCAATGACCGGAACAAGTGATAGTCAGATGGTGCGATCAGGAGAATACGGTGGATGCGTTAAGACATCCCATTTCAGGCTCTTCAGTTTGCGCAGCGTCTTTTTCGAAACGTGTGGTCTGGCGTTGTCGTGATGAAAGACGACTCCCTTGCGATTTGACAAAATCGGACGTTTCTCTTTTATTTCTCGATTCAGATTGGTTAATTGGCGACAGTACTTGTCCGAATCAATCGTTTCGCCAGCGGGGAGAAGCTCGAAATAGATTATGCCCTTGCAATCCCACCAAACAGAGAGCATCACCTTCATCGGGTGCAAACTGGCCTTTGGCATCGCGTCACCATGCTCACCTGATTGTTTCCATGTCCGTTTGCGCTGAACATTGTTGTAGAGGACCCATTTCTCATCGCCCGTCACTAGTCGATCCAAAAACGACTCGTTATTGAGCCGCCCGAGTAAAGAAACGGCTGCAGAAATTCGCTTGATTTTGTTCTTCTCGGTCAGCAAATGGGGCACCCATATATCGAGCTTCAAATCGAATCCCATCTTTTTTAAACGCCGAAAAGCGGTTGATCGGTCAACGTTTAGTGCTGTAGCAACTTCTTTTATTGAAATTCGCGGATTATTGAGCACTAAAGTACGCAAAACATCGTCATCAATGTCGGAAGGTCGACCAGAGCGTGGCTCGTCTTCAAGGTTAAATTCTCCGCGCCGAAATTTAGCAAACCATTTTTCCGCAGTTCGTTTAGCTGGTGCTTCATCCTGATAAACATCCCGAATGTTTTTTACGGCTGCGGCAACGTTTATTCCCTTCCGAAACTCGTAAAGCATAACATGCCGTAAATGCACCTTATCGATACTCATTTTTAAAGTGATATTTCTCGAAGCAGTTTGTATGAAAACAAATGATTTTTTTTTTAATAACAGCTGAAGACGTCACCTTTCCAACGTTATATAATATGTAGATGGAAGTATTAATGACAACACTTTACGACGCTTATAACTCCATCTATTGAAACTCCGCACGAACTTTTGCACTCACCCAATATTTTAATGCTTTGTTGTCTAATTATTATTATAAATAAGACGAGAATACTGAAAATAAGATTTTTCTCGTTGGAGCTACCGATACGTATGCGCGACAACTCGAATTTCGTCATCAGTTGTGATTGTGTGCGCACATATTAATACCCCTTCGCCTACAATATCGTGTGAGAGATGTGGTACGTCGATCGGGCCAAACGTAAACAACACGTGTCAGAGACGTGGTACACGTCGATCGGGCTACACGCGACAAACACTTAATAATTTTCTCAAAAAACGTAGCGAAACAATGTGGGAGTGCAAAAGATATAAGGTTGCATTATATGTACCAATATGCTTTGAAAGATACCATACGATTCAAGATTATTAAATTTTTGTAAATTTTATCAAGACGTTAATAATTTATAATGTGTTTATCTAGAAATTGAAATAAAAATGTTATTGATTTATTATTCACTTCAAGATAATAAATCTTTCTTGTTCAATGATCAATTGGTCGTAATTATTTATCAAATATCTTGCAAAATAAAATTAGTTGTACCTTACACATGTAATTACATATCAAAAGACGTATGCGATTTGCACAACTTCGAACGCTCAGTCAAACCGTGAAATGGCTCGACGTGTGACCGACCTTGTTGGTTATGGCATGCGCCATCAGAACTTAAATTGTAAGGCAAGGGGTTAAATAGGATTCATGAAACTACAAACGCTTTGGAGCGCGAAAAGAACAATTATGATTGTCTATACGGCACTTCGAAGTATTTTAGACCATGTCCCTATGGAGAAAGAAATATCTATCATCTATGTTATAATTGTTCACTTAACAATGTACCCTTAGGAAAAATAACTTAAAATTTCCAAATTAACTTAAAGTTACTTATAGTTAATTGTAAGTAATTTATAGTTAACTATAAATAATTTTAGGTAACTGTAAGTAACTTTAAGTTAATTTAAACATCTTAAAGTAATTTTTCCCAAGGGTAAAAATAATATAACGCGTGTATTATATAACTATTACATTGTTGGGTGAAAATTTATAACATTAATGGCATGTTATTGTTATTTAGTGTTTGCTCAGTGCTTATGTGCAATGACGCTGCATTATTGCAAATATATTGCACAGCAACATTGCTATAATGTTGCACTGCAAACTCTCTGAGGGCGGACATTTCAACGTTGCTGCAATCTTTCTGCAACGTTGCAGCGACATTACACAACATTGCTGCAATATTGCAATGTCACAATGTAATATTTCTGCAATGTCGCTGCAATCTTGCGGTGCTGTATGGGTCTGTACAATTAGTTGCTAACACATTTTCTGATCGTACATATTCCTCCTTAATTAACATAAAGCTAACAAATATCCGATGCTTCGACAGAGTAATTTTCTTTATTTTCAGCAATCAATAAATAGTAAATCAATGTCGCGTACAGTTGAAAGGCCTTCTCGCATTCCCCTCGTCGTTTCGGAACCTTCGAGAAAAGAAGAGACGCCCAAGGGCAAGTCTCTCTTGCTTCAACCGCCGCCGAGGCTCGCAATGTTTACATCGCGCCGATTGTGTTGATCGGCTCGTGAGCGACGACACTTTTTACCCTTTTGTATCAACTCGCGCGCCTCGCGTATTCGACCTCATTCCATCAGTAGCAGCCGTGCGCGACATGCTCGTCACTTTCGTCTGGTGTAACTGAAAGAAATGTATCTCGTCGGTCCTCGAGATACTCAATCGGCATCGCGTTGATTAACCGCACGGTCGAATCACGAGCGGTCGTATCGGCATTGGAAGCGTGAAAGCGAGTGAAATCCGAAGGACTCGAGCAGCCGAGAAGCAGGACGCCGGCAACGATACGTCACGTTTCTAGGTTTCCAGGTATGTTCAGGAATCATTTATTATGCGGGAGGTCTCCGATAACGGGAGCGGACGTTTGGCGAATTTTCCGGGAATAAGAAGTCGGAATTTCGCGCTCGGCATTCACGATCCGTCATCATCCGACTAGTAATCATGACTTTATGAATCTGCAATTACTCTCGTCAATCTCTGTCTGTCTATCTATTTATTGCATTGTTGTATATAAGAGATATTGATCCAGACAGAGACGGTCCATGAACGCGGATCTCTAATTCATCATGTTCTCAATCAAACATTCTGAATAATTCCCAACTGTGTTAGTATATCGGTCTTGTGTAGAATATTCAACGTCATACCGCTTCTTAAGCTGGATACAGACTTGAGTACGAACGCGCATGAGGCAAGCCGAGGCCACACCGAATGCCTCGGATTGAAAATTGAATGATGGTCTCCGCATGAGAACGCATGAGAGGCAAGTCGAGGTAACTGTTCGACGTTGCTCCGGTCGTTCGGAGACAGCAGATCTGTTCTTAATTTTTCGTGTCGTGCGCGGCTATCTTCCGTACGCGTGCTCGAGTGAGTTCAAACTGAGCACGAATTATCTTTGATGGACCGACAGCGCTCGGCTCGGTCCGAGCCCGTGCGCGACGAATCATCCAAGGCAATCTACCGCGCCTCGGACCAACGTCCAACACTTGCATGCTCAGGCGGACTCGGCTTGCCTCACGCGTGTTCGTGCTCAAGTCTGTATCCAGCTTTAGACTGCGACCTTTTTTGTTTTCGGCCAGCGCTTCTTTCAAGTCTGCTTACTCTCGTTACGGGATCTAAATTTCAATGTCCATTCGTAAAAGAGAGTATTTTCGAGAGCACACAACTGTTATCTCCGCTTCTTATTGTCATTTTTTTTCGTCAGCTCTTTCAAGAGCTCCAAGTCCTATTTAAACTTTCAATGTCAATGAAGAAAAAAAAACCGTAACGAATATTCTCCACTTATCCTGACCAAACATTCTTTCTCTGCTGCAACTTACCAACCAGGAACGCTAAATTTTTGTTCCAGACGTTGCGGGAAGCAACGTCCGGCGGACGCGGATGCCGCACCGGAGGATCCGGTTCGGGCAGAGCAGGGTCGGCCGAAAGGTAAAGTTTACAAATTTCTTATACATCTGTGTTCAACTCTTTACAATCTTTGCCTTGGCAACTTGTTCCTCATCAGCTCTCTTGAAAGCTTCAAGTCTCATTTAAATTTTCAATGTTGGAACAAAAATATAAAGATAAAAATTCCGTATCAAAATATTTCCGTATTTTCGATTCGTCCCGATTAAAGATATTCTCTCTCTGTAAGATATCGGACCGCAGGAAATAGCTAGTGTTGCCATCGGTTATAAGCGATATAGCCGGCAATGTTAGAAAGAATAATAACCGCGCGACCTCTGAGAGGATATATTAGGTGTAGTAAAAAGAAATCCATTATTTTTGCATGAAATTGAAGGCTTTAATTACCATAGTTAGAATGATCCGATTTAGGTCAAATATGCGCCGTTTTGTTCGATAACTTGTTGCCATTTTGAAGGTAATTTCATTTATGCCTCTCTCATAAAAGCCCTCGTCCCTATTGGCAAAAAATTGAGACAGTCGATTTTCACAAGCCTCTCTTGAAGCGAATTTTTCACCAGCAAAATTGTTCGCCATGGATAGGAACAGATGGTAATCACTTGGTGTCAGGTCCGGACTATAAGGTGGATGCATAAGAACCTCCCAACCAAGCTCCCGGAGCTTCTGGCGAGTCACTATCGATGTGTGTGGCTTGGCGTTGTCCTGATGGAACACAATTCCTCTCCTATTGGCCAAAGCTGGCCGCTTCTGGGCGATTCCTTCCTTCAGACGGTCCAATTGTTGACAGTACAGTTCCGAGTTAAGAGTTTTGCCGTAGGGGAGCAGCTCATAGTAGATAATTCCCTGCCAATCCCACCAAACACACAGCAAAACCTTCCTAGCCGTCAATCCTGGCTTGGCCACCGTTTCCGCCGGCTCACCGCGATTCGACCACGACCGTTTTCGCTTGACGTTGTCGTAAGTGATCCACTTTTCATCACCAGTGACCAACCGCTTCAGAAATGGGTCGATTTTGTTGCGATTCAGCAGCGATTCGCAGATGGAAATTCGGTCCATGAGGTTTTTTTTCGTTAACTCGTGTGGCACCCATATATCGAGCTTCTTTTTGTATCCAGCCTTATTCAAATGGTTCCAAACGGTTTTTTGTGCAATCTTTAGCTCTTGGGTAATCGAAACATGACGTCATGCTTACATGACTCGACAATGTCCATGATTTTATCGATATTTTCGACAATTGGCCTTCCAGTGCGTGGTTGTATCTTTGACATCGAAATTACCGGAACAGAATCGACGAAACCAAAATTGCGCGTGATTGGCTGTTACAATATCAGGACCATAAACACTATTCACATTTTCAGCCGCCTGGCTTGCGTTTTCGCCTTTATCGAAGAAAAACTGTAAAATATAGCGTATTTTCTCTTTGTTAGTGTCCATTTTTGACGCGCGCTCAAACAAAACTGAGTCAACTAATTACAAAACTGTCAGAAAAGTTTTTTTAGTACGAAATCTCATCTTTCTAACGTCATCTAGTGGAACCCGATCGGACTTATACAACGCGAGATACAGATAACTAAAGCCATCTATTGGAAAAATAATGGATTTCTTTTTACTACACCTGATATATTGTGAGATCAGAAAGAAGCGAGAGAGTAGACGATTAGCAGAGAATACCGCTAGTATTCTATTATTTGAGCTCTTTAGCTTTTCGGCTTATAGCCTTACCTCTTTTAAAATCGTGGTGCTCTTTCGACTTTTTGGCAATTATTGATAAGTCTTTGCATTCGTGCTTCTGCGCTCTTTATTTGGTAGTTTCTATATTGTGATCCGTGAGCTTCGAGACTTTGGAATATCCGTTCTGTATTTCCGGACATTGTTCATCGCCAGGCGAGAGCCTAAACATTCTATTGGCGGACGTGTCATAGAATGTACCGAGGTACCGACGAATAAAGTATTACGCATTATTGTTAATAAATCAATTTATCAGTCTCTCTTCTGACCAAGCGGCAGTCATTCTGACAAATCAAAGTAAAAGTATCATTGATATAAATAATAGATATAATAACAGCTACTAGCGTAATCTTACACTCTCTACCACAGGTTATCAACTGGGAAAATTATTTTTCTGTTTCAATTCTGTTGCGGAAAGCAACAGCAACCCGCGGCAGACGC
Source organism: Harpegnathos saltator (assembly GCF_003227715.2). NCBI lineage: Eukaryota > Metazoa > Arthropoda > Insecta > Hymenoptera > Formicidae > Harpegnathos > Harpegnathos saltator. The sequence goes on from NW_020230415.1 coordinate 266,831, forward strand.
GAATGCCGCACCGGAGGATCCGATTCGAACCAAACAGGGGTCAGCTTGAAGGTAAGTTTACAAGTTTACTATAGTCCTCTGTTTGACTCTTGGCGATCTAGAGCTGGGATATAATTTTCGGCTCGATTTGGATTACGATCGCAGAGGGTAAACTACTCTTTTATTCGCTCGCACTCGTTGGTCAAATCTGATGAACGAATGTGAATTTTTTTGTTAGTTGAAGCGGAACGTGGCCGCCTCTGACTGCAAGTCGTTTCGGTGAGTAAATACAAAATGAAAAGAGAAACAAAATTCCGCATGACGGATGTGGGACTAGATAAAATATCGTTCGAGTCAATGCGAATTGCAAATAGATTCTTGCATGTGTGTGTTTGTGACGTTGAATAAAATACATTGCTCGAAACAATCAGGGAATTAGTTCATCGATAGCCTGCATTACATACGAGATTTAAAATACCGAATGATTCTCTTTTGATGGTCAGTCATCTGAATAAGAAATATTCATATACCAGATATGTAAATATGAAACCGGAATTTTTGTATAGAAAATACACGTTTATTGTATGAAAATGATAAAAAATATTTTATTCGAAGTATTGCCCATCGCTAGCTATACATTTTTCCCACCTGTCTGATAATTTATGGATGCCACGCCAAAAAAACTGTTGCTCTTTTGAGGCAAACCAGTCATCGAGCGATTTTTGTACATTTTCGTAAGAAGTGAAGCGTTGCTCAGCAAGTGCGTGTCCCATCGATGCAAATAAGTAGTAATCGGACGGAGCCAAGTCTGGTGAGTAAGCCGCATGCGAAAGTATTTTCCAACTAAACGCCTCAATCGTTTCCTTGACCAGTTTTGCTGTGTGTGATGGTGCATTATCATGAAGCAAAATCACTTTGTGTTGATCACCTTTTTGATATTCTGGTCGTTTTTCACGCAAAGTTTGATTCAAATCGATCATTTGTTGTCGGTAGCGTTTAGTATGAACAGTTTCGCCAGGTTTCAGCAGCTCATAATAGATCACACCCTTCTGATACCATCAAACACAGAGCATTGTCTTCCGTCCATAGCGATTTGGCCTTGCAGTCGATGTCGATTGTTCGCCTGGAGTTACCCATGATCTTTTACGCTTAGGATTCTCAAAATGCACAGTCTGTCCCAGATCCAATGAGACTGGTCTAAAAAAATACAAAGCGTTTATTATTTTGATTTTTTATTCTTGTTTTATTCAAAATAGTCTCCTTCTGAGTCAATACAGCGCTGGAAACGTTCAAGAAATTTTTCGAAACATTTTTTATACTCATCGGCTGGAATGGCCTTTAGTATGGCGGTCGAAATCTTTTGGATGATGGGGATTCCCGAAGGAATCCGGCAAGCATGTCAGCTATTGTAACTGGTGATGAAACGTGGTGTTTTCAATACGAGCCAAAAACAAAACGTCAGAGTGCGGCATGGAAGTCACCAGAAGAGCCAAAAGAGAAAAAATTACGCTTTCAGAAGAGCAAAATCAAGACAATGCTGACCGTTTTCTTCGATTCAAAGGAAATTGTTCATAGTGAATTCGTCCCAGAAGGTCAGACGGTGAACGCAGAATATTATCTGGGAGTTCCACAACGATTGTGGGCCAGAATTCGACGAGTTCGACCGGAATATCGAGAGACAGGCAGTTGGTTTTTGTTGCACGATAATGCACCATCGCACAAAGCCATCATGGTACGTGAATTCTTGACCAAAAAAGGCATCATTGTTATCGATCATCCACCATATTCACCTGATTTGGCTCCGTGCGACTTCTGGCTATTTCCCAAACTGAAATTGGCGATGAAAGGAAATCGTTTCGATATCATCCCGGTCATCCAAAAGACTTCGACCGCCATACTAAAGGCCATTCCAGCCGATGAGTATAAAAAATGTTTCGAAAAATTTCTTGAACGTTTCCAGCGCTGTATTGATTCAGAAGGAGACTATTTTGAATAAACAAGAATAAAAAATCAAAATAATAAACGCTTTGTATCTTTTTTTAGACCAGTCTCATTGGATCTGGGACAGACTGTGTATATCCACTTTTCATCGCCAGTCACAATTCGATGGAGAAATGACTTTCTTTTGCACCTGGCGAGCAGCATTTCGCAAGTGGTTTTTCGGTTTTCCTGCTGTCTTTCATTCAGTTCATGTGGAACCCATTTTCCCATCTTCTTCTGGATCTTTCCCATGGCTTTCAAACGTATGGGGACGGCTTCTCATGTCACATTTAATTGATCCGCGAGTTGTTGTTGCGTTTGAGCGTCATCCTCATCCAGCAATGCTTGCAATTCGCTGTCTTCAAATTTTTTCGGTGGTCTTCCACGTTCTTCATTTCTCACGTTAAAACCGTCACGTTTGAATTTTTTAAACCACTCAAAGCACTGTGATTTACCAAGAGCATGCTCACCGTAAGCTTCGACAAGCATTCGATGCGATTCTGCAGCAGTTTTCTTCAAATGGTAACAGAAAATCAATGCTGTCCGCAAATCGTAGCTTCCAGGCACAAAATTCGACATGTTCAACGCTATTACAAACTATCCTGTTGTATGAAACTTGTATTGTTGTGAGTTGAAAATCTTGAGTTGAAGATCTTTGTCAGATGTCAACAAATGGAAATGGCGCCAATGACGCGGTTTGACGGTAACTACATTGACAGCTAGGGCCATCTATGGGCAAATTTCGGTTTCATATTTACAGACCTGGTAAACGCGATACCGTCATCAGCTGCTTTATTTTCATTTTTCAAACGGGCCGCAGAATTATTTAACGACAATTATTTGACGATATTCAATTGTCCGTGTAAAATATATTTATACGCATAAATGCCGATATCGTTGGCTACTTTTCTTTTATTTCCAAAACAGGTTGTAGAATTATTTGGCAATATTGTCCATTCATCACGATCCCTATTGTCTCGAGTAGCGTATAATGCGCGTAGAAATTGCGCCAGCGCACGCCGAGCTTGAGGTATCCTCGTTCGCGTGTCTTTGAATATTGTGATCACGGTTATCAATTATACGTGTTTTTACCCGCACTGCTAACAAAGGAAGCTTATAAATTCTCATTTCGCCAAAGTATCGCGAACGTAAGCTTCGTCGTGACGGAACTATCATGCGTGAAAACTTTGCCTCGCTTTCTCTCTTTGCGCTCCCTCGGGGTGACCGGTTTCTAATTACCTAATCTTTCCTCGCATGCATTCGCGAATATTCTCATAGATATCGATACTCCTGTATTTTCGCGACTTTTCAGATGCGATCGCGAAAAGCGCCGTAAAAATCCATTGGACGAGTCGATAAATTTTCACACGGTTCTTGCTCCTCGCCGATCGAGTTTATAGAGTCCGTTTCGCAACACGTAAAAAGTTTCCACCGATGTCGACGGTGTAAAACGTTCGTTAATTGACGCAAATATCGCCGCTCTAATACAAGTATCGTGTCATGGCGTCACGGAAGTGTGGCGAAAGTGTAGCAATCAACGTGGGACGTGCTGCAAGATGGATGCTGCGCGACATAGAGAGCGGCAGCGGATATGAGCGGACATTGGTGGATCTGGTTGGATGCAACGGGTCATCATCAATATTATCATCGGTGAGCGTTTGACTCAATGCTCACAGAGAGCTCTTTTATTATTACATTGTGCATGCCGCAAATTTGCATTGACTTTTGTAACGAAAAATATATTCCATGAATTATTGCCATATATTATGGCCATATATTATTGCCATATATTATTGCCATATATTGTTGCTGTATATTGTTGCCATATATTATTGCCACATATTGCCATGTATTATCGCCATATATTATGGCCACTTGAAATCGCGCGAACAATCGAGAAAACTGAATTTGCCGATAATTGCAAAGGCGCGCGGCAAACGTCACGGACGGATGACAGCACCCCGTCTCAGGGCTGTCCGATAACAATGCTGTTGCTGCGATTTAATTTTAAACCACAGCGACCTTTGGTCGCAGGAAACTTTCTATCGTGGACTAACCTCTCGAGCGGAATATTCCCGAGAAGAGCTCTTGACATAAACGCTGGTTATAAGATAACTTGCCTCGTTAGGGCCTCGTCGCGGTATCGTTGTCGCGGAAAATAAGGAAGAAAGGAATTAAACATCCGCACCGTTGTGAAAAGAGGGCCGATGGCGTCCCTTCATTAGTAGAATGTTTTAGGCCCTTGCGAAGGCGAGCATTAAATTCCACCGCGGCTGCGAACGTCCTCCAACTACGTGAAGAAACTGAATCTTCATAACTCGCGCTTGATCGTGCGTTGAGATTCTATCGAGGGTGGGAGATTAAAGCGGGAGTTGATGATATTAGCATGACAAATAGTCGCGCATTTTATGATCGCTCTTTAAAATGGGCGCTTCTTTCGTCGGTGATAAAGACGAGAAGAAATCAGAGCCCCTGCTGCCGGTGAGGTCGTAGAAACCGCATGAATTTTCCTTCCGCAGCTGCTCCCGCGGCTGTTTAATCCGCATTACGATCATTTTTATAGATAAGTATGGGGAAAGTGACATCCGTGGATAACCTTTGTCCTCTGAACGATACGTCTCTCATAAAGTTTTCCAGCTCCTTTACGCAAGTTCGTCGCTCGTGCTTGATAAAAAATGTCCAGAGCCTACGAAAAATGTTGCACGTGGAGAATATTCAGCGCACGTACCATCTTGAAATTGAATACCGCGAAGGAAACTATTCTCGTTCCTCCAACTTACGCTTTATAAGTTTCGGGATCCATGAAAATTTCAAGATCAGACGCTGCTTGTTTGAGGGAGGTTTTTAAACATTCTCTGTGAGAACCTGAAGAGCGAGTATCGATTTTTTTCGAAAGATTCCAGATGAAAATCCAAATGTGTTATTTATATGTATACGAGCTTGCGATTGGCTGAGGCTTTTTTTGGGGGCGAGTTTTGCCGTTTCAAATCTCGCAAGAATCGTGTGAAGAAAGCTTGAGCTAATTACACGCTCACGCGTGTGAAAACAACACACTCGAATTTGCAGCGACGACATAGCGGGAATATTTAGCGAGTACTACCTTGAAATTTTCGATTAGATTATATTTCTCGTCAGCCGTCGTTTTGTCGCCTAGCCCCGTCTCTTTCGCCCGAGTGCCTCACCAGTTTTGCTTGTGTTTTACTTCGCCGGCGGCTTGTCCTTCTTCTTCTTCTTCCTGCATGCTGGCAACTGTCGTTAGATCATATGGGCTGCTCTTGGCTCGTGCAGCTTTGTTCCTTTTTCGATACCATCTCAGCGCGTGCTCATTAATTACATTTCTGTAATTAATAGCTCGGTTGTTGCGTGCATCGCAAAATGGTATGGGAATTTTATATTTATCTTAATCCGTTCTATATCTTCGTGAATTCCTAGGAGCGAGGAATTTGTGAAACATATTTTTCTCTGTACATATGTTTCCGATTGCAATTTTAGTATTATCTCAACTTCGAATTATTAACTTAAGGAATGCCAACGTGTGTATATATTTATAAAATAAAAATTATTCTAAATTTTCTCACGTCTCGCAATCCTAAGAGACATACACACATATTCGGCCTATTTTCTATATTAATAGCTTTTGATATCTTCCGATATGTACATACATATTTTGAAACATTTTCTTTGGATATTATATCAAACGGATTTTGCGTGTCACGTAATATCCTTCGGATTACACGGACATTATTATTTTGATCATTTTGATTTCTTTGATATTCATTAAGAATTATCCAGAACGCAACTGCCATGTTGAACGATTCAATTGTTGTGTGAAATGTTTCGATTTTCACAAATTCATATAAAATTTTTTATTTTTCACTGATTCATAGAACTCCTTCACTTTTCACTAGTTCACGCTAGGGAAAAGATTCATGATCGCTGCCCTGAGCACCTGCAACGCTTCTCCAATCATCTGTCTCCTACTCTTCAGATTTCTGTCATCAATAACTCGATAATTATTGCGAATCTCGCAAAACAGTATGGGACTTTTATGTTGGTCTCAACCTAATCTACCTTCACACCCTTCGGGTTGGCAGCTAATTACCGGATACTTCGTATGATCTTCATGATATTAATCATACACAATGTTAATTCTTTTTCTTTTTGCACATGTTAACATGTTAATTCATCCCTTCCCTTCCTTTAGTAAACGAGCCGTGTAACGCCGTGAACGTGTCGGTCGGTATCGAAATCTATCGAAGTCGTATCGAAACGTTGAGGCATCTTTTCCGAGCGTATGATTGGCTGGCTAGTTAGCTGAAGGAGGCTGTGTGCTACTTCGAATGACAGGTATCATTCGTGTCCCACTTCTGTGGACGTCACCTTGCCGTGGTGGAGTGGCTTACGGGTCCCAATGAAGTGTACAGCTACGCCGGTTGGAGCTTCGGCTCCTGGTAGGTCTTACCTTGCCGGATTGGTCTGCACCGAGGGATCCAACCAAGAGCGTCCTCCCCTGGGATGGGCAGCTGCCTCTCGGGGGTATAACGGGGCCGGAGGTCGGGCTCGTTAGCCTGTGCGGCAGCCGACCTAGGGGGAAGGAAAACCCCGAAATCAAACCCGAGGTTGTCGGTCTCGTACTCTCGACAATTTATGGATCGTATATGAAGAAAGGTGGGAAACCCATCCCGGACTTCGGAACCGGGAAACGGCGTGATGGTAGGGGTATCGTCCCGGCCCCTCCCACGTCGACATCAAGTGTCGGGCTGGAGGTGGAGTTTGTGGCGGGCTCCTCCTCTAAAGTGGCTACCGACGCTGAAGTGGAGATCGGGAAAGAGGATCCGATCCTGGATCGACAGACGGAGGATAAGAAGAGACCAGAGGGAAAGAAGAAGCAGGACTCTTCTGGAGTAGGGTATGTGGAGGCACCGGAGGATGTGGCCCCGAAAGTGGGCGAGCCGGCGCCTGATCCTGTTGGACCCGGGGGGCGGCATGGTGGCGGTATTGTCCCTGCTGCCGCCTTGTCGTCATCCGGGGTCTGGAGGAGGGGTCAGCAGCTGCAGGCCTCTCTTCTTCTATGGTGGCTACTGCCACTGAGGTTGACAAGGGGAGGAAGGACTTGGACCTAGTCCAGCGAAAGGAGGGCAAGAAGGGATCAGAGGGAAAGAGGGTCTTGAGTTATCCCGGGGAGGATACACGGAAACATTGAGGCCTAGAGGGTGGATAGAAGACGTGCCGGGCCCTGGGCATTGTCTTCAAGGAAATAAAGTCCTGGCAAGGGAGCCGGGGTCTGTGCGGTGTCACTCTCCTAAGAGGTTGGGTTACGGGGTGTACGAGGCTTCTGGAGCCCGCTTTAGTAAGTTTGAATGCCCCCTGTGTGATGGGAGAGCTGCCGTACAGTTCCTGGAGGATTCGGCGTTCAACAGGAGGCTGAGTGCTGGTGGCTGTTTTACGGTTACCGTGCACTCTGGCCACGCGGGTAGGATGATCCGGGATGGTGTGATGCCTGCCTCAACTATTAACGAGGTTGTAGTGGAAACCTTTGATGGGGGCTGGCTGGAGATGATTTTTTCGTCAAGGTTGAATAAAAGGAGGCGGAAGACGAGGGAGATCGAACGTGGACCGATGTAGGGGGATCCCCTGATTATATCCCCGGGTGCGCTGGAGTATAAGCCCCGAACGAGGAGGAAAAGAGGTAGGAGGAGGAGTTTGAGGGTTCATAGGCCCCAAGAGCGAGGAGTGGATGGCGAAGATGGACGACTGCTCCGGATGATGTTCGCTGGCCCTCGGACCCGGTCGACCGGGATTTATCCGGTGTTATCGGGCAAGGATTGTCTAGCGAGCAGAGTAGTGGACGCCACAGAGTTTAAGGAAGATCGTGATGCCTTGGGATGGGCAGCAAATGAGGATCCACCGGACTACATGGTGGGCCACTTTGAACTGGAATTAATAGCGTGGCAATCCAGGATGAAGAGAAGGTTGGAGGAGATGGAGGCTGTTGGCACTAAGGTATGGGAAACCTTACAGGCTGTGGGATGCCTCGTAGATGCCCTTGCGGAGACCCGTGTAGATGCGGGTTCTCCGGAGTGTGTGGCTAATGAGACGAGGAGCAAGGAGGGGCAAAGTACTTCCGTTAGGCGGAGTAGCTCCGTGGTGGATAAGGAGACAGTGGCGCTGGAGTCGGTGTCTTCCAAGATGGAGTCTGGAAGGAAGGAGAATAGTTGTTGTTGTTGCACTGAAAAAAGGGAAATAGTCTTCGTGGATGTTGGCGTACAGGCCTCTCCCGTTTCGTCCAGCGTTGCCACCAACTATGTTGGATGGCTGCGTAGATGTTGGTAGGAAGAGAAGGGAGAAGGATAAGGAAGGTGCGAGGACTCATGAAGAAGTTTTAGAGACAAGAAAGGAAGTTGAGGAGGATGGAAAGGAAGCTGCGAGGACGAAGAAGGAGTCGCTTGACCATGGACCCGTAGTTAAAGTTGACTCGGAGGATCATGGGGGCGGAAATGAAGCTTGTGGATTAGGTGGAACGAGGAATAGAACTAGGAATAGGAGGAAGGAAAGGAGTTTGGAAAGGATGAAGAAACAAGAGGGAAAGGAGGAAAGTAAGAGGAAGGGGACCCAAGTGGCCGGTTCCCCGGGGTCCTGTTCGCCGATCGGCCCGGATAAAGCTAACCTAAGTGTGAGGCTAGATGAGGAGTTGGTTGGTTCAGGATCCTCGGAATTGGGTAGTCCAGGTATAGGGTTAAGAAGGAAGAGGAACGTTGGACGCACCAGGAGGACTATATGTTCTGTATGTCATCGTGGAAGAGGTCAGTCTATTGGCTGTGGGGCCAGTTGGGATTGGGATCGTTCGCGTGCGTTGGCGACAGTGGTTGATCCATTTCGTGAGAGGGACGGATCGGCCCTGGTAGCGGAGCGGCAGTGGATAACGACTCCCGTGGGAGTCCCTTATAGGAAAAGAACTTACTGGGAAAGGCTGGGAAGAAGAAAAAGAAGGAAATCGGGGAATGGATCTTTGGATTGAGAGGTGGTTAGAAGGAGAAGACGAAGGAGAGGAAGAGAGGATGCGAAGGAGGAGAAGGAGGAGTTAAAAGGGGAGGAGATACAGGTTAAGAAAGGTGGTGATGATGAGGAGGTGTACGAGGGCGGTGCTGGCCTGGGGCGTATCCGGAGGAGCGATCCTAGGTTCGGGGGTCGGATTTCCTCGGGTGGATCGTTGCGGTCATCGCTATCCCCATCCTACGCTCGGGTCTGCTCTACGCATACAGGCGATAGAGCGGGGGGAGTTTTTACCCCCAGCCCTGGACGGGCGAATCGCGTTGGACCAAATTCCGGGGACCTTTGTTAGAACTCACGGTGGAGGTTCAGGCCGGCGAGATGCCACAGGTGTTGAGAAGTCGGACATCTAAGGGGTAATTGTAAATCTCCCGTCGACCAAAGTGGGATTTGCTTCAGGTGTGGCGACGGGGGACATTTTACGAGAAACTGTCACGTCGTCGGCTGTGACCTGTGCAGGGCTGAGGGCCTTGCGTGGCATCACAGGATGGGTGGGCGGTGGTACGGGAGGGAGAGCACACTGTCCATAGAGAAAAGGGGGGATAGGCGTCGCCCGTAGGACGGGTTCCGGATTTCCGGAGCTTGCGCTATGGCCGGTGCGACGGTTCTTTGGATCCGTGGGGGATCGCTGGTCCGGGTTGCTCTGCCCACGGTTTACCGTCTGGGTGGAGGATCCTGTTTGACCGGTTAGGGCGTGGGGGGAAGGGGTGCGCAGACCCCAACTACGAGGGCCTAGGCATGTATGCCACGGGGGGTGACGGAGGGACTCGGAAGTTAAAGTGTCGGCTTTGGTCATTGCTGTTCCCAGTCTCTCTGTCATGAGCCACGTGGTGGGCCGGGGGAGGTTTTAGTGGGTGCAAGCCCCACACTACCTTGCAGCTCTGCGTGACTGCAAGGTGTGCGTTAGGCATTTCCTTCTCTGTAAAGAAAAAAAGAAAAGGTGTCATTCGTGTCATCGAGGATGAGGTTATCGAGTTCTTTGGAGTTGGCTGACTGCGCGAGGTTAAGAGTTTGTTGTTGTAGTCGTCTTCGAGTTTATTCGTGCGAGTTATGTATTTTGCGTGTCGGAATCGCGATTGTATCGTGCGTTAACGTGCGATCAAGCGCGTTGCTGAGAGAGAGAGTGTCTGAGAGAGAAGGAGAGTGTGAGAGAGAGGAAGAGAGAATATAATAAAGTCATTTTTATTAAGTTCTTTTTGAGTTATGACGCTTGAAAGTTACAGTACCGCCGGCATTAGCATTACCCAAAATGTATTGCGCGGAGGTTGCAAGGTCGGATTTACACCTCGCGTGTATGTGTGTGTGTCACTACAGAGATCAGGACCCTACGGTTTGTCACTCCCGCAGTATTTTAAGACTCCAAACTCTCCGTAGTGTATGTGTGTGTGTGTGTAGGTAACATTTTTCAAGCTATTGTTTTTTACTTTTTCAATTAATCAAATGTTCAAAACGTCTTCCTTCTACTGTTTGGCAATGAGCTAAACGTTTATAGAAACTACTAATCACATGGCTTATTTGTTCTAAAGTGATCAGAGATGCTTCCTGCATTATTCGATTCTTCAGGTCTTCCAAATTACATGGTTTCGTCGTATAAACCTTACTTTTGATGTATCCCCAAAAAAAGAAACCAAGGGGAGATAGATCAGGTGATCTAGCAGGCCACTCAATGGCACCTCTCCTACCTATCCATCGATTAGGAAAAGAACGGTTTAAAAATTCTCGAACTCGTACCGCAAAATGAGGTCCTGCTCCATCTTGCTGGAACCAAACGTTTTGCATGTTTGCGTCAAATAAATTTTCAATTTCAGGAATGATATGATCTCGCAATAAATTTCATATTTTTCAGCATTTAAATCATCATCTATGAAAAATGGGCTTATAATACCGCGACTACAGATCCCTGTCGAAACATTCAATTTTTGTGGATATTGTGTACGAAGATCACTCATCCAATGTGGATTTTCGTCACTCCAATATGTACAATTGTGGCGATTAACAGCACCGTTTATTTGAAATGTGGCTTCATCAGAAAAAATAACAAAATTCAAAAAGTTAGCATTATCATCACACCGATGCATCACTTCTTCACAAAACTGAATTCTTCTATCAAAATCATCTTCCATAAATTCTTGAACGATAACAATTTTATAGGGATAATATTTGCTTTTTTTAATGTTAGAAACGCTACCTTCACTGATATCATGGGCTTGTGCTGTTTTTGATACGGACAAATGAAGATTTTCCTGAAATGATTGGAGAACATGCAAAGTCTTATCATCATTAGTTGCGGATTTCGGCCTTCCGTTGCGAGATCGGTCCTTAACTGTTCCCGTTTCAAAAAAACGAGTCACTGTTCTGCAAACGGTGGATTTACAAATAGGATCGAGGTAACATTGATGTGTAACATTGAATAGATCAGCTACTTCTTGATATAATCTAATACGGTCACCAAATCCTCGATAAATAAGTAGCAATATTCTTTCTTTTTCAGTCAACATTTTTCAGAGAAAAATGTGATATTATAATCGGAAAAAGAAACAAAAGAGACAAAAAGCGAAATACGAGCGAGTGTAACTCGTTTTTAGAATATGTGGACCGAGAAGCATCCCTGATCGCACCTCCGCGCGGTATACTTTGGGTAATGCTAATGCCGGCGGTACTGTAACTTTCAAGTGTCATAACTCGAAAAGAACTTAATAAAAAATGACTTCATTATAATGTTTTGGAAAGCTTTCGAGATAAGCTATAAGAATTTCCAATAAAAAATAGAGGGTTCCATTTAAAAAAACAAAGTTGAGTTATGATCTTAGCAACGCCACTTATGGTCAAACTGATATGACTACTAAATAGATTTTTTTAAGCCCTACAACTTTTGTACCAATATATTCTACCTATATATTGTACCTATATATTGTACCACTTATTCTAAAAACGAGTTGCGCTCGCTCGTATCTCGCTCTTTGCCTCTTTTGTTTCTTTTTCCGATTATAATATCACATTTTTCTCTGAAAAATGTTGACTGAAAAAGAAAGAATATTGCTACTTATTTATCGAGGATTTGGTGACCGTATTAGATCATATCAAACATTTTTTCGTATCTTTCATATTTTTCGAAATATTTTAACGTTCCCGGACTTTTTGAGGACCCTGTATATACCACGAAAATTGATTAATTTGTATTATATCGATGTATGTCTTATTTTACAATATCAACTTCAATAATACAATGTCATTATCGAAGACTTGAAATCCCGCTTTATTGTTTGGTCGAGTGTTCACTCTGGCAGTGTTTAAACTGAACTGTGATCTTATACTTCAACTTACGTAGATCTATGCTCAACCACTTATCTCATGCAACTGTTGGACGTGATTTGCGTAAGACGAATGTGCAGATATAGTAATGGATATTAAGCGATGACACCAATTATGCGAAGTTACTCGAGCCTACAACATCGCAGGCATGTGATCGAATTCTGCAAATCTGCGAGTTCTGCGAATTAATTTATCCGAGAGTTGATCTTAGCAAAATCTCGTAACAACATTCATCATGGAGTATTGGACGATATTATTATCTGTCGTAATAGGAGCTCTCGGCATTCATTATCTTTTCCAACATTTTAATTTCTTTGAAAGACACGGTCTTATCTATATGCCGGTTGTTCCGATATTAGGCTCCATGATGCCGCTTTTATTACGCCAAGTATTGTTCCAAGACTTACTTCGAAAAATATACAATCTTAACAAAAACGCCAAGTATATGGGATTCTACGCCACTATGCAGCCTGTCATCTTTATTCGCGATCCGGAGCTGATAAAAGAAATCCTCATTAAGAATTTCGATTCATTTCCAAATCGTCGTGGTTTTATCGAGATCAATGATCCCCTGTCAGTGAAGAATTTGTTCTCTCTTCGGGATCAAAAATGGAGAGTGGACTAGTTCACGCTGGGGAAAAGATTCATGATGCCCTGAGCAGCTGCAACGCTTCTCCAATCGTCTATGTCGTCGCGTTCCTACTCTTCATTAATAACTCGATAATTATTGCGAATCTCGCAAAATGGTATGGGACTTTTATGTTTGTCTCAACCCAACCTATCCTCACACTTCGGGTTGGCAGCTAATTACCGGACACTTCGTATGATCTTCATGATATTAATCATACACAATGTCAATTCTTTTTCTTTTTGCACATGTTAACATGTTAATTCATGTTATAAACGTGTAACAACGTGCGAGACCATGCTTGTCAAGTACGCTATTATGGTTGTAGCACGGACATAAACCGCCTGAAAATGAATGGAGCACGGACTGCCGCTACATGCAGTAAACATACTCATATATACAAATATATACTTGTCCCACTCGACTTATTGCACTAGTGCAGTGGTGCAGAGGAAAAGAACAGACCTCATGACTTCTCTCCTTCTTCTCTCTGCAACAAGGATGGCTATCGTATATGATCCGACAATGAAGAAATTAATGCTCAGTCGAGATGTTGAGTTTCCAGCAGAAATGACGTGTACATCGAAAAAGACTGAATACAGCTTATCCATACCTGAGGATGCTCATCCGTTGAAATATGATGAGGAAGACAACGAAGAGGAAGAATTCTTCACGGCTGAATCATTATCTGTGGAAAATGATAGACATAATGAAGAAGAAAAAAACTGTAAAAGATGACACAAAGAAGAGGAACAATGTATTCTGTTCATAATCTACGCGATCGAAGTACGTTTAAATCACCGGCATATTTACAAAATTATGCAATGCTAGCTACAACAGAAGGTAAGAATCCTGCAACTTATGAAGATGCCATGAAGTCACATGATAAGAGACATTGGAAGAAAGTAATGGAAGAAGAAATAAAATCTCTTTCCGAGAATGACATCTGCAAACTCACCGAATTACCAGAAGGTAAAAAATTGATAGACAGCCGCTGGGTCCTACGTGTGAAGACTAGACCTGATGGCAGATATAAGGTTGACCGATATAAGGCTAGATTGGTAGCGAAAGGATACGTGTAGAAATACGGGATTAATTATGACGAAACTTTCAGTCCTGTTGCTAGGTTTGATACTATCAGAACAATTCTAAGTGTAGTTGCAAGTGAAAATCTGAAACTTCAACAATTTGATGTAAAAACTGCATTTTTGTACGGAAGAGTTGAAGAAGAGATTTTCATGAAACAACCAGAAGGTGTACAGGCTTGAATGATGGTTCTGGTCGAGTATGCAAATTGAAATGCAGTTTGTATGGTTTAAAATAAGCACTCAAGTGCTGGAATACTCGATTCGTGAAATTTTTGAAAAAATTCGGACTGCAAGCTTCAACAGCGGATCCCTATTTATTTATACGAAAAGGAAATGGTCAAAAACTACTAGTAACCATTTATGTAGAGGAGGGACTTGTAGCTGGTTCGAGCAATCAAATAATTGAACAGTTCCTGGAAGAACTTCGACGTGAGTTCGAGATCACTGTTGGTTCTCTGGATTGCTTCGTGGGCATGGAAATTCAACGAAGTAAGGACGGCTCTATCTTTGTTCATCACATCAGTTATATCAAGAAGATTCTAGAGCGTTTCAACATATCTAAGGCTAATAAAGTATCAGTTCCGATCGTGACAGAAGAAGTATCAACGAAAGCAGATGTTGCAGTTGAAGTTCCATATCGAGAAGCTGTTGTTTGTCTTATGTATTTGTTGACAATAACGAGACCGGATATTGCCTTTGCCGTAGGCAAAGCAGAAGCTAGACAAACCAACGAATGCTGATTGGACATCAGTTAAACGGATATTCAAGTATCTATAACGAGGCACTACTGAACTTGGACTACTATATAAGGCAAAGGGTGAATCAGGAATATTTAAGGTATACACTGATGCAGATTTTGCTGGCGATTATCAAACGAAGAGATCTACATCAGGCATGGTGAGCAAATACAACGGAGCAATTACTTGGTCTAGTCAAAGATAAAGTAGCACTGTCAACCACGGAAGCTGAGTTTGTGGCTGCAAGTGAAGGTGCTAAGGAGACGATCTGGTTGACGCGATTGTTAAACGAAATTTTGATATTTTCAAATGTTCCTATATTGTTTGTAGACAGTGCGAGTGCGGTAAAATTAATTAAAAATCCTGAGTTTCACAAGAAGTCAAAGTATATCGAAGTCATTACTTTGTACATGAAAGATATTTGGAAGGTGCTTTAAATGTAGAACATCTCGAGGGAGAGAATCAAATTGCTGATTTAATGACTAAAATTCTGATGCGCGTACGTTTTGAGAGGCTGCGTGATATGATAGATTTATGTGTTAAAAGCCAGTAACATTTGAGGAGGAGTGTTAAAGTATTGGCGTCCAAATTTTACTGGTGAATATTACTAGAAATGTTGGTAAATATATAGAAAGGAGTACACCTCATCGATTTTTTTCATTTTGAAATATGTTATAAAAGATACAATTCTGAGTAACTTTTCCTAATACAACTATACAGGGTGTGCCAAAAGAAGCGGGACGGTCGAATATTTCGCGAAATTTACATCGGATCGAAAAATTGAAAAACACGTGTTCAATATTTTTCAAAAATCTATCGAATGACACCAAATACGACCCCCCACCCCCACCCCCTGGGGGTGGGGCGGGGGGCAACTTTGAAATCTTAAATGGGAACCCCCATTTTTTACTGCAGATTTGGATTCCTCATGAAAAAATAAGTTACTTTTATTCGGGACATTTTTTTCGAATTGTTGATAGATGGCGCTGTAATCGCAGAAAAACAAATACAGATCAGAAGTCTGCAAACGGTCAAATTTGTCGGGACATACGCTTCGGAACACAAAATTAGTATTTTTGAAAAGGCTATCTAATGATGCTACAGTAGACCGATAGATGGCGCTCTAATTGCAAAAACAATTCTTTCTCGCAAGTGAAAGTATTTCTACAGCTAATATGAGGTTAACGTCTTTCGTTGATTTTGTATCTGACTTTATTAAAAAACTACGTTTAGCATAACCCAGGAACAATGATGTGGACGTAGTAGTTTTTTGTTCCCTTCGGGGTGCTTGTTTTTAGTGAGTCCCCTTGCCTCTCACTTATCGGGGTGCTTGTTTTTAGTGAGTCCCCTCCACTTGCTTGCCTCTCATGATTGCCGCCAATAACTTTACTGTAGTAAATGCTCAAATTGTGCACCGTTTACTTCCTGGCAGTAAGCTAATCGATGGTAAACAGATTTGATGGAATTTTTTAAGTATTCTGCAGGTATTTGGGCAGCTACATCAATTATTCTTTGACGCAGTTCATCTAAATTTTGAGGTTTCGTTTCGTAAACCCGATTTTTTAAATAACCCCACAAGAAAAAATCAAGTGGAGTTAAATCTGGTGATCTGGCAGGCCATTCGATTGGACCTCTTCGTCCAATCCAACGATCAGGAAAATGTTCATCTAAATAATTACGAACGTTCCGTCCGTAATGAGGTGCAGCACCATCTTGCTGAAACCAAACCTGCTCCAAGTTATCGCCAGCAATCTCCCTTATTGTTGGAATTATTTCATTTCGAAGTATGTTTTCATACCTTTGAGCAGTAAGATTACCATCGATAAAGAATGGCCCAATCAAATGATTATTTATTATTCCAGCCCAAACCTTTAATTTCTGTGGGTATTGGGTTTTGCTCTCTCGCATCCAATGTGGATTCTCGTCTGCCCAATACCTGCAATTATTACGGACGGAACGTTCGTAATTATTTAGATGAACATTTTCCTGATCGTTGGATTGGACGAAGAGGTCCGATCGAATGGCCTGCCAGGTCACCAGATTTAACTCCACTTGATTTTTTCTTGTGGGGTTATTTAAAAAATCGGGTTTACGAAACGAAACCTCAAAATTTAGATGAACTGCGTCAAAGAATAATTGATGTAGCTGCCCAAATACCTGCAGAATACTTAAAAAATTCCATCGAATCTGTTTACCATCGATTAGCTTACTGCCAGGAAGTAAACGGTGCACAATTTGAGCATTTACTACAGTAAAGTTATTGGCGGCAATCATGAGAGGCAAGGGGACTCACTAAAAACAAGCACCCCGAAGGGAACAAAAAACTACTACGTCCACATCGTTGTTCCTGGGTTATGCTAAACGTAGTTTTTTAATAAAGTCAGATACAAAATCAACGAAAGACGTTAACCTCATATTAGCTGTAGAAATACTTTCACTTGCGAGAAAGAATTGTTTTTGCAATTAGAGCGCCATCTATCGGTCTACTGTAGCATCATTAGATAGCCTTTTCAAAAATACTAATTTTGTGTTCCGAAGCGTATGTCCCGACAAATTTGACCGTTTGCAGACTTCTGATCTGTATTTGTTTTTCTGCGATTACAGCGCCATCTATCAACAATTCGAAAAAAATGTCCCGAATAAAAGTAACTTATTTTTTCATGAGGAATCCAAATCTGCAGTAAAAAATGGGGGTTCCCATTTAAGATTTCAAAGTTGCCCCCCGCCCCACCCCCAGGGGGTGGGGGTGGGGGGTCGTATTTGGTGTCATTCGATAGATTTTTGAAAAATATTGAACACGTGTTTTTCAATTTTTCGATCCGATGTAAATTTCGCGAAATATTCGACCGTCCCGCTTCTTTTGGCACACCCTGTATATGGGGGTTGCTTATAGTTTCCAAGATATTTGACTTTAAAGTTTTGGAATTTTGATGTTAAATTCCAGATATCATAAGCTGACGTTATTTACAGTATAATCCAAACAGTTAATCCAAACACAGTGTATACATAGAAATATAAGAAACAATACATATAGCAGGAGAGGGGCTCCGCCCTTCCCCCGCACTCTCTCCCCAAAACAATCCTAACCTAACCTAACTTATTGCATCTTTATATATTGTTGGGCGATGTTGAAAAGATCTCCTTAAAAGCCACAATACCTAATTATATGCAGATATTATAATAAATTAAGTTGAGCTAGGTGATAGATCTTTGAGAGAACTTTTTCAACACTTTTTCAATTTGCCCAAAAATATATAGAGATGTAATAAGTTAGCTTAGGTTAGGATTTGTCTGGGGAGGGGATGCGGGGGAGGAGCGGAGCCCCTCTCCCGCTTATATGTACTGTTTCCTATATTTAAAGTGAATGAAAACTGCTTGTCTACTTCAAATATATTTCAACGTACAATTATAAAACTTTAAAGTCAAATATTTCGGAAACTATGACCGACCCCTATATAATTGTATTAGGAAAAGTCACTCAGAATTTCATTCTTTATAACATATTTCAAAATGAAAAAAATCGGTGTAGCCTTTTCTATATATCTACTTAGTTTTCAATATCATTTGTACATCGTTTAATACAGCGTGTAATATCAACTGTCCTTCAACACCTCCTTCAGGATGGATCCCGTGTTTCTAGCCGGAACAAAGTCCGGGAACGTTGGGAGAGCAACATTGGACAGCAACAACGTAGACTGCGTAGATAAAGAGGACGACGATGACGACGATGTTGACGACGACGCTGACGATGACGATGATATCGTCGACGACGACGGAGCCTGTTTGTTGTATTCGGATCTAGAGGAAGGCTGCAAGAGTGCTTAGTGAGAGAAATGATGTTCTTAACGAACGGAAGATTGCAAAGAAAAAGCAGCTTACCGAGTTCAAGATCGGCAAGGCTGGCAATTGAGGCTTTGGCTTGGACTCGCTTTCTAGGAATCTCACGAAGGCCGCTGACAGAGACGTCTCCTCACTCTGCAAGATACATAAAATTGTTAGACGCGTTGTTACACTTTAACTGCGAGTAAATACGATGAATTTTTACTGATGATAATTGGCAATTGATTCCCTACTTTCAGCAGCATACCGCCGCCTTTTCCGGCACGCAACAGCCAGTTGCCCTGCGTCGTTGTGTTGTTCAAGCCAGTTTTTTCCTTTTCCGATTCAGTGAAATCCAAGACGGTGGCGAAGACCCTGAGGATCGAAGACTTGTCCGATGTGGTTGAGGACAGGTAACCCAACAGAAGATTCTTAACGAGGGTTCTGGGAGAATCAGTTAGAGAACAGTCAGTTTTCGCTTGGTTCTGGTCTTGTTCAAGTCTTGTTAAATATACCAAAGACCGTCTTACTCACTTGTCGACTTTTCCCTCATCAAGTTCCATTGTTTCTTTTACCTTCTGGTTAGTGGAGTCCACCAGCGTCGTCAGTCGTGTCACTAGAAAAATCGACAATTATAAGTGTCGATTCACAAAAGCGCATCGCGACTGATGAAGGCGAGCTGCGATTCGATCGAGTTTCCTCAAAGAAATTTTGAATGTTGATTTGAGAAAAGAATGAAAAATAAAACAAGAAAAAGGGGGGGAGGGGGAGGGAGAGAGAGAGAGAGAGAGAGAGAGAGAGAGAGAGAGAGAGAGAGAGAGAGAGAGAGAGAGAGAGAGAGAGAGAGAGAGAGAGAGAGAGAGAGAGAGAGAGAGAGAGAGAGAGAGAGAGAGAGAGAGAGAGAGAGAATTAGATGAACGTGTCCACCGACAATCTTTCGTTCTGCCGAAGTTTCTTAATCGTGATGAGGAATACGGCTGACGCTTAGTCGGGAAAAATTAACGATGAAATTCACGATTTCTATATACACTGTGCGTGCGGTCCATCGTCGCAAGGTCGATGAATTGGTAGCTCGGAAAGACACAAGCGTAAGTATTAACACAAGTACTGGTTGTTTCTACATCACATCAGTACCTGATGCAATACTCTCACCTGCGCCTTATTAATTTGCGCATGCTGCATTCCTCGTTTATCATGCCGTTCTACGAAACTAACGTTGCACGCATGCCACTAGAAGTATGAAGAAGCGCTTTTTTTAGTGATACAATTCACATTCGTTCACGCAGCAGAGAGCACGCTCGAGCTCCGGCCGAGGACGGTTTCGGAGGACGAGAGGAACGGGATTTGCGATATTCAGGGAGTCAGTCTCCGGCAGCCTCTACTATGTAAAGTTCCGAAAGATTTGCAGATCACCGTACTTTGCTGCGAACATTTGCATAAAATTACGACATGCTTGCCATACCGCTATAAATTGGATTACCATAGCTGAGGGGAAGAAATATATAATCATTTTCGACAACTTCAACGACCGATTTCAACGCGTGCAAAAGTGATCCGAAAAATTCACAATTCTGACGAATCGCAGTAACGGGTGGGAAACCCCACGAGGTAATATGAGCTTCTCCTATTTACACGCTCACAGTTACCGCATGAGATTACCCACATCATCGTTACCAAATTATGATTACATATTCATGTATAAATACATACGCACGTGCGCAGAGTGATCCATTATATCTCGCGAATGAATTGATCCCTGAAAATGTAGCCAACGGAGAAAGCGACACGTACATGATGAAGTTTAATACCGCACGAGTTTATCACAAACTTCCGCACGCTCAAAACAAACGCATGCGATATTTGAACCAAAGTTCAACTCCTGCATGTATCCTTTTTTTTTTATTATTGGTCGCATTTTTAAGGTTGAATCCATTTATATATTAGAATGCATCATTTTGCACATATTCGCACGTTATATTATATTCGTATTACCGATACAATATATTTTTAATGTAGGCGTTAGCGTGTATATTACCATACCGTTCCGACAATCATAAAGTTTTCAGAGATCAGTTTCACATGAAATTCAAGATAGTAGTTAAGGTATTAAAAAATTCCTAAAATTTGTCACAGTGACAGTTGAATTTAGAGGTTTATCTCCAAGACTTCGTTCGCCAAAACTATTCAATCGATAAATCGTTTAAATTTTTCTTGAAAAAAAATCAACTATACCTCGATCCGCGGAAAAATCTGCAGATAAAAGAAATAGACTTTGTTCTCGGGACAACAACATACATAATCGCGGCTGTCTCGTGCAGTCTAATATATCTAACTAACTAATTAATAGTATAATCATACAGAGTAATTTACAGAACATAATGACTTCCGACATTGTGTCGATCTCGATATCTTATTATTATCTTGCATGCATATTAGAGGGTGTATGGAGCAATCTAAATTGCATTGCATTATGACAAGGAACAATTGCATGGCCTTTTGCTGTGTGGCTGTGTCAACATTGATTGTGCAACATTGAAAAAATACATCACTTATCGTACAAATTATTAATTCCACAAACGTCAATCAATTCTTGGTGTGCCGAAAAAAAGGAAAAAAAAAAGAAAAAGACCAAACAATCGAATGGCAAATTAATCGCTACTACATGCAAGATAATAACGCGTGTAAATCCGCTAATACACACATATCCTTCGTATCGTTCCACAGCAATAAATAACTACAGTCAGTTGTGCCGACAAAAAATTAGTTACGAAATGACAACAGTACGCGAGAGCAGGCTGACCCGATTGAACGAAAAGAGAAGAAAGAAGAACACGACGTTAAAGCTACTTTCTCGCGCGTAGAAGAAAAAGAGATGCGGCGTCGTGTTGCTCTCGCTCATCTTTCTTTTTGTCAATGATTCTCGTTAGAATGTCGCCAGATGGGAGAAACTCGCGAATATTCGCATGTAGTAGTAAAATGCAGAAACGTGGTAGTAACCAGCACCAGCAGGGGCAATTGCGTGAACCAACCAATAGGTGATTTAGTGTGCAAAGGCGATGATCCGGTTCGTAGCCAGATACCAGCAAGAATCCTGGGCTATCGTCGCAATCCCCAGAATTACCAGCTGATATTTGATTACACCACCGGATTGTATATACGTGTTTTGCTTTCGCAGATTAGTCACAGATTGCGAACACACTGATCGTTGCGTCAGAGGATCGATTTTATTCATTTCGGCAATACTTACTATTGCGCTTGTCGCTATCGATCTCGCGCGTGCTACGTTATGTAATGACATACAATGATGTCTCTTTTTTCCTCTCATGACTACTCAATGTCCTTTAGCTGAATATACGTGGCTTTATGTTATTCACAAAGAAGCTATGCACAAACGTACGGACATGAAATGTCTCGGCAGAAATAAAGTGGTTTAGTGATTCTTGGACGTGTCTAAGTTATTGTCGCAGCTGCTAAAACCTCAGCGTCGCATATCATTAGAACACATGAAACATAGAATTTCCACATACAGAGATACTCTCGTTTGAGCTTAGATTTGCTTACATTACGATCCATAGTGTTCGTCACGTCGGTCACAATCGGTCTCGTGAGAAATTACAAGGCAGTTCAAGATTCTAAAAGCTAATAAATCTCTACGTAAAGATATTCCCTTCGAGAAGATGCCGCATTTAACGTTTCGGTTAATTACTGATGGTTCTGTCGATTCGATTCGTTTATTCTTTCTTTCGTATATGATATAAAATGCTGATGAAGTTCCGCCTGTAAGTTTATACTTTTTTTTTATATAACACTTTATGAATTGAATCCGTGCGGTATACATCGCGTGATTTGATTTGTCGCTCAACTGCAATGTGTTAAGGTGAAAGCGGAAATACGTAAGGAACGTGTGAGATCCGTTTTCTATGCGATACTCGAGCAAAACTTGCCAAATCGCGCTTTGTGATGCAAGAAACGATATAACCGAGAAACACTAACCATGCCATAAAGAAAGAAACAAAGTGCAGGCAATGCTGACAGTTTAGAATTCTTGATGGTATAGTTACCTTCTTCGTTGAGTCGCTTGATCTGTTCGTCCTTCTTCTCCAGTTGTTCGCTTAATCTAGAGGCAGCTTGCAGGCACTCTTTAGCCTCGGATAGTTGTTGCTGCAAGCATAAATATAGACATGTAGACGACAATTTTACGAGCGAATGAATTCGGTAAAATTGTCCGATAGGATAATGCATCGAAACTATAGAAGAGGCAAACCTTAAGAATCGAAATCTCACTCGCCAGTTCCTCCTGCTTCTCATACGATTCGTCGAGTTGAGACCGAATCTTCTCTGTGACCGATATGATGTCGCGCTCCTTAGCTGTAAGTTTAAGCACGTTTAACGTCATCGTCAACTTGCGTGTTAGATACTTCGTTCGCTGAGAAAAATATACGAATAGGTAATGTTCGAGTAACCTAAATTCTCGTATTAATTATATCATATAAAGGAGAAAACGCATTCGTGTCAGGGAATTTTCTACTCACTTTGCTGGAACTGCTCCAAGACTATCTGTAAGTTGGTCAACGAGGCAGACTGCAGTAAAATGTTGTCTTCGGTGGCGGACAATTTCGCCTGTATCTGATCCCTCTGCTGGACGATCAGGGCCATTTGTTGTTGCAACGTCTCAACCTGCTGATTCGCTCTGATACTTGCCGATGTATAAGCGGTCGAACTGTTCTTCACCTTCTCCTCGGCCTGCAACAACTTTGCCTCGAGCTCTTCACGGTTCCTCTCGGCGATCAGAGCTTCCTCCGTGTAGCTGGACTCCATCTCGACCAAGTGCGTTCTCAACCTCTCCAACTCTTTGGCGGCGTTGGTCTCCTTGTTTTGACTCTCGGTGAGTTGGTTCCGCAGAATTCTGCTGTTGGACTGTTCCTCGATCAGAGCGGCTTCCAGGGCAGCGCATTTTTCGCTCAGTGTTGCGAGCTCGTCCCTTTGTCCCTGGCGTTCAGCAGCGATTTGACTCTCGACTTCGTGATTCTGTCTCTCCGTCTTTGCCTTATTCGCCGCCTCATTTACCGTCTGCTCAACGACTAATCGCTGAATGTGAGCTGCTTGCTCGTTCACGCGATAAATCAGCTGCTGAACTTCATTCTGGTACCGCAGGATCTCGTTATGCTTAACAGCGACGAGCTGCTCGAGTTCATCCCTCCGTTTGCCAATCTGATCGATCTCGTTCGAAACTTCCACAGTATTGTTTGCACGCGTGAGATCATTCCGTAGAACGCTTACTTCATGGTCTTTGTCTCGAATTAGGTGAGAAAGATCCTCAATAGTTTGCTTAGCCATTTCCGCCGACTCCTTGTTGCTTTCAATAACGCTTTGTAGCTTGTCGTGCAGCTCGACGATTTCGTTCGTTAATCTCTCGTTGTGTTCCTTCAGGGCATCCTTTTCTCGCCTTTCCTCTCTAATAATCCGCTCGAGCGTCCATTGGTTGTTATGATTAAGCGTTACGTTATTCGAAGTGTCTTCTGTCGCTAAATCTGTCGCTCTTTCCGTTTTCATCTCCTCGGTCACGTTGGCTATCCTGACTAAATTACTGCCAGTAACTCCAAGCTCCTGTCCGTCCGCTCTACCGTTCGTTTTATCGGAGTATGTCGAATTATTTGAGGCGGTTTTTGGAAATTCCGACAAGCGAAGCGCCTCCCTTTCCTGTTCCAACTGCTGACATTTCTTTCGCAGGAAATTTACTTCTCCCACGGTCGATTCTCTGAGACTTAACTCTTTCTCGAGCTCTTGCATCTTCGTCATTCGTTCCGTTGATATACCTTGAATATTTTCCCTTTCCGCTTTCAGCTGTTCGCATTGTGCTTTCAACACACCACACTCGTTTTGCAACCTCATGTAATGTCCCTGCGTCTCATGTAGCTGCTCCTTCGTGCTAGTCAATTCTCCTTTGTTGACCGATACTTCCTGCTTCAGATCTTCATGTTCTTGTTGGAGCAACGACATTTCTGTATTCAGCAGCTCTATCTTATCCAGCGATTCGTCGTGTGTAGCAGCCAACTGCTCCGACAGAGAGGCGTTCTCTTTGATCAGCTTGTCGTATTCTTGGTACAATGTGGTCAATTGCGACTGTTTGGCTTCAATCTGAGTCTGCATCTCGTCCAATTCCTTTCTCTTGCACAAGATGCTGTTTTGTAAGTTAGAATTCCCGCGATTAGCTTGGTCGAGCTGTTGCTGCAAATTGAGCTGGTCATATTGCCAACCATGCAATTCCATCTCCAACTGTTTCTTCTTTTTCAGCAGATCTTCGTTTTCTCTCGTTAATTTCTCTACAGCGCCCTGTCGAAATGCCAGATTGTTTTCTAATGATTCCACTTTGGACACCGTCAGTGTTAATTCTCGTATTACGTTCTCATGTTCGGCTTTCAGTTGTTCAATCGACACAGTATCCTCGTCCGAACTTTTAATCTCTTTCAAAGGCGTCGGGAATTCCGCTGTATCTTCGGATGGACCCACTTCTTTCTGTGACTCTTTGTTTTCTTCCAAGCGCGAGTATACCTCGCGGTTAAAGTTCTCCTTCGACTGGCTGTAATCCGTCAAGGAAGATTCCTTGCTTTCTATAGCACGTGTCAGATTTAAGTTCGTCTCGCGCATAGTCTTATTTTCCGCTAGGAGACGTTTCACCTCTTCGTTTAAGGACTCCACATCCGTCTCCAAGGAAGCTACTCGTTCTTCGCTCGCTTCAGGAATACACGGCAGATTCGACTTTAGAGCTTGATTCTCCATCAACAACGTGTCGATGTGAGACTGCAATTCCTCGCAGTCAATCTGCAAAGTATCCTTCATATCCTCGGTTTCCTTCAAGTTCCGGGTGACCTCGGTCACTTTTCGCTCCAAGACGTCCAGTTTCCACTTGGCGTCGACGTATTGCTTCGCGACAGCCTCGAAGATCGATTCTCCCGATTCAGCGTCGCTTATAGTACAGTTCCTCAAGATGGCTTTAACTTTCTCGGTAATGTCGTTGAGAACCTTTCTTTCCGATACCGAGTCGTCTCGCTGAGAAGAAGGCGCCGCTTGAGTATACTTATCCAGTTTGTCGGCACTTTTGTCGAGTTTTCGCAACTGCATATCGTTGTTTCGCAATTCGATAATTTCCTTCTGAGCCTCGTTGTAATCCGCAGAAAGTTGCTCGTAAGCGCTTTGGAGGGAACGATGCTCCTTCTTAACTTCCTGCTTGAGGCAGAGCAATTCTTCTGCGGAAAATAGAACAGGTATCTTTCAATTTGTCGAGATCAACAGATAGAAACAATTGTCATTGATAGACGATAACAGTTGGTGCATCAAAATTCATAAATGCGGTCCCTGGGATGATGACGTTTGAAGTTTTCAGTCAGACTACATTCGTCATGTCTAAATATTCATCATATTAATAATTAATCAATATGAATAGGTCGATATTTTGCACCTGACCGAGAATTTCAAGTGGCACCGTGACGGCGAGGAACGGGACTGCATTGATGAAGTTTGGCGTACACGCAAGAAAGATAGTTTCCGACTTTCCGACTGATTGCGTGTGCTTATTTACCAATCGATTGCGCATGTTCTTCATCCAACTTTTCCATAGCTTCCAGGAGATCTCTGTTCTCATTTTCGAGCTGCTCTATTCTTCTCCGCCATATTTCCTCCTTATTGGTCGAGTGTTCCTCGTTCGCGTCACTCGGCTTGCTCTGTTCCGAATTTGCGTTGAAATAATATTTCAAAGTTAAAGGATTGTATTCGAGGCCGCTGACCTTGCCGAGTTTCTCGTCGGAATCGGACTTCTCGTGATCCTTCATCTTCCCACGCGTCTCGCTTTCGATTTGCAAAGCCTTCAGAGCTCCGCTAACCAGGTCGAATTTTTCACGCGAGTTCAGCTTGGATATTATCGAGCGAAAATCGCTGACGAGAGTAGCCTCGTCCAGCTGGATGCGTTTAGCGTTCCGTTCTGCTTCTCGGGTCTAAGAGGAAATGTGAAAGATCAATACGGGGATATCACTGAAATCTAATCTAATCTGTTGCTTTTCTCACGATATTTCGTAGTGTTGTTGATCATTTCGACGAGCTTTTTTAAGGTAACCTCGTAACGTAAATTACGAATGTTTTCTTTCTAATTAGTAATTTTTTGTAACAATTTCATGGGTTTCTTTCTCGGACTCGTTTCTACGCGAGGAAAATAGAAATTATCTTCTCCCTTATTCTACTACGAGTGTCCATTGTTCATTAATTGTAATAACTCTTAATTATAATTAACGGACAATGGAAATTCGTAGTAGCGTTCGTAATTAAGACAGGAGAAAATATGATCTTATAAATACATGTGATGCTCTATACCTTTTCTTCTATCTGTATTATACGATTCAGCATATCTTGTTTCACTCGTAACACTTCAACCCTTCGGTGTCCATCGGGAATATCGTCCTTCAAAGACGTGCTGTTCACCTGCATTGTTCCCGATTTATATCACACGGCTTATGTCATGGCATTACGTTCAAGGAGGCTCTCGTCGTAAGTCAATGAACATTACCATTTCAACGCGTTTCAACTCGCATTCCAATTCGCGTACTTTCACGGTGGCTTGAGCCAGCTGCTCCTGCAATTGGCGCACATGATTCTGATTCTTCGCGGTTCGATTGTTGTCGCATGACGGGTCCCAAAATACCCCCTCGGTCGTCTCATCGTTGTGATTCGTATCCTTCTGCAACGAGAGAAAAGATGCAAACCTCACGTGAAATCCTTAATTTCTGAGAGCCGAGATTTCGTTCATGATAATCTCTACTCGCGCTTTATACACTGAGCAGAAAAGTCATGTCAATGAAAACTTGCGTACTTATTTGCAAAATGGAAAATAAAGGACTTTTTGCTCAGAATGACCTAATCTCCAATTATATGACGGCTTGTGTCTAACAATAGATATGAATATGTTGAACTTTGAGCCCTGAATCTCGCGAACCTATCGCTAGACACAATGACCGTCACATAATTGTTTATTAGGTAATTGTTGATTAGATAATTCTGAATAAAAAAGTCCTTTACTATTTTGCAAATAAGTACGCAAATTTTCCAGTTGTCAATTAAAAAAGCTTCTAGATGTGGTCATTTTCAATCATTAATAACTTAATAACTATAGCGATTTTGGCAAAATGGTACTTGACTTTGTTTTGATCAGTTTGATCTGATTAATCTTCACATTTTTTCGTTTCCAAAAGATACCCGCGAATAACCTGTACATATATACATATATATTTTTTATTTATTATACATTTATTATTAAATTTATTATGATATTTATATATTTATTGTTGAATCTAGGTTTCAAATCGTTGCGCGTTTATTTGAAAAATATCCTGCTTTTGGGGCGACTAGAAGACCGATACGTTCAGTATTTGTCGATATATTCGCGGTTTTCGAAAATTTATTCAGAGTACAGGTTGCTTATTGCAGCCTAAGGATGAAGAATTCACGGTTTGCTCCTGGTCTCTAATATTTGGGAATCCGAGCGGAAGATCTTGGCCGACAGAGCAACGAATTTTGAAAGTCGATTCATGCCTAATTTGCCTATCGCGCCTATCTATCACCGAACGTCGAATCTTCAAGATCGGATAGGCTCGATATCGAGATTTATCTTTCCAATCTTATTTTCATATCCTGGACTCGCGCCGTGGTATAGCGACGCGCCTATTGCTGCCGTTCCGGCCTTTAAATAAATGCGATATGAAACGCCACGTATTGGCGCTTCTTCAGCTTTTACGTACGAACAAGCTAATCGAATACAATAGCCATCGGATGGGACACATTCTTCGTTTCAATCTGGAATCTAGAATGAAAAATGATGTGACAACATTGCAACTCGGGCCGAGGAGAGGAAAAACGAGACAATTGGATTCTCTCGTGTGACGGAGGTGGTCTCCAGCCAGGAGACCTGCCTGAAACATTTTTTCTAAAATGTCGCGTTTATAAAAAATTCGGGTGACCCGGGTGGTCTGAAACACCCTGTATACACTAGATCGATAACTTGTCTCCTTAACACGTTCCCTAAAAGCATGTTTTCATTCGCAAAATTTCATTCGCATGCGCATTGCAGGCTCCCGAAAGGGATGTAACTGCACCGTACGGTACGGCATTTTTCTCCAGAAAATGTTAATATCTATCCAATATTTAATATTTCCTCTTGCAATGTCACACTCAATGACACATTCAATGTTCACATAAATATTAAATATTCTATGTTTACATTAAGGACGTTTTTATACATAAAAATCAATGGAAGTTATCAGTCTAGTTTCTTATATATAGAAGTCTGTGCTCGAGACGGTAACTTGGAAGTATCTAACGTATCTAACGTTGCCCGTCCTTCGAGTGTCCGTTAATGGATAAATTCACAATATTGGATGCGCACAACGACTAGGCAGCCGAATTTACAGCTTTCGTTCGTTCGTTGCTTTCTGATTTGCGGTTAAACCGAGAGCGCTGCGGTGGCGTGACTCTGCTGTTAATTAGAATGCGCTCGGGAATAAAATGTGTATCAGTGGGATCGGCCGCGCCACGGCCTCGGAGAATTATTCAAGTCGCGGTTATCTGAGGTTTTATCCGATCCTCTCTCGTCGCGCTGCTGCCGGTACTTTTCATATAAATCGATTTGCACGTACTTAGGCGTGACGAGGAGACGTGAGACACGGTCGGCGCACGTTTTGTGGTCCAAAGCGGCCACGAAGCGGGACGATTCTAATGAATATGAAAGGAGGCTTCGTTGGGTCAGGTCAAGGAATAATGCGTCGTTTGACTTGCATACAGTCTCACGACAAAAGTCTTCTCCACCTTTCCCCGGTAACGGCCTTTTCTTTTGTCTGTCTTACACTTATTTCGATACGTCTACGAATACATCCGGTCGGACGAATATACCGATGTGAGGTGAGACGTGTTCGCGCGTTACGCGATAACGTTCATGGAAAAAGAGTTCCCGATCATATTTATATATTCCAGTATGTTTCCCTTCTTCTCTCTCTCTCTCTCTCTCTCTCTCTCTCTCTCTGTCCCCCCCTCTCTCTCTCTCTCTCTCTCTCTCTGTCCCCCCCTCTCTCTCTCCCTCTCTCTCTCTCTCTCTCTCTCTCTCTCTCTCTCTCTCTCATCGAACCTCGCGCGCGTGCAACAAACGAACGCCGCAGGAACATCGCTCAGCAAGAGCATATTTTGAATCGGCGCTCGCACAATTATATAAAACTTACGTGAGCGAGAGCGACTGCACGCGCGATTTTGCAAGTCTGAAGCGAGGTTAATTTCGCTGATAAAATTCGTTGTATTCCAAGAGGGTGCGCGCACTGGTACCATCCGGTAGATGGAATAAAAAGGAGGAGCTCGTGAAAGCGGACGGAAAATGGTCGCACAGGCGACTTTACGCGAGCAGTTTCGACGAACGACGGGCGCGCCTTCGAGTTTTCCAACTTTTTCTTTTCTCTCCAACACCGCGACATTTTCGTACGGCCAATATTTAGACGGCAGATACGACGCAACGTGCCGCTCCGCACGCGCGTGCTCGATGCATCGCACAGGAGATAACGCGATTCCGATACCAAGCGTGGGAAAGGAAGCTCCTATCAATCGCACTGCAAACGCGAGTTATCGCAATGCGCACGATGATGAGAAATCAACAAGGACGCCATGCGCCGGTGTTATCGGCTGTCATTGCGATTTTCGTGCGTATACGATGGGAAATGTAAATGAGAGGGGATAGGGAGGACAAAAGGAAAACGAGAAGCGCTCGCGTTTGCGAGAGCGTTTACGAAAACGTCCGTGAAAAACGACGATGAAAAACGAGACTTGGACTCACCAAGCGAGTCGTTTAATTCCGGGACTCTCCGCGGCGATTCTGTCGATTCGCCTGGAATTTTATCGCTTATCACGACTTACATTTTTTCTACCGTCGCAACAGCACACGAAGCTTCGCTGAATGATTCTCGGAGGAACGGAAGCTTCTTTCAAATTTATACCCAGCGATTCTCGGCAGAGAAATTTCTCCACGAGAAACTCGTTTCAAGTTTGCACTGAACCTCAGAGGATACATTTTTCTATTCTCGAGACTGATTCTCTTATCTGAATCTGCTGCCTGCTTCTCCCCTCAGGCCTTTACGCATTCCCGCTTCCGACCGCGTGCGACAGGTGGAAGCGGAAAGCGCAGTAAAATCCGCGGAGCTGGGGAATTTGTCGCAACGCGTCGTCATCGTCGTCCGCGCTGCAGGGTCTGCAGCGTCGAGTCGCTCGCTCGAATTGTTAAAATGCGCGCTTGAATTATTAGGTCAATCGGAAAGTTCCATTCGTTTTTTTTGTAAAATGTACGGCTTTATTTAAGAAACAAAATGAGAAAGTACATAAATCAAAATATTGTCCATTGTTAGCGGTGACTTTTTCCATCTTTCGATCAGCAAGCGAATTCCGCGGCGAAAGAATGACTCATCTTTGGAGGCTATCCAGTCAGAGACACATTTTTCAACGTCTTCATAAGAATTGAAGCATTCGTCAGCAAGTGCGTGTGCCATCGACCGAAACAAGTGGTAGTCGGAAGGGGCACAGTCTGGTTAGGAATAAGCCGCATGGGGTAACACTTCCCAGCGAAGTGCTTCTAACGTTTCCTTGACAGATTTTGTGACGTGAGGCCGAGCGTTGTCATGAAGCAAAATCACTTTATGCTGTCTCATTTCATATTCCAGTCGTTTTTCGTGCAATGCTCGGCTCAAACGGATCATTTGTTCTCCGTAGAGATCCCCTGTGACTGTTTGATCAGCTTTTCAACAGCACACCCTTCTGATCCCACCAAATACAGAGCATTGCCTTTTGTTTCCGTGGATATTCCGCTTTGGTCGATGTTGAGGGTTGGCCGGGATCGCAAATAATTTTTCGACGTTTGGGGTTCTCAAAATAAATCCATTCTTCATTCCCCCAGTGATGATACGATGTAAAAACCCCTTTCTTTGTTGACTAGCAAGCAGAATTTCGCAGGTGGTTTTTCGCCTTTCTCTGTCTCTGTTTTCGCCTGTCTCTTGGCTTCAGTTCATATGGGACCCATTTTCCTTCCTTGTAAACCTTTCCTTGTAAGGCTTTCAAACGATCGGAAATGTCAGATTGAGCACAATTTAATGCTTCTTCAAGTTACTTTTGCATTTGACACGAGTCTTCGTCCACCAATGCCTGCAATTCTTCGTCTTCGAATATTCTTGGCCGTCCAGAACGCTCTTTGTCCTCTACACCAAAATCACCACTTTTAAAGCGTCGAAACCATTCTCTGCATGTTTTATCGGAAGGAGCATTATCACTATAAACTTCTACAAGCATTCGATGAGCTTCAGCTGCAGTTTTCTTCCAATTGAAGCAAAAGATTAACACTTGCCGCTTATTTGGCTCAAATTTCGATATTTTCGATGCAGTAAAAAACAATGTTATTAATGCAAACGTGTATACCTTTGTGTACTGAATGTTATTGACAGATGTCAAAACAAACCATCAAGCTTCGTTTAGACATTAGAGGTTAACGACAGTTCTGGCTACAGCTACTTGCCGCTAGATGGACGGAACTTTCCGATTTACCTAATAATATTGGAATTTCACGCAGGAGACTCCGATTGACGGTGAAATCACGGCTACGGCGGACGGGAGTAATTACACCTGCGACGTCTTTCCCTGGGATCATACGCATGGACAAGGACATGGGACGGACATTTGCCTGCGCGAAGTGCGCGATTCACTGCACCTCCTATGCCGCGTCTCCTCTCTCGCGTGCATGCGTAGCACGCACGCATTTCTGCTGATAATGAAATATCGCTTACGTCGTGTAAGTCCTGCGGCTCGCGCGACGTTATGAAACACACACTCCGCTTATGCGAGTTTCAGGTTAACGTAGCTCTCGCGCTGCTCTAATAGCGTGGCAGGCATATTGTACCTGCGTCAGTAGGAACATAATAATGTTCACGATGCCGGTGACGTAACCAAGTGGCCGCGACGCGTGCGCGCGCGCGCGTGCGCGCACACACACACACACACACACACACACGAGTGGCAAACGCGAACAGCTCGTACACGCAATATCGAGTAGCAGCACTGTCCGTGTGGTTCAGAGTGCGACAAATAATTCTGATAAATTGCAGCAACCTACATTTTTATTTGCGCTTCTTTTCGCGACGCACAAGAAAATAGACATGCAAATTTATCAGAGAGGAAAAAAGGGAGAAGGAAGGAAGATACCGCAAAACCTCCTCAGGAGAATTCGAATTTTGCAGGAAAAGAACCTGAACGCTTATCGCTGCTCATCGAAGCGGAACAGTAGGATAGCTTCATATGATTATTTCGCCGTCGATTGTTCGAGAGAAGCATCGAGACAGGAGAATCGCCGAAAGAGAAGATCCCGACGCGAAAGACGACGGAGAAAATGAGTAGAATAGAAAATCGACCAGAGCTCGATGAGTCTGGCTCACCGTCCCTGTTTATTCCCCTGACAGCATTTTTACGACAGCTCTTATCACGGTGTAACAGTTCTTGCGATAAAATAAAAAAGATAACTCGGCAGTATACCTGGGCAGTCGGGATCGACGAATGAGAACCGCGAGTGAGTTACTATTTCCGGCTTCGACTCCTATGACCCTTGCATTGTCGAATATCCTGTGTCGCGAGCAACGCTCCAATTGCGGGCATTTCGTTCGGTCACTTAGCCACGCGTGACATCCGTTGATCGTGTCGGCCGTATATATTCTTAGAGAATATTTTTGCGTACCGAGCGTGATTACGACGATCAATTAGCGAGTACGCAGGCTACGCGAGCATCGGCGGCCACTAATGAAAACGCGGAGGAGACGCCGCACCGCGCCGGCGAGACCGCGGACGGTCGAACCGCGACGGTTTCGACCGACGTTGCGAATGATATATCCCGTCTCTGGTGTTGGATACCCAGAAGTTAGCGCTCAGCGCGTTCCTCGCGGCAAGAAGCCGTCATCGGAGACGAGGAGTCAGCTCGTTGTTATACACCGGGTAGGTAGGTGAAAACGCGCGCCCGTCTCTGCGCTTTGCACTAGTCGTTCTTGATCTTTGCTCAACCGAGTGCACGCACCGAAGGAGAAAAAAGAAGAGAGAAAAAACCGTTCCTCTCTGTTCTCCTTCGCTCGAGCATGCGACGGGTTGTTTCGTCCACGCATTTTCCGAGTATTATTAGATGTTTTCTGCGCGGGGACGACAGATCGATCGCGTCGACGCGACGTCGACGAGCGGTCGAATTCGTTTCTGAAATCCGGCTCGAGTTTTATCGTTCCATTGGTGAAGAAAAACAAAAAGCCGGCCAATTCCGGCTAGCGACTGTCGGGCTAACGACGACGTAGAGATTATTTTTGAAGTATTCGGTCGAAGGGACGGCCGTAATTATCTGAGAAAAGCAGCTTTGTAGAATATTGGAGTTGTTATATATTGTCGAGAGATCCTTCTCTCTATGAGGAGAAGCCGAGTTGGCAGAACGAAGTCTCGTAAGCACGACAACGGCCGGCCGGCGAAGTGTTAACATTCGCTGCGTAATGATTGCTAACTGATATTAAAATCCGACTCTGGACGGTAGCGAAGATCGAAGATCCCGAGGATTTTCAAGATCGCTCGGTTTTCTTCAAGAAGTATTAGCGAGAGACCCTCCACGTTGGTATAAGTACGTATCGCGAAAAGAGAAAGAGAAAGAGAAAGAGAGAGAGAGAGAGAGAGAGAGAGAGAGAGAGAGAGAGAGAGAGAGAGGGGGGGAGAGATGCACGGTTTGCAAATTGTGTAAAAACTGCAACAACCGTCGACACGATGCACTTCGATGTCGGGGCGCTCAGCTTTCACCGTCAAAAGCTGCCTGAATTTTCTCGCTCGCCGTCGACACAGCTGTCGTCATCGACGCGATCAAAACGTATCATCGTCATGTCGTAATCTGGACACACATCTGTACAATCCTCCTACTTCTATTTTAGCAGGCGAACGATCGCCTGTGTCTCCGCATGTGTCTCGCTCGCCTCGCTCCGGTCGATAGATCTGATTTTCTGGATCGTTAATTTGCCGTTAATTGCCCGTTCAGCGGCTTTCAAGTGCGCCATGCTCGCCGCGAATCAGCCAACGTGAATTCGAAAATTTACTTCTCACGCCGGACGAGGCGAGTGCAACCTGTTGCACGTCGCGGCTCGTTAGCTCGGCGCTTGCGTCTTGGCAAATTATACGGAAATGTCGATCGAGAAAAGTATATAATAATAATAATAATAATAATGTACGACCTCTCGAATCTCGGAATCGTTCACGTTTCACGCGTTTCTCGCGGACGGCCCGCGTGAATTCGCGTCGGGTGAGTTGCAAGTTGCCGGGGCAGCGCTTGCTGACGAGGCGCGCGTCGACGAATATATTTCAATAATAATTTCCTTTTCTTTTTGCACCTCCTCGCCGCTCAAAGAAATCCACTGTGGTCATAAGGTCGAACGCACACGTGCGCGCATACATGTGCGCGCACATATGCGTCCCCGGAGGTTTTTTATTTCGACAGGCGCGATAAGTATGGCCCGGACTTTTATCGTTCGCAAGTAACACACAGCAATTTTTGCAACTAACTAACAGATACTATTGAGCGATGCGTCGTGCATGCGCAAGGTAATCGCACAACGTTGTCAGTGACGTTGGTTAAGTAATCGTAGGTAAGTCTGTCCTTCGTGCATTATCTTAGCGATAACTCGCGAGCATAGTTTAACGCGAAATAAATGCAAATTCGAGCCCGACTGGAAGAAAAACCAAATATCGGTCGCGTTTTTTCTTCTTTCGTCGTCAAACTTTCTTGACAACGTTAGCTTCGGTTACATTTCGTAGAGTCATCTTGGATGTGCGAATAATTAATCGATAAACCTATCGTCTCCTCCGCGAAATCTCTCAGAGAATTTCCAATTTCCACCGAAACAGTATTCTCTTCTCATTTTTTCCTTCTTTCCTGTTCTTTTCCGACAGAAGGCTCTTGACAAATCGTACACCGTAAGTGAGATTGATTGAGATAACACGATAAATACTGATACTAACAAAAGGGTCTTAAAACAGAGACTCATTATCTAACTTTGCATCATCATCTTATCGATAATTGAACGCTACAGCTATAAAGTAAATTACTGCCGGATGATAAAATGTTTATTGACCGTGAAGAAATATTAAGAAATATTAAGAAAAAACAAAGACGTTACATTGAACGAAAGCTCGGGCGTTGTTTAGTTGTTAACGAGAATTAAAGAATTAAAATCGAAATCGACAAGAAGAGTGAATTTTACAAAATCAAATTGCGCCAGATATTATTCGCACGATATTGAAGGTATGAAAGCGCCCTCTCTTTACGGTCAAATTTAATTTGCGCTGGAACGCTTTGGCGAGCTGAAAAACCAATTGCAAATTCGCTGAAGAATGCGCTCCTGAAACTCGACGCGAAAATCTTACGAAATAGCCGCAGAAGTGCACGCGCGTGCGCGCGAGCGCGATAAGTTGCTTGGTCATCGTTTCGCGCGCGAAAGAATGGCGCGACGGAAGAATCCTGACGTTGTGCGTATTTTTGTTCCGTAACTTCGAGATACGACACACGAATCCGTCACTTGTGATTTCCTTTCTTTCCGCGGTTAGACAGGTAGATGGGCAGTTTTTTTTCTTCGCGTTTCAGAGCGAATGTACCGCAAAGAAAGCGCGAGAGGAGGAAGTTCCCTCTCTCGGCCGTCCCTTCGAATATTTAAAGGCAATCTCGCGAAATCGTTACGTGGCTATTGCAATGCAGTAAGTTGCGACCGAAGTTGCAACAGGAAAAGAAGAAGAAGCAGAAAAGAAAGGAGATCGCTAATAAGTGAAAAATCGAGCACAATCCGCACGAAGTAACGCGCGTTTGCGTTTTGCGTTTCCCCGGGGAATAGCGCGCGAAAGAAGAAGAACGAAGGAGAGGACGAATTACTTAAGCCGCAATTATCGTCAACTTACTTGAGCCTCAGAAACGGTCGCTGCTTTCGCATGCGATTTGCCGATCCGCTCGCGCGCTCCCGAGCCGCGACGCGGCTCGCGAGGAGGAAACACCGCGCTGCAGGGCCATCTGGACGCGTTTACCCGCGGCACCTCTCGTAACTGGTCAGCAGAAGGAAATATGGTCGTCGTCGTCCATGCTTGTTGCGCTGCGTAACGTCTGCGAGGTGTGCGCGGTGCGCGGCTCGAGGAACGACTGTGCGCGTTTCGATAGCTCCACCTTCCACGGCGCGCAAGCGACGCGACCCTTCGGAGCTGGAGGAGCGGCGGAGGGCGAGCGGGGCGGTGTGCACGTAAGGTGACTATTTGTGCGAGGATGCCTCATGTGCACACGTGCAATTTCACGTCGAGGAACACCTCGAACGAACGAACGAACGGACGGACGGACGAACGAACGAACGGACGAACGGACGGGTGGACGGCGGACCCCCGCGAACGAGGGGACGACGACGGCGGGAGAAAACGAAACACATCCGAAAGTCCTTCGGATATATAAGTAAATTTGGGAATGAAAAAGCGCGAAATGTAATATTACGATAAGGTAGCTTCCAACGCGAGGTTCACCGAGGACGAGTTCTCGCCTCCTCGAAGAATTTCTCGTCCTCCTTTACGTGAGCGTGAAGCTGCCGCGAATCGTGCGAAGGCGAAAAGCGCGCCTCGAGAAGTCGCCCGCGGAATTCGAAGGGTGGATAGCTCGCTTGCTCCGCTTTTAATCGCACGTCGGGTCTTGGAGAGAGAGAGAGAGGGGGGGAGAGGGGGAGAGAGGGAAGAAAGAGAGAGAGAGAGAGAGAGAGAGAGAGAGAGAGAGAGAGAGAAAGAGAGAGAGAAAGAGAGAGAGAGAGAGAGAGAGAGAGAGAGAGAGAGAGAGAGAGAGAGAGAGAGAGAGAGAGAGAGAGAGAGAATACACACCGGCATTCCCGGCAGTCCAAATTTCTTGACACTATTACGCTTGCCATGCAAGATTAAAAATCGTAGTTACCGCGCGCTATAGCCAGGATTTCAATATCTGCTCGGATCTGACATTGTCCCTGGGAGGACTCTAATGGTGGATAAAAGCTTCGAATTCGGATTAGCCAAGGAATAGTTGAAGCGTCGAGTCTGAATCCGGATCCTCGACATTGCGAAACTGCTCGGGAAGGTCTCCGATCGAAATCGTTCAATGATTCCCCGGATTTCTATTATTTTTGATCTTTTTGGGAAAAACAGAATATAGTCGCCGTCAAAGTCGGCTAAAGAACGCGAATACAGCGAATACAAGGAAAGCGGAAAAACGACGACGACTGCAACGTGCGTGGCGTTAACGCTGGCGAGACGAAGCGCTCGTTCGTCGTCGGAAGCGCTTCCCAAGTCGGCACAGCGCGTGTAAACCATGGCCGACGTGTCGCTGTTATTAACGCAGGCGTCGGCTGGACACCTTTATCGGCCCCTATGGCAGCGCTCACGCTGCGGGCACAGCTGAAGGAAATGGGAGAGAACACTGGTCGCGCCAAAGCACCGTGTCGGCGGAATTGTCCCCTACGAAGAGCGCGGCAAGGCAGCCGTGTTCCGTCGATCGAACGTACGTGTGGCGAAAAAGGAAAACAATTATAAATACAAATGGCCGATCGCCTGGTCTCGCGCGCGCGCGCGCGCGCGCCGAGTATGATGAATCACGAGCGATAATGCCGGAAAAAGAGTCGATATTATACGCGCGCACGTAACCATCGGCGAGAATTCGTCCCGTCCCCCACTCGCATCTCTTTATGTTTCACGCTTCCAGCGAGCGCGTTTCTCGTGCTTTCTCTTCGTTTCTTTTTGTTTTTAATTCGCCTCTATCCGGCTCTTCCTTCGACGACGGTAATCGGCGTGTCGCGCTGAGTTTCACGGCAGTCCGACGCTTCATTCTCGGCGTATATTACCGTTGGTAATTTGTTTTCGGCAGGGCTACGAAAAATGGCTCGCCTCTGACAAAAGAGCAGCCGAGGAAAGGGCAAAGATGACAAACCGAGGTTGAGGTGTACGATCGAGAACGACTATAGATGGGATAATAATACGCGCGGCAGTATCCTCGCGGGTAGTGTTATGCTAATGCAGCGCTCTAACGATGTTATTGTACCGCTCGTCCCTACGTTCTATGCCTTCTCCTCCTGTCGTTATGGGTGTCTGATGCTCTTGAAAAATACATCCCGCGACGTCGCGAGCTTCCCGAAACACGGGACTTTCCGATTAACAGCGAGATCGCAGGATCTCAACCTTCGCTAGGGTATGCGCGGGTATGCGCGAAGCAAGTACCGAAAATGTCGACAGCGCCGTGTGATTGGAGTAAATTTTCGATCCCGAATACTAAAGACTAAGCAGAAAAAGAACAGAGACAGATGAGAGAACTGATGGGGATTTGACAGGAAAATTGTCCGAAATAATTATCATTACTCAAGTAAGCACAATCGCCTCAAGTTAGACATCAAAGTCAGGTTAAATCAAAGTCAGAAAATATTGATTCATTAATTTAACCCTTTACGCTTACTGGTAACTATAGTTACCAGAAACGCATTTAAGAATTCACAACTTAGTCAAAAAAGGAGATATTTTCGTTTTCTTTGCACCCTTTTATAAAGATGAATTCTTCTTCTAAAAAATGGTATATAGATCGTATGTAGATTCGGTTCAGTCTGTTTTTAGCTCAGTTTTAATGATAACATGTTTTGTCAAATTCCAAGTAGGCATACTTAGCATTGTTACTGACATCTAGAAATGCACTATAAATGAATAGATTGGTATCTGTTATAATTTTATATATTTGGAAGCTTTCTCACATGCAAAATGTGAAATTAAAAGAATACAGAAATTCAAAACGGCGAATCCAATATTGTGGACACGAAAATCAAGAAATCAATCTATTTTCGTGAAACCTGGTGAAACCTACACTTTTTATGCGGCGAAAAATGAAGGGACGATTGACTATCTAAATGGTGGATCTATAAGATATTCTTCTGAAATAGTAAGCTTGATGCTCTGAGTGATAAACTTCACTCACAAATATAGTAAAGTTTCAGCTCAAAAATGTCAGGCTGATTATCAGAGTTATGTCGTATAAATTATCCTTTATTTTTCTCTGCACAGGTTGCTCATTTCGTATATGCTTTTAGGCTCCAAGTCATATTTACCAATAAACAAAAAACAAACGATAAAAAACCAAACTAATGAAACCAACAAACGAAAAGCGGAAACTTCATGTACTCATTTATTCAGAAGGTAGTTTTTCGAAGAATATATAAATTCTGATATTTTTTTTGGTTATCACTACTTACAGTCTCAGTTAAAAAAAACTCAAATTTTATTCTTAAAACACTTATAAAAAAGTCGGGCGTTAAAGGGCGTTAAAATGCTCGGAGGAGGGATCTCTTTGCTGTCTGCCTAGCCGACTTCCCTATGAACCGTTTTGGATCTGTGAGGATATTACGAACTGGTGGACAAGGTCCTCGATCGGAATTACTTTATTTTCTTTTTTCTAAAAAACATCGAAAAACATAATAGAAATTGGACGATTTCGATCGGAGACCGAGTAGTTTCGCAATGTCCAGGATCCGGATTCAGAGCCGATACTTCAGCTATTCCTCGGCTAATTCGAATTCGAAGCCCTTTTATCCGCCATTAGAGTCGTCAGCTATGACGAAGAAGCAATGGTTGCGTTCAGAAAACAAAGCGCTCACTGAGCGATTAGTCTTTACTGTTAGATACTTACCAGTTCAGACCAATAACGTCGACAAATTACTCAACCGTTGTGTTTTATGAACGCAGCCATTGTTAGATCCGCACAAATATTGAAGCCCTGGCTATGACGCGTGGTAACAATGATTTTCAATCTTGCGTGGCGGGCGTAATAGTGTCAAGACTTGATCACTTGTCGGCCTTTGCACTTTGAGCATAGAGGTATCACATGGCAAAGAGAACATGGAATCGCTTTAAGCTTTCGAGAGATAAATGCGCGATATTAAGTGACAAATATATCATGGACGATAATCTGGAGCGGACAACAATAGCCGGACATTGAATATGTATGTATGTGCGTGTATGTATATATATATATATATATATATATGTATATGTATGTATGTATGTATGTATGTATGTATGTATGTATGTATGTATGTATGTATGTATGTATGTATGTATGTATGTATGTATGTATGTATGTATGTATGTATGTATGTATGTATGTATGTATGTATGTATGTATGTATGTATGTATGTATGTATGTATGTATGTATGTATGTATGTATGTATCTATGCATGCATGCATGCATGCATGCATGTATATGATACCACTAACCTTTGCGACTCTTTCGAGAGAAAAACTTTAACTCAGGGAACTTTATCGCGCGAATGGCACTCGCTTGATTTCTGCTGCAAGCTCGCTCGACCTGAATTTATAGCCAACCGATGGAGAATAGTCGTCATAGTCACTATCGTTGCTGAAAACCAAGTCACCCCAACCCGCGTCGCTTATCGTACTTCAGACTGTTATCGGCGAAAATAAAACAGGGTGTAGGGAGTAGAGTATCAATCGAGATCGATCGGCCGAAACGAATTGCGGAACGTCATATC
This sequence comes from Harpegnathos saltator, assembly GCF_003227715.2. NCBI lineage: Eukaryota > Metazoa > Arthropoda > Insecta > Hymenoptera > Formicidae > Harpegnathos > Harpegnathos saltator. The sequence goes on from NW_020230415.1 coordinate 308,060, forward strand.
GTCGGCGCAGAAACTGCACACGCGGCGTTCGACGTTGGCGGAATGGTCCAACTCGAATTCATATCAAAATGAAATATTCCCTCCCTCTTCTCCTTCAACTTCGCGGATTCAGGCCCGTAATAATTTAGTTGTCATTTCTGACTTGCCGAAAGTAAGGTACTCAGACTTGAATTCAGGGCGACGATTGTATAACTTACCCGTAGGAGCGAAAGAGTGAAAAGTTCCATTGTTCATTAAATATTTCCATGTTCCTACATAATATACGTAATCGACGCTAAATTCGTCGAGTTCACGTGAAACTCCCCACGTTTTTAAAAAAAGGACACCTAGCCGGCTAGCCAGAGTTAAATGCGAAATCCTTGGTTACAGATATCAAGTCAAACGTATCGTACGCTTCGGCGGATGAACTCAACGCCGAGTTAAAGTCTGAGTCTATCTCATATGGGGCAAGTCTCAAGACACTAATTAACAAGAACAAATTATTAATGCACCTTAAACGTATCCTTAAACGGATCTGTTTCGCTTTCACGCAAAAGCGTACTCAAGAGCAGCCGGCGTTTGCGTTTGCGTTTGCGCTCCAAGGCGGAAATCCTCGATCGTCCTCGAGAGCCGAAATAGGGGGCCTCCCTCTGAAAGCATTCGACGAGAAAACACAAGACCTTTCAACAACGGCCGTCGAGTTTACGCGAAGAATTAACGCAGCGCGCGACCGTCCTGGCATCGTCGTATCACATTATTATGTATGATGTTTTGCGAAATTGCCGTGGACGCAATTTCGTAACGACTGCTTATTACGCGATAGCGTTCGCGTTGAAGGAACGTATCGCCGGCCGACTTTTTGTTCGGAAAAACGAAGGACGGGAGTGCGTAAGGAGCGTCCCTTGGACGATAAACGACGCATTAGGTAATTTTCGATGGATTTCAAGGACTATCAAGTCGCTACACTCGCGCAACATACGTAACAACGCGCGATGCGCGATGCGCGAGTGAGTCATCGCGTCCTTCCACCTTCTGCTTTGCATTTTTTCCGCAAACCTCCGAGGCTCCGGGGAATTGGAAAATCCAAGCGCTCGAGCTCCCTGCGAGACTTTTCCGAAGACGTCGTCGCTCGTTGTCGATCGAACGAGACGGCACGGAAATGCGAGACACTTTGAACGCTTTCCCTCTCAAACCTATTCCCTAAATAGAATGTCAAAATGGAATCTCACTCGAAACGCGAATGAGAAGCGGCGATATTCTCTCACTCGAAGCGGCAATGAGAATGCCGCCGCTGCAGCTTGGAGCAGATTCTCATTTCATTTCATTGAGTGTCTCGATTGATAGGAACAAATGTTAGGTCTAGTGGTTAGTTCTTTCCGATGAAATTTATACAGCTCAAAGCAAAATTTGAAATTGGAATATTTTCCCGCTCTTTTGCGGTTTTAAAGTGTTGGCATTTAACTTTTCGAAATGAAAATATGGTTTGGCACAAAATATGGTTGATGCATATAATCTCAACTAATCAGTAGTACATCGATAAAGAGCATATTCGATACGCGATGCATTTCGCATTTCATTTAAACGAAAACGCTTCAGATGCAGCCAAAAGATTTGTGCTGCTTATAGTGAAAATGTTGTGACCGATCGCACATGCCGAAAGTGGTTTGAACGTTTTCAAAGTGGTGTTTTTTATCTTCACAACCAACCAAAAAGATTTGAAGACGAGTCGCAAAATGTACTGAATGAAAATACGGCATAAACACAATAAAAACTTGCGGCAAAGCTAAAAGTAAGTCAGAAAGCTATTTGCGGTCGTTTACAGCATATGGAAAAAATACAAAAAGAAGGGAAGTGGATTCCACACGTTAACTATTGACAGCAAAAATCGTCAACCGACTACATGCGCCGTCACTTCGCTCGCCAGAGAAAAAAGATTTTTTGCACAAAATTATAACTGGTGATGAAAAATGGATTATGTATGAAAGTTCTGAACGCAAAAATCACGGGTAGACCCTGACTCTGATCAACCGATAACGTCGACAGCAAAAACCAAACGTTTCGGAAAAAAAGTTCTTCTCTGTATATGGTGGAAGTGTTATACTATGAGCTCTTGGAACCGGGTGGAATCATTAAAGCAGTGATTTATCAAGAGCAATCGATACGTTTGTGCGATGCGATTGAAGAAAAAAGGCCGTTTACTAGGCAGCCGTAAAGTCATCCTGCTGCGCGACAATGCAAAACCGCATACAGCAGAAGCCGCAAAGAAAACCATTTTACATTGGGCTGGGAAGTTCTCCTACACGCGGCGTATTCCCCAGACTTGGTTCCATCGGATTTCCGCTTGTTCCGATCGATGCACCACGCATTGTCTGATTACTGTTGATGACGTACGAAATTTCATCGATGACTTAATAGTTTAAAAGCCACCAAGCTTCTATTTTGATTCGCCTAATAAATGGAATAAGGTCGATAATAACGGAGAATATTTCACTCATTAATCTTGTTCTATCGAATTTAAATAAAGATTGAAAGTTGTTGAAAATCGAAAAGAATCAACTGCTACATATTCATCAACCTTATATATTTCAGATCCACTCTTCAATCTCGAGTGAAGATATTCGCTCGACAGTTCGTAGCGGAGAATTTGTTCTGCATGAATTGAAAATCATTCGAATTCGAATGACTGGTCGGTCACTCTACTGAAGTTTTACTCCAAGAAATTGAGAGTTACAACGAGTCCGAGAATGAATCAAAGACAAGCTTCCTCGGCTACATTCGAAACTACATTGAGAAAAGAAGAAGCGTTCGAGCCGCACTGAAAGTAAGTACGTATTGTCTCGCTTGTCTCGATAAATTCGTGAAGGATAATCCCGTCGATTTTGTACGGGGACGAGTTGCACAAGATATTCTTTTCTCGGAGAAATTCGTGACGCGTTTCACTGCGAAGAGCAAGACCGATCCTTTGTTGATCCAAGATACGTAATAAAGCGTAAGAGCGCGCGGTTACCTTCTTATCTGCCATTCTTAGCTAACTCTCCGCGGCCAAGCGAGCGCGTTCCACGCGGCGATACGTTTCAACATTGCCGAAAATTTAAGGCGGTTCAGTCTTAACGAGCGTTATATATTTCAGGCCTTGTAAGCCAGGAACAAGTGTGTTCCGAAATCACGATTTTCTACGTCAATTTTAAATGGAAACTTCTTAACGCGCTGTTATCATCCTTCAAACATTGTACGCTACACTACACGTGTTCCTGCAACACGAAACAACGACGAGAGGCAGCGTACGCGAAGGATGACGGAAGATCATGCTTGAAAACGCTGCTTCGTAGAGTTATAACGATCTGAAAACGCAATCGTCTCGTATCAGCGACAAAATCGCCTGAAATCGCACTTGTTGTGCGCAGCCCGATGTATCTCTTCGCTCTTGCGCGTCGATCAAACCGCCTTTTATTCGACCTCGTCTAATATTCTCTCGTCCATTCTCTAATATTCTGCTCATTTTATTGCTCAATAATACTATTGTTGCATAATAATAATTTATCAGATTCCACCTTTCCGCGCAACAGCATTTCCGCCGTTACGTCGCCTTCCGCGTTCCCGTTATATATATAAAAAAAAAAAGGAAAAAATAAAAAGTAAAGAGAGAGAAATAAAGAAATATAAAGCGACATTTTGAAACGAGGTATCCTGCCGATGTGAAAAGATACTACTACGCGCCGCGAACGCATCGATGAGACCAAAGCTTCTTATCTGGGAACCGATAAAAAAATTACCTTTTTGCTATTAACACAACTACTATCGCGCGCGCTATCTATCCAGGTAATACCAAACGGCTAGCTTTTGTTATCGCGAGCGCATTCGCCGTACACTCCTCGCGTGTACACACTTATATCATCGTTTGCAACTTAATGAGTTACAGTGACAAGCGAGGCGACTTAAAGTTGTTGCATGTGTCCTCCTTATTATTATAATGACGTAACAATAAATTATCGCTGTCACATGTGTAGTGGAAGATGGAGCGGAGAGTTTCATGCGTTAAGAGTTTCGGAAGAGAAGAGGAGGTCTCTCTCTCTCTCTCTCTCTCTCTCTCTCTCTCTCTCTCTCTCTCCTCGGTGGACGTGGTGTATGAAGGTACACGACGACGTCGCTGTGCGGTTTATAGGTCACGTAATCGCGAGCGCGGCTCTTACATTTGTAAAGGTGATAACTTCGGCGTGGAATAACATTCGCGGGAAAAAAAAGAACGCGCTACAAGAGAGCGTTGCGTTTGAACGGAAATGAAACGCCGGGCAATATTCTTTCGGTGCCCGTGATTGTTAACCAATTACCGCGCACGGATATCGCGATATTTATACACATGTTGCGTATAATTAACAATGACGAATTATTATCGGGTGAGATTAAACGTGTGAGAGAGAGAGAGAGAGAGAGAGAGAGAGAGAGGGGGAGAGAGAGAGAGAGAGAGAGGAGAGAGAGAGAGAGAGAGAGAGAGGAGAGAGAGGAGAGAGAGAGAGAGAGAGAGAGAGAGAGAGAGAGAGAGAGAGAGAGAGAGAGAGAGAGAGAGAGAGAGAGAGAGAGAGAGAGAGAGAGAGAGAGAGAGAGAGAGGCGCCATGATTCGCGCCTAATTATGCGAGAGATAATATGTGATGGAACTTTTTTACGTGACCGCAGTAGCGTGCGAATTGTCAAACGTGGAATTGCTGGCTTACCGATTCTTTGGATTTTGCGTTGATCTCGACGACAGCCGTTTGCAGTTCGTAGTTTTGTCGGCGTAGGAGAGAAATCTGTATATAAGAAAAGACCCTTGCACTCTGTTGAATTTGCACTACAAGATATTATCGGGATTATAACTATCGCGATCGATTGATTAATTCCGCTCTTTCTATCTCTTTACTTTTCCTATGTACGTACGTGTATGTGTGTGTTACACAGCGAAGAGTCTATTTGACAGACGTTAATAAATCAACACGGTAATAAAGAGGAACGTATTCGAAAACTGAGAGTACATCGCCCAAGAGATTACGAGATAATCAAATATTTTGTAAAACATTCCGCATAAATTACATATAGCGCGATTCTGTGCAAAATAATGTATAATAATATAACATCGCACAGAAACCCTTTCTGAGGCACAGACTGAATTATAAAACTGCAACTTCGAAGTGATGAAACGTAGCGAGTTTATTTGTTTGTTCAGCGGGAGGCAAAAAGAAACGCGTGTGATTTTAGACGAGGACGTGCCGTAATTCTTGACGAGGTACGAAAAAGATCAGCGCGAGAGATTTCGAGTGGAGATACCGTCGTGAACTAGACGGTTGAGATAATCGTACCTCCGCCTTAAATATTAGGAAGCACAATCAGAAGGAAGTCCGGTGGTACCGTTGTGGGATACAGAACGCACGATGAGCGTTTACATTTGCCGTCCTTATCTCGCGTTTGTATTGCGATAACGGTCCCCACTTTCCGATTCTCGATGCGTTATCTTGTACGACCCCTAGCATGTGCCGCCAAAACCCCTCTCGACTGTTGCTCGCGATAGGAAGTGCCACGTCGTGTAGGTAATTATATAAAACGTCTCACCGCGTTTTGTTCGTTTCTTTCTTTAAAATCTCCCGACGCAAACGTACAATGGATTTCTCCCTTCTTAGAGTCTTGCAGCAGTTTATGCCATTTCGAGATACCTACATGCGATCTGCTCGATGCGATTCAAAGAATTCCAGGTAGTAATATATTAACGGATAAAGTGCACATGTTTGCTTTACACTCGTTCGCGATTATTAGGGAGAACGCGACATCTGTTAAAATAATTTCTAATCACAATGTAACTCCGCGCTTATCAGACCAGCAGACATCTGTGCGTATATCGAATAACTTTTTCAACACAAGGGATATAGTTATTACTGAGAATCATTTAAAAGAAAACTGGATAGTTCTGTGCTTGTCTACTACTGATAAAAAAGTGTCAATATCTGGAATGTAAAAGATCTTTATAATTCTGTTATTAAATGTTTGAGTCTCTCTATCGAAATTACAGACAGATAGACAGACACAGCCACAGCCACAGCCACAGCCACAGCCACAGTCACAGACACACACATAGACACAGACACACACACAGACACAGACACAGACACACACACAAACACGCACACGCGGTTTAATTCATACCGTTCTTGTATAGATATTTCTGATTCTTCAAGATTTCATAATCCGATCAATTGATTATAATGATTACAGTGAAATTAATATGCCAAGCGTAAAAATATATTTGAAATCGATATATATCAATATAATTAATATATAAAAGGATAAAAAATCACACAATTTTTCATACAGATATACTTACTTCGGCATCTTTGGTATTGAGTAAATCTTCCAATTGACTGCATCTCTCATTCGCTTCTTTCAGTGCCTTTGACCGTTCATCTGTAACAAGTAACAATTAGATTAACAATTACCTCTATATGATTATACAATTATGAAATTTTATAAATTATACTTGACAGCATTATATCATATTTAAGATTATAATTCCAAAAAGGTATATCCTTTGATTCTGATAAAATTTAGTGAAAACACTCAATTTCGATTTATTTATGCTAAAACATTAATTAATTAGCAATGAATTATGCTTTATGTGTTTTATATAAATTTCTAAGATATATATAAAGATATCTGTTTCACTGGCTTCTTAACATAAGCAGAATCAAAATTAAGACTAGGATAACTAATCAATAATTTTATTACTGATTTGCAATGTAGAAATTAACTTTTCAACTATTCATGCATGTATGGTTAATTGTTCATAAAGAACCACAGCAGTTTTTATATTAAAACAGAATCAAGTGTGTGGTAGTATTTTTCATTGTCGTTCCATATATAGTCTTGTATGAAAACTTTAAATCTAATTTTGCAAGATTCAGACTAAGTTTGTCATATCTTAAATTGTATTTTTCACAGTATTTTCTAAACAATTAATAGATAAAATCCTTATAGGAACCAAAATGAAAAATGTCGGAGAGAGATCATTAGAAATAATTAAAGAAATTTAAATAATAACATGCATGGGGGGGGGGAGAAATCACATGAAGAAAAAATTCGACAGATAGAGGATTGAAAGTATATATAAACAAATAATAAAATACACTATTATCTGTTACATTCAAACATAAAACTCGACATAATGTATGTTTAAAAAATACATACACTTTTGATCGAGATTGTAACAGTGCCAGTACACATTGCTCTGTGATATTGCACAAGTTATCACCTTTTAACAAATAATTATTTTCAATAAAGTTTCATAAGAATGTACAAAGCAATTTTACATACGAATCGCTAGTCACTCCCGCCAGCTGTTAAATGGTCTCTCGATCGGTAAAGTAGAACAGTCATCTGACAGACGTAACCTATCTTTTTATCGGTCAACTGTGTATTGATAAAAATGCAGACTTGGAATTGTGTTATAACGTGTCAGCATACTTGCACGTACCTACTTCCTCGACGATGCCCTCAGACAGAACATCCTTCGTGAAGTTTGCGATTTGTCCCTTTAAATTAGAGAGGCTAGCCAAACTGTCTCCAAACCACGCCATTTTACACGTTATAATTAGTGTCGCATATATTATTCAATAAATATACGGCCATTTATCATTGGCGATGATCGTTCTACTTATGACACATCGCGACGATGAAACGCACTCATTAAGACTATAGAAATTGGAAAAACATGCCAACACGTACCACGTAGTAACCTTTACTAAACATACAAATGCACAAATCTGTGCATTTGGTCGACGTTCACATGGTCGACAACGTACAACGAAAGTTACTAGACACGTTGCAGGTTACTTTTCGCAACCAATCAAATGTGTTTAAAAATATTCATCGTAAATTTTCCCTTATATAGGGTCTGTTCTTTACTTAGCTACACTGTTGAACTAGTGCAATAAGTGCAATAAGTGAGACATAAAAACATAGAGACAGAAAAAACAGGCCGCGTTCGGCAGAGAAAGCTGCTTACTAAGCGCTTAATGATTATCGTTTCTGATTAGTTCATTCCCCTGGATTTGTTAGAGATCTAAAAGAATACTCCAATCATAGATAATAATCACTAAGCGCTTAGTAAGCAGCTTTTTCTGCTGAACGCGGCCATAGTTGTTTCATTTTAACTTATTGCACTAGTTCAGCAGTGCAGCTATAAAGAACCATAATATACATATATATCTGTTTTATTTGACTACAACTTTAAAGTTCAAAAAAGACGTCTGGCTTAGTCTCGGCTAAATTTTATGGGGATTAGCAAATTTTAATTTGATTTTCGACCAAAATAAACTCAGCATTTTAGTTTTTAAGACTAGGAAACGCGTAATGAACGTCTAGAAAACGAATAAAAAAGAACTACAGTATAAATTAGGGTTAATTTTGTAAAATTATTTATAACGTTTCTAATAACATTAAGAAAACACCTATCGTCTAATATCGAATAATCAAGATAAAAGAACATCATACGATAATCGATTTTGTAAACTAAAGATAATCGATATAAAAGTAATTGAGCTGATATCGTCTATCCTTCGTTCGGGAAAGTGGCGCTCCGTAGCGGAGACTTTGGAACTAATTTGTAAAAATAGCGGGTCTAAACAATCTCTACACCTTTTATATTTTTACCCCTTATTTTTGTTCATGACAAAAGATAATTTTTATCAATAATAATTTAGACAGATAATGACAATAAATTTAGACCGATTAAGAACACTCATTATTTTAAAAGCAGATAAAGAGTCTAAGCTGGTGCATACAGCACCAGATTATTAAATTTGTTATTTTGACGAATTAGTTTCAAAGTCTCCGCTACGAGCCGCCACTTTCCTTAAGTAAGAATCGAGGTCGTAATATGACTCAACATTAAATCGGTTTATTGGTAATAAAGCACCCGTGAAACTGAATTGTACAACGACATTTACGAATAAACCTGAAGTTTTAAGTTCCTTTTTTTAAATACCTTTGTTACATTTTTGACAAAAAATTATTTCTTGATGTGAAAATTCAACAGAAAAATTAGGTTGAAAATAAAACAATCCCCAGTTAGAACCATAACGGTGATTCGACGCTGTTTTGACGTTGAAATGGTCGATGAACTGTTGAATCAACGTTAATTTAATCCTCATCGACGTCGAATCAACTTTGAATTAACGTTATGTTTCTGATTGGATCGTAATCATCATTTAACTCGACATGTCTTGGCGCAAAACAATAACAACTGTATGATCTTGACATATTTAAAAAGTAACGACCCCTAGTACTAAAATGCACCACTTTATCTTTATTCTTGTGTTACACAGTCTTTTGACCTACCGTTCGTGGTTAAAAGGAGTGACCTTTCAACCTTCACTTTATTACAGCTGTCATAGTTGAGGTTTCGCGGGTGTTGAAAGTGCAAGGCAGCATCCAATCGACCTGACGTCGAGTTACCCCGCGGAAACACCGCGCTTCACAAAGCGGGCGACGATATAAAAATCATAATAATTAATAATTTCGATAACATCCTCGTGAGGTCGCGGGCGAGATTCGCGCGTTTCGCGCGACCGTCGCACAGTGGGAACAAATAGAAATTTACTGTTCAAAAATCGCTAGAGACCACAATTTTATAGCAATCGGGATGCGATTGGGTCTTTCTTTAAATTAAACGTTAATCAATGTAGAAAAGAACTGTCGAGCCCGATTCCTTGAAAACATTCTTTTAAATTTTGCAGTATTAAAAAGAATTTGTAAGAAATTATCAAGTTTTGCGAGCCTCTGTTACAAATGGCAAAACTTTCCATCTTTTCGCTGCGCAGTACAGTTTTTCAGTACTAAGGTTTTCAGCATCGCTGATTACAAATCATCGCTGATATAAATATCAGAATTTGGCAGTTAACAATTGCTAATCTCCTGTCAACATAAACAAAATCATTGTTTTAACACAGTATATATACGTTGCAATAGAATATACAAAGCCGTTCAACATAAATGTGAAGTCTGATATGAAATATGATAAAAATAATAAATTCAGCGGAAAAAAGTTGCAAAATAATTTGTTTATAATAGAATTGTTCTCACGAAAACCAAATATGTAGCTTTGATCTGATGTTTTCAAAACATCAAGCATCAGGTTTTCAAAACAATCATTTTCTAAATATATTGTTTAAACAATTTTATTTTAAACATATTATTTTTGCAACTTTTTTTCGCCGAATTTATTATTTTTATCATACTTCATATCAGGCTTTACATTTATGTTGAACGGCTTTGTATACTCTATTGCAACGTATATATACTGTGTTAAAACAATGATTTTGTTTATGTTGACAGGAGATTAGCAATTGTTAACTGCCAAATTCTGATATTTATATCAGCGATGATTTGTAATCAGCGATGCTGAAAACCTTAGTACTGAAAAACTGTACTGCGCAGCGAAAAGATGGAAAGTTTTGCCATTTGTAACAGAGGCTCGCAAAACTTGATAATTTCTTACAAATTCTTTTTAATACTGCAAAATTTAAAAGAATGTTTTCAAGGAATCGGGCTCGACAGTTCTTTTCTACATTGATTAACGTTTAATTTAAAGAAAGACCCAATCGCATCCCGATTGCTATAAAATTGTGGTCTCTAGCGATTTTTGAACAGTAAATTTCTATTTGTTCCCACTGTGCGCCGGAAGAGAAGCCGGAAAATCTCTTAGGGAAGGTCTCGGGCTCGTCGCGCAGTAGCCGAGGACGTGAACAGGACGGTGTTTAAAAAATGTATTATCACAATGTACATCGCTGGCTGCACCGCAGAGGCAGATCGTCATCGCATCTTCGCTCGGCTGCGCTCGTTATCATCGCGCAAGATGTTCATTACACGCTAAGCCGCCGCGACCGCTTTAGTTATCCATCTGCTGACGCGGTTTCTATTTTCTCATTAGCGTACCTGCCGTTTCGCGGACGCGATCGACAACGCGGGCGACCGACGCGAGTCCCGCGCGTCGCGTTTGACAAGGAGTGCTCATCTGCGGTGAATTCGCCAGCAGGAGGACCCATCCTGCGGGATCTTTCGCAAAACTGTCAATCGTGCGCCCGACGATTATCCGCGCTACGTCGGCACTCGATACATCATGGAAATAACAGCGCGACGAGTTTTCCTGTGAGTATCGAAAGTATTCTTCTCCCCCGACTCGTTTCGCCGGTTTTAGTGACAAAAATGTCACAATAAGATAGGCAGTATCTCGCGACAGCTCTTCCTCAAGCCGAGGAGGACTCGCGCGCAACCTGCTGAACTCGTTCAGCGTGAGTCGTGACGAAATGCGCGGCGTGGACGTGACATTTCACGGAGGATGTATCCTGGCTTTTACGATGTATCGTCAAATATTTGCCGTCGGATTCGACGCGGTTTAGTCGGAGAAAGAATACCGTTAATGCGCCCGAGGCGCGAGCCTCGATCACGCTCTCTTGTTTAGTCATGTTGATGCAGATTTATACCTAAACAGTCGCTAATTATACACGCGTCATTTATCGCGCGCGTGTTTGAGCGCGCATCGCGCAAAGGAGAAACACGCATCTCCGACTTCCGATAAGCTAGCTGCTGAGATCACAAATTGTGCGAATAAATAAATAAATGTAGGATAATAAGCTCGCCTTGTGTACGTCACGCCGAAAGACGGAAGATCCGAAACAAGGAAAAACATTGGAAAGGCGACTGCGACGGCAAAAAATCGGTGAGAATGAAAGTCTGATTAGAGCTATTTAAATAAATAATAAAAATGTATTAAGAAAGAAACAAATAAAGATCGAAAGTAAATACGTGAAAGAGCCGTTGCGATGCAAATAGATAAATAAATAATGGAAGGTAAGCGTAACAAAGAATGGATAAAAAGTAAAGCAAACAATAATACGAATAAACAATAAGGAAACAGATTAAAAAAATAATCGAATAAAAGAGCCGTCTAGGGATAAAAGTGCTCGGTGCAGTCGAGTAAGAACGTCGAATTTACTTTTGCGAAGCTACAGATTTTCGATCGCGAAGCGTGGAAGAGAGGAAGGTTTCGACGGATCGGCGGAAACGGGATCGTGAGGAACGCGACGACATGAAATTCTGCGCGTGAATCAGCCAGCGGCAGCTGGGCAACACAACGATGCGGCGCATTAGTCTCGTTATCGCGTCTTGTGCAAATAACGCGAAGCTGCCAAGCGATGAAGATTATAAATCTCTGACGTTAACTCGCTCACCTACTTCCGTCCCGTTCGCCGAGTGGCCCGTGAATTATATTAAGGTCGTTAACCGAACTGCTATTTTGTGAGCAAACACGAGCGATGCGAAATTGAATATCGATTTCGAAATGTAAATTTCACACGCACACACACACACACATGCGCGCGCGCGCGTCGGCGTCTCATTCCGGCGTCTCTCGCAGATGTTCAGAGATAATTAGCCGCGGAGGCGGTATGAATCTCATCGGGGACTTTTTCGCGAGACTTTTGCGCCTGCCGATGAAAGTCGTCTCGATTCCGCAGATTCGCGCTCCTCCACGCATACGCGCGCGGCTCGCGCGCTTTTTCGAAGGAGGGCGACATTTGTTACTGGCATCATCCGCACGCGACCGATTATCCCGAGTGCGATTTCGCGGAGAGCCGCCAGCGTCTCGTCTGTTTCAACGGTCTGCGGGACGAGTGGAGGGCCAGGTAAATATGATCGGGCGAACTTTGAAGTGTCGGTTCTGCATTTTCGAGCGATCGACACGGCGGAGCTGATTTAAGCTCCCTCGCGAAAGGTCGGAGCTGCGAGCTTGAAGACGCGGAGATCTTTCCCGAGTGAGCTTTACGCTATGAGTTGATTCGGCCGAGTTTCTCGTGCTCACGACGTTTCATCCTGAATTTTCAGGAGCGACAGCGTGCAGGTGCTCGTCCTCTGCGAATGGCCGAACGCGACGTTCGATCCGCAGGAGGTGCTGCGGGACTTCACACGCCTGCGAAAGTTTATGCTCGCGAACAGTAACTTGACCCGATTGTCAACCGCCTTCCCGACCGAGACGGGATTACTCGAGGTAGAGAACACTTGTCGAGCTCTTGGAGAGGAGCAGTCGTAAGCTTTGCCTGAACCCTGTCAGGATCGTTTTTCGGATTTCCGTAGGGAACAGCACTGTGATGATAAAGCCTAACGTTACGGTTCACCGCCGCTTGGAGAGAGTATTCAAGTATTTAAATCTCGTGTGTGAGAAAGTGTCAATTGCGCGACGAAGAGAGGAAAGCGACTCAACATTTGTTACTCCCGCGAGACGATCTTATCTTTATCCTTCTTGATCTTTCTATTTGCATCGGTTTCTTCTGTGGCTATCCATTTTATCCACTCAATTTGTTTTTAGATCCATTTTTTCTATTTTCGTTTATCATTCGTGTTGCTTATTTATATATTATTATATTTATGTATTTATGTATCTTGCTTATTTATGTATTTCATTTATTCTACGTTCTTCATTGAAATTTCAACATTTAACGTTCGATTTAATTTTTTGAATACCTCCAGTCATTTTTATAACGTTATGTACGCCAAAGAATGCTCTTCTGTAACAAAGAGATTATTATTGTTAACATCTTGAGAATTACGGGGGCTTGGACAGAGGGGTGTTTGTATCGATGTAGAAAATCAACATAACCGGCACCAAGCTGCGCGCACTGCCGAGAGACGCGTTTTCGAATCTGCAAGCCTTGAGGATTCTCGATTTAAGAAACAACGCTCTCCAGGAAATGAATGTTACGACTCTCGATGTGCCCACCTTGAGGTATCTTCATCTGGCCGGTAAGAAACAGAATAACTCTCTGTCAAGATTTCCGCAGAGCTGCGAAGCATAAAATCTCCTTGTTCGTATGCTAATTCCGCCGCGATCAATTGTCGACCTCTCTCTCTCTCTCTCTCTCTCTCTCTCTCCCTCTCTCTCTCTCTCTCTCTCTCTCTCTCTCTCTCTTTCTCTCTCTCTCTCTCTCTCTTTCTTTTTCTCTTTCTCTCTCCATCGAAAGTGTTCGGGCTGGTAGTTCTTTCTAATCGAGATTACACACGCAGAGGAGAGAGAGAGAGAGAGAAAGAGAGAGAGAAAGAGAGAGAGAGAGAGATCGCGCTCTTACGCGCGCGTGTCTCATGAATCATTAATGAAACTGTACCGGCGAAGGTAATCCATTGAGATGTACGGAAGATACTGCCTGGATTTTGGACTCCGACGAAGGATCAGTCGCGAGCAGAGTCGTCGACAGAGACAAATTGCTCTGCGCCGCACCGTATGATGGAAGACCGCTCGTCCCGGTCGTCGAGATAATCGTGGTAACGTGAAAGTACAGCCCCTTGTTTCGCGCGCAAGCGCTGATAAAGCGCGACAGAGCGCAAGAAAAAAAAGAAAAAAACTCGCGCACACATACACACACGCATGGTGGATTGCCTCCTTCCGATCGCCGCGCGAAATTCCGCAATGCCAGAGACGAATTTTATCTTGCAGACGCTGCGGGAGGAATGCAAACGGACGATCTGCGACTGCGAGCTGGTCTACGTGGTCGGACGTGCCGGCAAGCTCACGGCTCACGGGCAGGTCATAGCTTTCACCTCGGTAAATTGTAGCCACCGCGGCCTCGCCGAGATGCCCGACTTTTTACCGGCGAACACGACCACTCTCCATCTATCCGGAAACAAGGTGCTTCCGATCGGGGCTCTCGCAATATCAATCCGTAATTTACAAGATTCCGTCAAAGTTCACGATACTCTTGCAAACACGGTGCAATTCCTCGGGAAATTTCACGCTGAGATCCAAATTTCTACAAATTCTAGCGCATTTCAACGAAAGGTTGCAGAGACAGATTCTTTCCGCCACGCAGTTATCGTAATTCGAATTTGCAACTTGAACTCACAACGTAAAAATGTTGCCGCGATCTACCGAAATTTCAGCAAAAGATCTGATTGGAGTCTTGGTGAAAAACAGAAAAAAATCTCGCTCTAAGTCACAGACGTTTCGCGCGTTTTTCTCGTAGTTCTTGAACGCTCGCAAGATTCACCCAAAAGAAAAGTAATTTCAGAATAAGCAGAATCATCTAAATTTTAAAGGATTTTACTCTTATGTATGGCCTCAAAAGGATTTCTCTAAAATTAAGAGGAAAATATTATAAATATATCATTCTTAAAGTTAGTATAATGCAAATTGATTTTTATATAAATCTTTTTTATTGATTTCATTGATTTGAATATAAACTTCCTCTTATACACAAATTATTTAATCTCTTTTTTAGAAAGGGATTATTATTCATTCTTATTTTTTTCTTGTATTTTATTCTTACTGGTTATACGTTCCTTTATGGCAGGGTTTCCTAACTCTTTTTGTATTTCGAACCCCTAAAAATTTATTAATGAACCTTCTTCGCACCACCTACAAAAAAACTTATTCGTATGTTTTATGGTAAAAATTAGTTGTTAGGATTTTAAGGAGTTAATTTATAAGGAGTTAATTTATAATAATTTATTATTACATAGTACACTGAGAAAAAATTGTATTAAAATTAAACAAATATTTGTTCGAATACGACTGTGAATACATTTACTTAAATTAAGCAATTATTTTCTAAAATTCAAGAAAAAAGTTTACATTCAGAAAACCTCTACATTTCATTTTAGAAATTAGTCGCTAATTTGAATAAATTTATTCACAGCCGTATTCGAACAAATATTTGTTTAATTTTATACATTTTTTTTAATGCAATTTTAATACAATTTTTTCTCAGTATATTATTTTATAGAAATTAACTATCATTTTAATATTATAAAATTATTATCCATGGTATCAAGCTTCGCATAATGATACGTAATGAATATACACGTACAGATATGTAAAAAATATACAATTTTAATAACATTTCTTTTCAATTTGATGGTAAAAATGCTGGATTATTCCAGAATTCATCTTAATTATTATTAATTACAATCACTTTTCCTCGCACTTCCAAGAATGTTTTTTCGCACCTCTAGGGGATAAGAGTACCCACGGTTGGGAATCCTTGCTTTATAGGGAAAGCAAAGAAAATTATTAAAAAACTGTCGGGAAAAAATTCTAGTTAAATTTTTTTGACTTTCTGCTAAAAAAGTAGGAGAAAACAAATTTGTAATTTCAACTACTCCAAATGGCATTTAATGTGATGTGCAACGCAATATGATAAATGGATATATCTATGTATTCACACTGAAACATGGGCCAGTATGTCTTTAAGTTAACTTTCTCCAAAAATTCTTGAACCTCGTTTATGATGAAACAACCGGGAAAAACAACATAAACTGAATAACAATTTTTCTCCTCTTTTCCTTTGTTTTAGACGTTGTACATAAAACAAATGCAGTGTGAGAGAGAGGGAGAGAGAGAGTGGGAGAGAGAGAGTGGGAGAGAGAGAGAGAGTGGGTGAGAGAGAGAAAAAGAGAGTGGGTGAGAGAGAGAGAGAGAGAGAGAGAGAGAGAGAGAGAGAGAGAGAGAGAGAGAGAGAGAGAGAGAGAGAGAGAGAGAGAGAGAGAGAGAGAGAGGAGAGAGGAGAGAGAGAGAGAGGAGAGAGAGTGGGAGGGAGAGAGAGAGAGAGGGAGAGAGAGTGGGAGGGAGAGAGAGAGGGGGGGAGAGTGGGAGGGAGAGAGTGGGGGAGGGAGAGAGAGAGGGGGGGAGTGGGTGAGAGAGAGTGGGTGAGAAAGTGGGAAAGAGAGAGTGGGAGAGAGAGTGGAAGAGTGGGAGGGAGAGAGGGAGAGAGAGTGGGAGAATGAGTGGGAGAGAGAGTGGGAGGGAGAGACGGAGAGAAGGGGGAGAGGGAGGGAGAGAGGGGGAGAGCGGGGAAGGGAGGGAGGGAGAGATGGAGAAAGAGAGAGGGGGAGGGGGAGGGGGGAGAAAGTGAGAGAGAGAGAGAGAGTCTGTGTGATTAGATGGGAAAGAAAACGCCGACAAGCGTTCTTCTTGATATAAGGGGAAAATTAATTGATATAAGAGAACATTCTCTTGATACAAGAGGAAAACAGAATAATATCTAACAGATTTTAGGTGAATGGTTCACTGTAATCGCTTTATCGGAAAAAAATCCTTTTCTTGTAAAAGTCTTCGCTTAGAATATGAGACTATGGAAAAAATGTCATTACAAAATAGAATACTTATTTTTGAGTGTAATCGTATAAACGTGCAATGCATCGCGCTGATCGCTCAGTGCGAGCCCGAGGTGAAGGTCCTCGCGGTGCGACTCAGCGGTACGCGGGCAACGGAGTTGCGATGTCCTTAATCATCTCGTGTTTGCCGCAGATCAGGGATCTAACTCCGCTCACGACGAATCCCGCATACGAGTCGGTGCTGGACCTTTACGTGGACGACAATCTGGTGGAGTCTATCGTCCGGCTGGAAGGGTCGGAATGGTTGGATCGCTTTCGGCTGCTTAATCTTCGGGGGAACAGACTCAGCGACGTTAGTTCGACCGACGTATCGAGATTCGCCGTCGTCCTCGGGCATCGCGCTCGCGCGCGCCAAGAAAGTCCGCTTTGGGCCGTTCTGGGCGCGATAGAAACCGCGGCGCAAAGCGACTTGATGCGTGCAGAGCAGATTAATCGAAGCATCGATCGTGACGGCAGGACGTGACGCGGCTCGAGAGGCGACGGAGAAACGAGATGCATGCGATTTAAGGAGAGGGTATCACGGCAAGGACGCCGCGGTCGCGCCTCGGTAGCAGCTCGCGCGCGCGTATTTTATATGCGCGCGTGAGTCGCGCAGATTACAACCTTATGTCGCACGCTTTATGACTCGCTGCGTCTTTCAGTTGCCTACTTACGCCTTGGAGAACGTTCTGCACAACGGCAACGCGGCCAGCCTGTACCTCGGTAATAACTCGTGGACGTGCGACTGTCACTTTACGCCGAGCTTTCAGGTACGATTCCGGCCGGATTTTCGCGCGGACTTCGGATCGTTCCGCCGATCGCCCTTGTAGAAAGAGAGTAATAAATCGACCAGCAATAAATTATTGTTGCTCAGTGATTTTATTACTCACACGAGCACTAGTTTATTACAGCCAGTTTAATACTTCTCCTACAAGGGCGGTCGCCGCTTCGGTTAATCCAAGCTGCGTATTTCATCTGTCTCGGTGCGGTACTTTGTGTTACGAGGGAACAAAAATGAAGGAATACAGAAGGAGAATAGGAGATAATTTCCAACTCGAAAAGATCGACTCGCAATTCCGGATACTTCATTTTTTCTTTATTTTTCTCCCGCGCGAGTCTCTCCGCGACGTTGTACAATTCGAAATTAGGAGGTGCAGATCCTCGAACTCTGTCAAGTCGGTCTGGTGTGATCCTTACAGGTGCTGCTGATTAGATATCCGAATCTGGTGAAGGATATCAACGACGTGAGGTGCGCCCCCGAGAGCGATAACGACAACGCGAACAAGCAGGTACGCGAACGGCAGTCGCGAGAGCGCCTGGCGTGTCTTTTATCCTTCGATTCACAATTATCGAGAAACAGAGAACTGATGAATAATGCAATCGAGACCGGTCGTTCTCTCTTTCTCTCCCCCTCCCCCCGTCTTTCGTTGCGTCTTTCAATTTAATAATATAAAACGACTTTCAGATCCGCGATCTTACGCGAACGGAGATTTGCATTACGCCGGACGAGGATTCTTGGCTCCATCCTCTCGACATTTTGAACGTCATATTGGCGTCATTAATATTCCTCGTGCTTGGCAAGCTCTTGTACGATTACTGGTCCTTCAAGAAAACCGGCAAGCTGCCTTGGATCGTCACCAAAATACCATGATAGCGTTGCAAGTGCGCCTCGCGAGGAAAAACGAGTGACGACGCGTAGTCATTAGAACAACAATGGAGACTGTAGCGAATTCATCCTCTGCCTGAATATTCCCTCTGCTTTTCTTGCTTCAATTTTCCCGCAAACTCACTCTCGCGTGTGTGCACGCGTAATTTCGTAAATCCGATTCTAGTAAATCCGTCACGAGCGTAACGAAAAAGACCACACAAAAGAGATCCCGGTAGTCGCTTTTTGTGTCGATGTTTATTGAAATTTTTCTCACCGTAGAAGGAACGGGTAAAAAATGTAGATTGTAGTGCACTCGGATAAATGGCGCCAAAACGCGCGAGCCTCTCGTCGGCTCACGTCATCTGTTCCTCCATTTTGAGGATGTATCGTCGATATAAGTTTTCGGCGGCCGCGATCTTGGCGCTGTCTTTCCTCAAACCTTGTCCTAAAAGGTATCGTAGGATACGTTATTATTCCTGCAAATCCGCTAATACACGCGAAACGTAAGGATAATAAATGAAATCGGAGAGAATGTCGATATTTTCCTCGCGCACACACACACATACACACGACATTTTGCGGCGATTCTTCTTAGAAAATTCGTGACGACGAGAAAGGATAACGTACCGATCCCGACGTAACCCAAAGCCATGCACTGAGCCGTGTAGACGAATCCTTGATTCGTCGTCGAGTTGCAAATCGTGTATTCCGGAGCGGGCTTTCCTCTCTCGAGGCAGAACTTGAAGACCTTCTGCCACGCGTTCTTCAGCTTGTCCTGATTAAACGCTATTATCTCCAACATCCTGACGAAGGGAACAGCAGAGGCGGATTGAAGGATCAGAGAACGGAGAGCGGGCTGACTTTTGGACGAGAGTCTTCCTCGAGACGCGAGCTCGAATTTTCACGACACGAGTCACGACCTGATTGCCTGCTCGCCGACGAGGAATGTCTCTTCGCGCACACACCGAGAGAAAGATGTCTGCTATTTGGAACTCTATGTCAGAGCTCCTTTCGCGGAGCAAGTGTCACGATAACGTTGGCGATAATAACCGCCAGCTACATTTTTGTTGAAACAACGCAAGAGGGGGTGTACAATTGCGGCCGAAAAATCTACTACAGTTTCAGCAGCATCAACCATCTCTCTTTTCTCTCTTTTCTCTCGGTGCAGGGTCGGTGCAGGTCGAGAGGTCGCGAAAATTCGCGCTCCGCTTTCACCGCGTCGCTCTCTCGCCGCGAGAGTACTTACTCCTCCCGCGAGAGATCCGATAATCCGCAGGCGGACGACAAGAGTTTCGGGCCATCCATCTGACGCTCGGCCACCATCCACAATATTTTCGCTGCCAATTCGCTCTTGGCCAGAGCCTGAGTCGCGGCGCAAGACATCGCTGGCACATTATCCAAGTAGCGTTCATTGAACGAGGAAGCGTTACGCGCTCTCGCGGTCTCGCGGTCTCGCGGTGTCGCGGAACGGCGAGTTACGCAAGAACTTACGACGTTCGAGGGAATATTAACCCTTTGAAGCATACATTTTTTTGTTGATCCGTTATTTATGAAATTTGGTATACACCATTTGGTTTTGTGGGTCGCTGATCGCGAAAAAAATGGGTTTTTTTGCTCTTTGTTTATTTATAAAACTTTTCCAATAAATAACATGTCCTCATAAACTATTTTTTTATATTCTTCTATCCCTAAGATAGCAGAAAAATGCCAAAAAACCGATCTAAATGCGTTAATTAGATAATAAACGGGCAAAAAGTAAAGAAGTTTAGGTGATAATGTAGGTAGTTATCACCATGCATCAAAGGGTTAAACAGAAGCACCACGATAGACGCGCGCGCGCGAGGAGGCGAGATATTTGACGAGCTTAACGTAACAAGTGATAACGTGCGGCTTAGCCCACTTGTTACGTAGCGGCCCGTTGTGTACATAAAGCGTTACCGCTGAATCCGCAAAGGTCACCGTTGATCACATACAGATTCGGCTTTGGCTTGCACTGGTATTTGATTGACACCTTGCACCGCTTCGCGTATTCCTGGAGAATGGCCAGTGGCGAGCGGCGGCTCGCGGTCACCGTGAAACTCTCCGCGACGTTGTCCTGTGGATGTTCCGGCAAAGGAAAATTACGGAATTTTTCGGTGTCGCGAATAGCAGTGACAGCTGTCGAGGTTAAAATCATGCGATGAGATCGCTCTCCTGCCGGCGGAGTTTGCGCTGAATGTTTGCTAGCAGTAATGTGTTCGTTACGCGCTGTCGACATACGAATTCTATGAGCTCGTCCAATAAATGTCGGCGCAAGGTTGAAGAGCAATAGACGAAAGGGGGATGTTAAAAAGAGGCCATTTTTGGTCTGCAAGTGTAAAGTGGAAACGTACTGCAGAATTGTTATTTGGACTATTTAAGAAAGAAAAGTGACATTTATTTCATCCCGAAGTGTTGGGAACATTGTTAAAATGAACAAAGTTCAGTTCGTTTTATCCTTTGACGACAGGAAGCATATACGCATAATCTCTTCTTATATTTTAGCTACATATGTAGAGAATAACGCAAAATTCAAGATAACGGATCGAATACAGCTACCGTTGAAACGGTCAGAAATGGAAATATAATTTAATATTCATGAAACATCAGTTTTTGATGGCTTAGCTTTTCGAACAGAGACAATGTCCTCTCTTTATTAGTTCGAGAAGAAAACTTCAATGTACGAAAATCGTATTCTTCCAACGTATTGAGGCTCTTGAAATAGACTTCTTTCCCCAACTTGATGATTCTCAGCTTCAATTGTATGCACATGTGGCAAATATTAAATAAAAATGACGCGGAGTTACTATGCGGATCACTTGAATAAAATGAGAGATTTTGAGTTTGAAGTAGCTAAGGAAACTATACACATTAACTACCGTAAATACGGAATAGATGTAGACTTTAAATGGCATTTAAATGGCATTCTATTCAAAGATCGCTTACGTTTTAGGCACTCTAATTCTGTTAAGTATTTTATCTACCTGCTAGTCGATAAAACAATAACGGCTGGAATTGATGCCATTATTGGATATACCTGCAATTGCAAAGTCGGGCAAAGTCGGTGTTGTAGGATGTTGTTCCCACGTTGCTACACTAATCTGATCTTTTTTTTGGTAAGGCACGCTTTTTAGCCGCTATCCCAATTCCCGCTCAACATCTGAACGACTATTTCACAGTCTTCATCAGAATTAGAGGAAAATACGACGAAAACTGAATAGATACAGTTTTCAATACTTCAGGAATGGCAGAGGTTATAAATGGATGTAAATATTGGGGACTTGAATAAGTTCTCGCTGTTTTCTCGTGAAAATGAATGCTTTATTTTAAAAAAATTAGTAAAGAATATGTAATTGAGAGTACTGTCCATCGCTAGCCACTACTTTCTCCCATCTTTCTAGCAGCATACGAATACCATATCGAAGGAACGACTCATCTTTTGAGGTTATCCACGAATCGACCCATTTTTTGGCATCTTCATAAGAATGAAAGTGCTGCTCAGCCAGGCCATGAGTCATCGATCGGAACAAGTGGTAATCGGAAGGAGCAATGTCCGGTGAATGCCGTATTCACCGTATACCCGCCGTGGGTGGGGTAGGACTTCCCATTTGCGCGTTTCCAAGTAGGTTTTGACCGGTTTTGCAACATGTGGCCGAACGTTGTCATGCTGCAAAATTACTTTGTCGTGTCTCTTCTCGTATTGCGACCCTTTTTTCCTTCAATGCTCGGCTCAAGCGCATCAATTGTAATCGATAGCGATCTCCCGTGACGGTTTCATTGGGTTTGAGGAGCTCATAATATACTACACCCAGCTGATCCCACCAAATACAGAGCATGAGCCTGGAACCATGGATATTCGGCTTTGCCGTCGATGTTGATGCATGGCCGGGCTTACCCCACGATTTTTTACGCTTCGGGTTATCGTAGTGTATCCACTTTTCATCGCGCAGTCACGATACGATGCAAAAAACCTTTCCTTTTCTGCCGTTGGAGCAGCTGAAAAAACTCCATTCGACGTCTCTCGGCTTCAATTCGTACGGCACCCAATTTCCTTGCTTTTGATTGCATTCCTAATGCTTTTAAACGTTTGGCAACTGTTGTGTGATCAACTCCTAATGATTCTGCAAGTTCATTTTGCGCCTGACATGGGTCTTCATCGAGTAATGATGCTTCCAATCCTTCGTCTTCAAACTTTTTCGGTGCGCCAGAGTGTTCTTTATCTTCAACATCAAAATCGTTATTTTTAAAGTGTCTAAACCAATCTCTGCATGTTGTTTCCGACAGAGCCGTAAGTCGCCGTAAGTCTCCACAAGAATTCTATGTGTTTCAGCTGCAGATTTTTTTTGAAAAAAGTAATGCAGTAGAATTCCCCGCAAATATTTTTTTTTTGGCACGAAATTCGACATGTTTAACGCTATGAAAAAATATGTTGTTTACGCTTCGACGGAATAACATATACTGTCACCTCGAGCCTCGGTGATGGAACTTCACGATGAAGTTGACTATAGTATTGCCCGATCCAAAAAGGCTAAGATGACATCATCTGTCGGGAAACAGCGAGAACTTATTCAAGTCCCCAATATTTTCTTATTCTACATAGTTTAAATATAGGATTTAAGTCTGCTACTAACAATATGTTTATGTGGCACTAATGAGCTCCGAGAAAAGCGAAACTGGATATTCTTGAGCCAGTACGTTTCTTAATTCATTAGTGTATGATTATTCTTCTTAAATTAAATTCCTAAATTCGAGGAGAACATCACAAAAATCCTTGTAATATGAATTTCATGAGTTTCAAACAACATTTGCATTTTCAGACCACACATTGCATCTGTCAGCTTGAATTTCGGATTTTTGATTTTACATTATAAAACATCATCACCAAAAACTCTGTTTCATGAATATTGAATTATATTTCTATTTCTCACCATTTCAACGGTAGCCGTATTCGATCCGTTATCTTGAATTTTGAGTTTTTCTCTACAGAATTGAAAAGAGCGCCTTCAAATTCCCTTGTAATATAACCATAGATTTGGAACAATATTTGCATTGTCAAAATGTTTTGCGGCGGCCATATTTGGTCTGCAATTGTGAATTTTGAATTTTTGGCTCTAAACTCGAAAAGAACATTGCACAAAACCCCTTTACACCAAGTTTCATGAATATCGGTCAAGTATTTTCTAAAATATGTAGCTCAAATGATAAATCGGATGATGTGCGAACGTACGTATATACCTGCAAACCGCTTTTCGTGACTTTCACATCGTTAGGTTCACAGGACTGGCGAGTGGTCTTTTCACATCCGCCGTCATTGGGGATCGCCGACGTACGATCGTCCGTGTTTCCGTCTACGTCCGGTCGAGTTTCCAAATTGTTATCGCCTGCACCGACAAGCAGAGAACGATATTTCGGAGGCCGTTTGAACAACCGGTAAGAATGACAGGTAGTAAGAGCTGTCGCTAAATACCAGGACTTGATCTAATTTAAATTTATATGTAACAAAAATTTATATTGAAAATTTATAATATAAATGTGCGACTAGAATTAAATTATACATGTATACACATCTAATTGTGTGTCTAATTGGGATCTAATTGTACATTATATTATAATTTAATGTAATTATGAATTATGAATAGATTCAACCATGGGTTTAGATGGTAGCTTATGATGCAAATCTAATTACGAATAACAAACAAATGCGTTCATAAATTATAAATTTGAATCTAATTGCAAATTAGCCATTGGCGCAAATGATATTTCGCACAAACAAAACTTGGAATCGCGAGACTCGAGAGAAAACGTCCCGCACATACCGGACGCATCGACATTTTCCACGTCGTCGCGCCACTGCCGCAGCGCGTTATCAACCGCTTTCGTCCAGCCCTCTAAGCTGCTCTTCTCCGCCATCGTCTCCGCCAGTCCTAATGAATCACATCCGGACGATCTTAATAAAGTGCGAAGTCTCTGCGCGCGAAGTGCTGCCGCTCCCTCCGCTCCTTTCTCTTCCTTCCTTGTCTCATACCCGTCTGCAAGCGACGCATCACTCACTTTCGTCGGAACCGGCGTCGATTCGTTTGTCGCCGCTATCTGTTACATTCGCGTCTGATTCCCCCTGGGAGCTCTGACACTTCGTCGAACTCGTTTTGAAATGTTGAACGACCTCATCGAGCCTCATCGCTGAATTCAAATGATATCCCACGTCCGGATGTTCCTCCACCTGCCGGTCTTGCTGATCACGTCGAACGTGCACCGTGACTCGCGCCTCCTCCGGCGCCCCCCTCTCGACCGCCTGCTCAGCGCCTACCTGGTCCGCCACCTTGGAGAATGTATTTTTTTCATTTCCGCTAACACGAGAACACACACGATGATAAGGAGCGAGTGACGGGCCTTGACTCGGCTCGGCGCGGTTCGTTCAACGTACGTTCGTTTCCTCGGTTTCCTCCATGTCGGAGACCATCGAGATCGTCGTGTTGGACTCCTGCGAATCCGGAGTGTGAAACGAGCCAGACGTGTCTGCAATGTCGAGCGAGAGTCACGCGCCCCGTCAACTAGCTCGGATTAAGTGATACTACGACGTAGTAAATTTTTGAAGATTGTCGGCGAGGATATATCGAGTCGATCAGAGAGGAGAGCTCGGTTTCTCCGAGTGAAGCATGACATTCTCCGTCTGGAAAATTGAGCTTTTTGTTGCATTCCGATAGAGAGACAAATTCATCAAGCGAACAATCGCCATCGAGTAGTGACAACATTTTCGTTGTAAAAGTTGGCCCGCCGTCGAAGAAAGCTGAAAATCGAACCGAACTCTTCTCGGCTGAGCCGACATTTGCTCGGGAATTGAGATTAAATTATTGAAAAGTCAAATTAACAAGCGTTCATAGCTTGACGAACAATAGCGCGTTATAAATGAGGACGCAAGCTGACCGGCTGAGCGGTGGGCCCGACGAGAGGAGAATTCGCGCGACATAAATTCCCGCAAATAAAATTACCCTATTAAATTACGCGCTTCATCGGCGAAATCAAACAAAAGATCATCGCGGACGATGATTCGGCCGACGAAACCACGATTCGATCGCGGTGACAAACGCTCGCTGTTCGCGAATATATCACGTCCCCGCGAAAGACAAACTCTCTCCCCGGTGAGTAAATCATTGTTTTCCGTCGTACAATATAATAAACGTACACTGTTTGATAGCGTGATAATTACAATCGAGTTAGCACGGCTGATTGTAGCCACGCGCGCGCGTGGCTGTTTGCATAATTCGATCGCGCTATCGTAGCCATTAATTTCACGCTCGGCAGCCGATACTCGAAAAGCGCGGAAGTAAATTGAATTAAAAATGAAAATTTTTCTCCTTCCATCGCGCGAGATTAAGCGCGCTTCGAGAGATCGCCGTCTGCAGATCTCGCGACGCGCCGTGATAGCGCGACGAAAGGATCTTCCTGATGTACGACTCGCGGAATCGCGCTTTTGCAACCATTAATTTCACGCTCGAGAGCCGATACTTGAGGAGCGCGGAATTAAATTAAATTACAAAAACTTCCCCGTCGCGAGATTAAACGCGCTGCGGGCGACCGCAGTGCCGCACGACGGGAGGATCCTCCCGGTTCTCGGCTCGGGGGATCCTCGATGGAGACATCGCGTACCAACTTGACCTTGAGCACAAGGCGCCGCTCGGAGCTGCTGCAGCAGGTCCTCCGCGCGTTCGATCACTGTCTCCATCTCGCAGAGCAACGGCGCCGCGTTCGGGAATCGCTTGGCGATCATGTCCCAAATCATCTCCGCGTCCTCGACATCTTGCAGCGACCGCGGCGGTTCCAACTTGTCGCGCTGCGGCGTCGCGTCGGCGCACGGCGCACTTCCTCTGGACATTCGACACGCAGGATCCGTCCTTCTTCCTTCTCGTCCTCGTCGTCGTCGTCGTCGTCGTCGTCGTCGTCGTCGTCGTCGTCGTTGTGATCGTCGTCTCGCGAGTACGCTGTATTGGACGCGACGCGACGCGATGAATATTTCAAGGAGCGAGACGTGCAGTGCGCGATAATAAATCTGTCAGGTTATGAGACAATGACGTTTCTTCCTCCCCTGCCCCCCTGCATGCTCCCCCGGCGGAAAATTGACAGGTGGCGGAGGAACGTCGGGAAAAGAGCCGAACATCGTAGTAGCGGGCGAGCGACGTCAACGTCGATGTCGATGCCGTGATGTCGCGACAATGCGATACGTGCAATACAATGCGCGTATGTCTTATGCAGTATGAATTTATCGGGTTGTATGAATAAAAGCGATCTCGACACGCTCGAAAAGCTGCTCTCTTAGTGAAATCCCCCTTGACCCTTCCTACCGCGCACCCCTTTCGTCCCGCCGAAGAGCGCGCGCGCGCGCGCGTGTGTATGCGCGGAGATAAAAGCGTTTATTTTAAAGTTAAATCGCGCGTGAAAGTCGTATTTTACATTCTCGTATGAATAATTAGCCGCTTTTATCACGAGCCATTTGACTTCGCGTTTGACACTGATCTGTCGCTTCGACGGATCTTCCCGGACGAATATATTCGCGCGATACACAGTAATGTGTCGATACTTACCGAGGAGAGCGAAACGCAAGAGGGAGAGAGAGGAAGAGGGGGAGAAGAGAAGAGAGAGAGAGAGAGAGAGAGAGAGAAAGAGAGAGAATTCTTGGAGATCTCTTTCTCTCTTTTTCCCTCCCGGGGAGAAAAGGAGGAAATTATCGAGCGGCTTGATTGCGTTCTCGGAGCGTTTGCTTTTGCAGATAGATGTAAATATTCCTGTTTATTCGTATGCCTCTGTGTGGGTATATATGCGCTCATACCGCGAGCTTCTTGCTCGCACGGAAGCGAGAGTATTGTAATATCTTTATTCATACGTGTTGCGCGCGCGCGAAGTGCTGGTAAAGAGCTGCAAAAACGAACACACGTCACGCGAATAATAATGCCGTCGCGGGGGAAGAAGAAAAAAGAGATCGTTCTCCGCGCTGTCTTCTCTGTGTCGTAAATTAGCGCCGCTTTTATTCTCCCCTCTCTCTGTCTCTCTCGACGCGCGCGTCGTAACACTTTCGTGTATAAAAAAATCCACCACACGGAGATGTATCGCTCGACAGAGTGGAGCTCGTGAGGTCGAAGGTGGAAGATTTCGCGAGACGCGCGGCGACGACGCGGATTTATAAACTTGAATTAGGGCTGGAATATGGATGACAGAGACTCCCGGAGGACCGCCCGCTCCCCGGGCGTTTTACCCGTGCTTTATCCTCGCGATTGCAAAAGGACCTTCGCGATGGACGAAATCTTGCCGGGAAAGTTCGGCCGGACGATACGGGAGGAGAAATACGTCTGTATCGACTTCTACGCTACGCGTCCTTTACACAGTGAATTGTGTACACTGAGCTTCAGAAGGGTTCAGAAGTTTGAACACGATTCCTCTGTGCAGTTTGGAATGCACGGTTCGGTGGTCCGATGAGGGAGCTCGTTTCTTAAAAACTCCGATAAAAAAGATTTCCAGAACTTCCTTTCATAGCATGTTCCCTGCATGCCAAGCTGCATCTGAGAAGAGACGCGTTCAAGCGGTTTTCCGGAAGCCACTGTGAAAAATAACTTGTTAATTCAATTCGGTTCAATTCTCATTATACAGACACGACGTTTCTCCGCTCGTCTTCGTTCCTCGATAACGAATGTACATATCTTACAAGTAACACTACCCAACTGTCACTCACCAATCGGAATGAAACTTTGCACTCTTATAAAGCATTGAAAAATCTGTTTTTTTTATTTTTCCTCAAAACGCTTTCCAACCCCTTGACTATCGGAGGCAAATTGTACCTTATGGACCAAAAATGCGTTGGCACAAAGTAACTCTGATGGTCATAAAACTCGGTATTCTAAGATTTTTTGGATTGCTGAATCCGAATATATCAAAATTTCAAAACTGAAAATGGCGGATCCAACGTGCTTGGTTGACACCAATTTCGAAAAATCAACATGTTTTTATAAAACTTGGTGTCCTAATTTTGTAATTTTGATATCATATTCCGATTCAGCGATCCGAAAAACCCCAGGATACCGAGTTTTATGAAAATATATTGATTTTTTTAAATTGGTGTCCGCCATATTTTGGATTCGCCATTTTGAATTTAATAAATTTTGATATCATATTCGGATTTAGCGACTCAAAAAACCTTAGAATACCGAGCTTTATCACCATCAGAGTTACTTTGTGTCAAAGCATTTTTGTTCCACAAGGTACAATTTGCCTCCGACAGTCAAGGGGTTAGAAAGCATTTTGAGGAAAAATAAAAAAACGGATTTTCAATATTTTTCAATGCTTTACAAGAGAGCAAAGTTTCATTCCGATTGGTGAGTGACAGTTGGGTAGTGTTATTTGTTAGGATTATACTTGGTGAAGAAGCTAACTAACACAATAGTGTTACATCAATGTTACCATTTCTCATTGAACAATATAAGTCCCATACAGCATGTTTGTAAGTAAACAGTTACATTGTCGAATAGGAAGCTACAGCATCGATGTAATGTTACTGTTGATTGGTGCTTTGTATTCACTGCGTACACGCGCAACCTCATCTGTTGTTTTTTCCGTGAGATAACCGCGCGTTCGGTTCGCTGGCTTGCTGGGGGGAGAAAACACGAAGAAACCAAAGTACAAGATGATCGGAATATAAGTCGAGACTCGTATTTTAGGCCAGCTAATGACGTTGAATCATCAGATTGATCCCACGAACATTCCGGCCACTCGATCGCGTTTTTCATCTGTACGTGCTGCTATTCTCCCTCGCGAGTGAGAGCACGTAAAGGTGGCTCCAGATTTGTGTCGTATCATCATATCGTTTCATAATTGCGTATCATGATCGGCCAAATGTGAATGAGATGCCGTAAACCACATCCAAACTTGTGTCGCATCCTCGCATCGTATCATAATCGGCAAGAGTGAATGGGACACTGTGTCGTTTTTGCGTATTGTATCTGTGTATCAAGGTGATACGCAGGTACGATCGACTTGAAGTCGGTTTTTCGCTGAAACATCCAAGAAATGAAACGTAGACACGCTAGGAGTACCATCGACTTGGTCGGTATTAGAGATGTGCGAACTATTCGAATTCGAATCCGAATCCCTATGATTCGAATCCGAATAATTCGAATAGGAATGAAATACATCATCGATTGCGTGCATCAGCTACAAAACGGGCCGTATGTCTGGGCTTGTATGTTTGAATCCTTAACTTGTAATTAACTTAACTTATAATTAACACTTAATTATAAATTACTTTAATTATTTAAATATATATTTTACTTTAAGATGATATTACAATATCGATATTTCCTTTCATATTAAAATCTTCCATCATTATTTGCATGTTTAATAGTCATGTTAAATTTTTTAATAATTCGATTCGATTTCATTCGATTCGATTCGAATTCAAGTGAAATTTCATAGATTTGATTCGATTCGAATTCGAATTTAAAAAATGAGATTCGATTCGATTCGATTCGATTCGACATAAAAAATCTTGATTCGCACATCTCTAGTCGGTATTTCGGCGAACATGAAAGAAATGATACGTGATACGGATGCAATGAGTGCAGACGTGACTTATCCTGTCCAGATCCTGCATCGATCTGCCAACATGGGATCTCTCGTTTTATTCAGTTGTATCACTTCGTATCTTGCGATCATGGTTGATGGAGTGGTCACAAGAGAAAGTGATAGAATTAACAGATTTTTATAAACAAAAAAGTACTCTTTGGGATCCAGCGATCCCCATCATTTTAATAGATTAAGGAGAAATGATGCATGGGAGGAAATCGTACGTGACTGGGGTTATCAGATAGCCGGGATTTTCCGGGATTGTCCCGAAAAATTTTGAAGTTTGTTTCGTGTCTCAGAATTTCAGTCTTTTGTCCCGAAAAATTAGAATTTAAATAAAATTATAATCATAATATTCATGTTTTTAACTGGTACTAGAGAGAAATGTGAGAGTAATCATCGGGATTTGTAAGGCCAAAAGATTGGACGTGCCATCTGAGAATATTGATGTCAAGTAAGCCATTTGTATAGTAAAAGAAAAAAGTCAATCGTACGGTTTATATCTACACTTCTCTCTGCTGATACCTAATTCATATATTTATTTATTGCGACTACGCAACGACATCTTTTAACCGTCTTACCTCTCTATCTCTCAAATTGAACTACAATTCTCTAACAACCTATTTTTCAATCGTCGTCTAAAAAATGTCCCGGAAATAGTCATTTTGCATCTGGCAACCCGACACGTGACACCGGAAGATCGGCTGAGCAGTGCAGAAAGAAGATAGAATATCTTCATCATCATTATCGCCACAATTATCGCCATAAGTATTTTCGATTAATAGGTGCTTCCGCCGCAGCGGAGCACCCACCAACAATACCGACTACAAGTCGATCACAGTCGTTTCGTTCCTGCCGTATTATCTTGATACGCAGACACGATACAATGTCCCGTCCACACTTGGCTGATTACGATACGCGATCATGATACGATACGGTGATACAACACAAGTCTGGACCTACCTCGAGGGAAGAAGAAGAAACTCATAGAGTTCGGTCGAGACGGAAAACAATGATGTTGACGATGATGATAACGACAACGACGACGACAACGACAACGATGACGACGATGACGATGACGATGATGATGATGATGATGATGATGAATCAATAACGCACCTGCGACACGGCTGATCTGCTGGGTTTCTTTAACGCGATGGTATTTTATTAAAATTATAAACACGGGATTACAATACATCGTGTAACGCGTAATACTTGCTTAGAAACGTCGTTGAATCAAGGCCTCTTTGATTCAATATTCTTACCATCCACTGTCTTCTGTAATTTTTTTTTTCCTTTTACTTTTTCAGTTAGCTACGTGTGTGCGAGTCTGGTTTGTGCTACGGCATTTTTTTTCGTGTACGTTCTCTTACATACATGCATATTACTATAGCTTTTTTTCTTTTTTTCCTTCGTATCGTAGGGACGCATCCTCTCGATCGAGCGCGACGCGGCGATCGCGCGAAAACTCGCGCGCCCTTGCATAATAATTAGCGGTCCTCGGAGTGCGAACGCTCCACACACGCGACGGATCCTCCTTCCGTTCCGTCGGTGAGGCCGAACACACGGTGCCGTTTCGCGATTCCGAGACAGAGAATGAATGACTCTGCACGCGTGCCGCGTCCTACTTTTTAAAGACCGCGGCGTTCGCGCGCCAAGGAAGATACGCACGTTAATATGAACCGTCGCCGTCCCTTGCGAATGAAAATAACGATGTGCCCCGCAATATTTATTACGTCGGTTTCGTCGCCGAGAGGGCAACAGACTCTCCATCTTTCGCGTCTGTTTGTTTATTTATAGACAGCTTTATCGTGAACTGCAAGAACCGAGCGTATCGGCTCGAAGTTATATAAAAAATTCCGCGACAAACGGTTTCTCTTCTCTCTCTCTCCCTCACTCTCTCTCTCTCTCTCTCTCTCTCTCTCTCTCTCTCTCTCTCTCTCTCTCTCTCTCTCTCTCTCTCTCTGTCTCCTTTGCGTTTTCTTTTTCTCTCTTCATCTTCCTCGTGTCTCGGCGAAGTAACTTCATGTAAAAAAGAAGAGTCAGGAGAATCTTTCCTTTCTCTCTCTCTCTCTCTCTCTCTCTCGTTCTTTTCTTTTTTTCCAAAGGAGCCCGCCTCGCGTTAGTGAAAAACGTGATCGCTACTTCAGTCTCGCTACAAGGTAAGTAGATGGAGGCGCGCTTAAATTAATTTCGAACCTTCGATATGTTAGAGTTAAATTTTAACGTGTCTTTTTAATATTGCAATCGCGCGATTAACACATCGAGTTTGGCGTGCGCGCACCTCTCGCTTCCGATGGCGCGGCTATACGTTATTCGCTAGTATATGTGTTATATTCGCATTTTGGATTCCTTGCGCGTTTTACAGCGTATAGAACGTCGTAGTGCACACGCACACCCACACGCACACTCACACACATACACTCTCTCTCTCTCTCTCGCTCTCTCTTTTTCTCGAACAGCTTTCGCATTCGGCTACAGATAGAAAGAGACTTACAAAACTCGAAAAATAAACGATAGCTGCGGCAGTATTCGCATAGGTAGACCGTTTCTCGGGCAGCGAATTATTCACGGAGCGATTCGTGGGGCCGACGGAGGAGAGACCTTAATGCGATCCACGCGTGTCTGCGGAGAAATATTACGTGACGCGGGTTGTGTACAAGTTTAGAAAAGTACGGAGGGGTGTATCACTCGGAGTGGGCTATATCAATCGGCGCTTAAAAAAGGACACTGAGAACAGCGGGCAAGTCTGAACGCGTTGATTGTTGTCTTCTTATAAAATTGCACAATGTGCGAGCCATCGGTAGGAATAACGGCGTGAGCGAATTCGCTCCGGAAATAGACGAGAGACATTCACGAGTCGAAATTGTTGTGCCGCAATAATAATCCTGCAGATTCCGTCGAACTCGAAGCTTTTTGCGGGACCAGTGAAGAGTCTCGAATACAATTCCGGACCAAGTCCTTGATCAGCAAAAATGACAGAAAATAAACATCCGCGGCATTAAGTTGGGATAATAGCTCGTTATTGCGTAATGCACAATGCTCTCTTCACGTACGACGTGGTAAGCAACATTTCGATGGTGCGGGAGATGCGCGATGTAAAACCGTTCGCTGTGAAGTCGGCGTTCCCGAGCAGAGTCGAATATTTTCTCCCGCTTTAATTGATGATTTGTGTCAAGTCCATTAACTTCCACATTTTGCCGAGACTAACATCGTTATTTCGTCCGATGGCTCAATATAAATTCGCCTCGTTCAATTTCGTTCGAATCTCTTTCTCTCTTTTTTCCTTTACCTCTCTCCCCCTCTCTCTCTCTCTCTCTCTCTCTCTCTCTCTCCCTTATTCTCTCTCAAGACATATCTTGAATCTTGCACCATGTATCGCGTACCTTTCTATGAACACGTAATGTGACCTAAGAGCGACACGTTTGACCGCGTTAAGATATCGACGTCGTCGAGGGTGAGCGTTGAGAGGCTTTTCGCGCTTGGCCTTCGGTCGTGGCCTTGGCTCTGAAAATGCGCATATTTGAACGTGAGTTCACGCGAGAGATTTATTTCCGATTGTTGATACGTTTACCTCTATCACAGCATACAGACGTACGTTAGATACGCGCTTTGCCATACATTGCACGAGTGTATATAATAGGCTAACGCGTAGAGAAACTCTCGTGCGCACGTATATGTATTTCCGCGCGCGCGCGCGCGCATGCGCGTGTGTGTTATGTGTGTGTCATATGTCTATAGATGTGTTTGTGTATGTATATACTTTTGCTCAAACACACACATTCGTAACTGGATTACGATGTATACGCTTCTTCGGCATTCAATTAGTTAGTCACACATGGGTACTTAAGCCTCATTCGAGCCATGCGCATTTCGATACCGAGCTTAGACTATGCGAGTGTTATCTACGTGTTACGTATTATAGCGTCCTCTCCGTGAATCACCTATGGAAGTTTAAGTAGCCGGCAGTCGTTGGACAACGCGAAAAGAAAATGTCAAAGAAGAGAAAGCAAGCAAGCGAGAAAGAAAGGAACAAGAGAATAAAGAAAGAAGGAAGGAAAGAAAGAATCGATCATCGGGTCGACGTGGAGAACAGGTTTCGTGAATGTGAAAAGATCGAGACAGTCGGACGAGTGAAGCGCAGAACTTGGTCGTGACGGGGTGACGTAACGGGGTAGATTACGCGCGAAAACGTCCACGTCCACGGGTGGGCCTCGACATTGCGAACCTCAGCAAGTGTCAGCAACTCTCTCTCTCTCTCTCTCTCTCTCTCTCTCTTTCGCGTGAATCTCTTGCGATTGCTGCGTCCGCGATCGGACGAGTCGGACTTGTTCTCTTGTTCGGCATGGCAAGGCGCGAACGCTCGACGCCGCGAGCTCGCGAGTTCGAGAGAGATTCGGCACCTCGCGTCGTTCGCGCGTCAACCATCCGGGGGGGGGACTTCTCCTTCTGTCTCGTTACCTTCATCGTCGGATGCCCCGCGTCGCGTGCGCGTTCACGATACATTCCCGATCGCCTCGATCGCCGACTACTACGCCGGCTGCGAGCGACAAGAAGTGCACTCAACGGAAACAGCGTACCCTCTACGTCTTCAGAAGCATTTTGTATACACGTGAAACGCCAATTCTCGCCGCTCTGCGTCCACTCGCGCGTATCTTTTTACTCCTAAATCGTGTGTATCTAAACCTACCATGATACTGCGGTGTTTATCGTAAATGTACATATACCACGAGCGTACGGGGTGCATTCGCACGACCTTCTCCTCCTCTTGCGCTCCTCCTCCTTCGCAGCCACCGTCGTCGCCTCCTCTCCTCGACGCTCGGCGCAAGGATCGCGGGCGTTCCACGCCGCGATCCGTCCGACGTGCTTTGGTGGCTGCTTGATACTGGCCGAAAAGAGTCGAAAAGAAGCTCTCATCGTTCGTACGCAAGTCGATAGCGAACGCAAGGTCGATCGCTACGATTCCATCGCGGAGGGAAGCTCGACGCTCTTCCTTCTTTACGCGACGGGGATACGCGGTAGTCTCGCTCTTCGCTACCGCCACGAGTACCTGCGCCAACCCCGCTCTTCTTCCGCACGAGGTCCACCGAGCTGACGCGCGTCTTTCTCGCGTGCGCTCGCTTCTATGTGCTTCGGGTCTATATTCTACGGGATTTCGTACGATTACTGCGAGAGTATGTATGTATAATGTGTGTATTGTGTGCGCGTAAGTGTATATGAGTGTGTACGTTGTGTCTGACGATGGTCGTCACCTTTGAACCTTGTATGTCAAATGTGTGTGCCTTTTTTCAGGATGGGAGTGTCTGGCTGCCGTACACTCCGGTCCGTTCACCGGTCATCATCCGATAGATGGATGGGGGGATGGGGGATGGTTAGACGAGGGGGTTAGTGGTGGGGGTTGGGGGTCGGTGTGTGAGGGAGGGCCAGAGCGAGGTAGGCATTAAAAATCATGACTATTCACACGGTGGTCTCGATATTGGCAATGGCGTATTGTCAACAAATACTGTCCTTCCCGTAATTCTCCATGTACATCTCCTGGGGCGTGGTTAGGTTGTAGCGTCCGCTCAGCCGGCTACCGGTCAAGCCGTTGTTGTGATGGGTGTGATTCACGTGGAGATGATTGACGTTCAGGGCGACGTTCTTCTTCTTTTTGCGCGCCTTGTGTCGGTAGAGGCAGTACTTGAGACAACCGGTGGCCAGCAAGAGGATCAGGAATATACCAAGAGCACCAGCGCCCACCGCGACGTACAGCAACGTCACGCCGAAACGGTACGAGCAGTTGGCCTCTTCCTCGTCGAAGCCCGACGGACAGTGACGCACGCCGTCGCACCACAGGACTGAGCTGATGCACGCTTGGATCTCCGGACACCTGACGGCCGAGAACACACGAGGAAGAATGAGAATATTAGAAACGGAGATATCGATTCTCTCTCAGATGGGAATGATAAGTTTCTACCGCTTTCTACCGTTCGCGACTAGTATTTCATTTATGAGATACTTCTTTTCATTGAATAGAATAATCTGATATTATAAACATATATAAATATATAAAAAAAATAGGAATATACACAATGATAAAAGCACATATAAAAGTAAAAATATACAAAACAATAAAAGATATAAATATTTGGAAGTGGAAAGAGAGAGTATTAGAAAAAGCTGACTTTTTATTCCAAATTCCAAGTTAAATCAAGCTTTGAGTTAAATTTTCGATTTTAAAGATATTCACTCTCTCTCCCTCCTTCTCATTTGGTAATTTTATATTACAAAAACCGCAGAACCAACCTGTATGGGCAGTCCTCCGCGGGCAATATGGTGAACGCGTTGGCGCCCAAGTTGGACGCGGCCGGAGACCGCTTGGAGATCGCGATCCACGTGACCGCGTAGAAGCCGGGCTCCCGCTGCAGGAACTCCACGACGAAGCTGCGGGAGTGCTGCGCCATCGCCACGCTCACGTTCACGGCGCTGTAATTCCAGCCGCCGGAGAAGAAGTCGACGGTCTTGGCGGTATCGACGCCGCCCTCCGGGCAGATGACGTTGCGGTCCTTCGTGTTCGCGGCCGAGTACACGACGATTCGGTTCAAGGTCGTGCAGTCCTCGACGTTGTCCAAGGTGATGCTGTAGCCGGCGGTCCTCAAGTACAGGAAATTGATGCGCGCGTCCTCGGGCTCGATCAGCCACGGCTCGTTCACGCACTGCGTAGCCGTGAGGTCCTCCGTGTTCGTGAGGATCTCCTCGACCGCAGCCACACCGGGGATCACGCGTGGCAACGGGCTCCTGAGGGAGATCTCGCCGCTGGTGCCACGGAGCCGTCGCTCCTCCAGCCTCGTGGAGCAACCGTGCTCGTTGGACTCCGCGCCCACGGGCACGAAGCGGTACTCTCCGTCGAAGAAGAAGTCCCGGTAGTCTTGGGTGACGTTCATGAGCGTGACGGTGAATCTCACTTCCACCACGTTCGACGTCAGCGTCCGCACGACGATCTTGTCGGTCACGTTCGAGCACAGGCAGTCGCGAGCCTGTCGGTGAGATATTACAACGACCTTGTGGATACTTTCGGAGTCGGAGAAGCAATTTAAGCAGAATCCGGAGCTTTTTTCACTCCACAGGAATACGCTCTCGAACCGACATCGCGACTATGCAAGTGACCTTGCCATTATTGAGCAACTGATTCCTCAAATGCGACTGATAACATCTTATACGTGACTTCCTAGCAAGACTCGGTGTCCCTCACCGCGCGTCGCTAACCACCGCGAAATTCGGAAACGTGTTAAACCTTTGTGGCGCAGGCGGACAAAGACCAAAGACCCACTTATATTCCGTCAGTTTTTTATATTTTATGAGCAGTTTTAATGATCGATTTCTTAGCAATTATATTTTCTAGCTTCTTAAGACCCTAACTAGTGTAAAATAATTACTTGATTACTTGTAAGTTCTTTAAATTTATTATTGCTAATAGTAAATGAGTACGCACAATAAAATGTTTTTCAGAATAAATGTATGTCAAGGCGAAGAATTAACTATTTTTATTTGGGAATTGATATGCAGGGATTTTTTTGGGGCGCTGATTACGAATCCGTTGTCAGATTTTAGAAATTCAAAATGGCAGATCCAATATGGCGGACATAAAATTAAAAACTCAACCAATTTCCGTGAAACTAGGTATTTGGGGTTTTTTTGGATCGCTCATTACGAATCCATCATTAGATTTTCAAAATTCAAGATGACCAATCCAATAAATCGGACGGGAAACTTAAAAAAAACTTAAATTTCTAGAAAAATTGGTATTGAGGGATTTTTGGATCGCTAATTATGAATCCATCATCAGATTTTCATAATTCACGATGGCTGATTCAATACAGCGAAAAGAGTATTTTAAAAAACCCAAATTTCTACGCCATTTTGAATTTCGAAAATCTGACAACGGATTCGTAATCAGCGACCCAGGAAACAAAGTTGGATACAAAGTTTTATAGAAATCGGTTAGAAGGAAAAATTCGTGGCTCGAAGGGTTCGAAACAAATCGAACGAATCAGAATCCAAAAGTCTGACAAACTCGACTTGACGGGAAGAACGAGAGGATCTTGTGACTCTGTACGTACGAGCTCGACTCCTTGCCAAGGATACTCCGCGACGACGAGGTCCGCCAGGCCGAACTTCCTAACATCCGCCATGCGCCGGTCGCAGGTCCAACGGTTCACCAGTGGGTCCACGTAGGACGCGCATCTCTTGCCGCCGAAGGACGCCCTGGCGAAGGACAGCTCTATCCTGTGGTCGGGATCGGCCTCGAATCTGTACACGCAGCTGAGATTCTGCGCGCCACCGCGGCCGTAGAAGAACACGCTTTTGGGCGACGCGAATTTGCCAGCGTTGAGCGACAACGAGGATGAGGATGAGGAGGAGGACGAGGAGGATGAGGAGGAGGACGAGGACGAGGACGACGACGACGACGACGACGACGACGACGACGACGAGGACGACGATGACGACGACGACAAGGACGACAGGGACGAGGCGGAAGACGCGGGCGAGATCGACGAGGACGACGAGGCGAACACGTGGTTGCACGAGATCGCCTCGTGCACGAACTCGTAGCGGAGCACGAAGCTGATGGGATAGAGCGCGCTACCCTGGCGCAGTATGTGCTCCAGGGTGAGGTCCCTGCCGCTCGACACGTAGCTCTCCGCGAGGCTGCACGGCCGCGTGTGCCGGCTGCTGTTGCGCAGTAGACTGTGATCGCAGAGCCGTGGTACGTCGTCCTTGCAGAACTGTCCCATCAGCGTGACGTTCTGCAAAATGGTCGCGCGCCATGACGGTCGTGCGTCCAGATAGGATACACGTCGACTGGTCGCGACGTCACGCGACGACGATCACTCGTCGGCTGACGTCGGCCGACGCTGCGTTGTGTGCATTGTGCGCGGACGGTCACGTGAGCGGCCGTTGACGGTCGCTCCGATTAACCGTACTCGTTAATACATCGATTATCCTTCATCGATCAGAGAAACAAATTGCGGTGTTACTTCGGCAGAAAGGTTGCGCGTACTTTTCCGCGCGAGTTTCGCAAGACATCCGTCCGTCCGTCCGTCCGTCCGTCCGGCGAGGGAATTTCCTTTCGGGATTCCTTTTGGGAGAATTCTTGCCATTGGGCAAGACAGGTGCGTCTTGCAATATTACACGGTAAAATATCACGGACCTCAAATATCATCAACCTCTCTGCCCAGGATTATACATAGGTATTATTTTGTACCGACAAGGAACGTCTGCGAAGTGTGTGTGTGTGTGTCTCCGATTTCGACGAAACATGGCACTTTTGTGGAGTAGCCCAAAATAAGAGACCCACATTTTTTTTATCGGCAATGGCCGGTAGGTTTAAGGGGTGATACTATCTCTCAAAGTTTCATCCCTTTCATGCTATCTCGATTTATTTTGCAGAATTATTGCAGATAGGAGAAAACCTTTTAAACAAAAATTGTACGGTTTTTCACGTCGTACAATTTTTGCCGATAAAAAAAATAAGGGTCTTTTATTTTCGGCTACTCTATAAATATGCCAAGTTTCGTTGAAATCGGAGACACACACTTCGCGAATGTTCCTTGTAAGAGAAGAAACGATTGTTAATGTTATTGAAATTATGGCTGTTTTTGGTCACTACTCTGCGTCTTCTCTTGTTGCTCCGATTAAAAAGCAATAGTAATTGCAATATGTTAGAGATGTGCGAATCAAGAATTTTTATGTCGAATCGAATCGAATCGAATCTCATTTTTTAAATTTGAATTCGAATCGAATCGAATCTATGAAATTTCACTCGAATTCGAATCGAATCGAATGAAACCGAATCAAATAATTAAAAAAATTTAATATGACTATTAAACATGCAAATAATGATGGAAGATTTTAATATGAAAGGGAATATTGATATTGTAATGTCATCTTAAAGTAAAATATATATTTAAATAATTAAAGTAATTTATAATTAAGTTATTAATTATAAGTTAAGTTAATTACAAGTTAAGGATTCAAACATACAGGCTCAGATGGCCCGTTTTGTAGCCCTGATGTACACAAACGATAATAGGTATTTCATACCTATTCGAATTATTCGGATTTGAATCATAGGGATTCGGATTCGAATTCGAATAGTTCGCACACATCTCTAGTATATATACACATATGTATACTATATTGATACTCGTTACGAAAATGGTTACAAATACTGAATAACTTTTTTAGCCAAATCTGGGGCCAGAGAGTTGCTGCCAATACTTGAAAGATTTGAACGCCTGTTTCGTTGACGCAGTTTGGAGCCGAGATGGTCGAGGAAACGAGGAAACTCATTTTCTCATTAACTCGCAAAAGTCAAATCCTCTCACTGGGCCGTGCCACTGCCGTGTAATCGTGAAAGAAAAGCAGGAGAAACAAAAGCAAAATCAAAGTTAAAGTGCACGCACCTTTCGAACAGCGACGAGCTTGTCCATCGTGATGTCGCCGTCCCATATCAAGAGCTTCGCGTTGCAATCGGCGGCAGTGTCGATGTTGGCGGCAGCGTCCACGCTGGCGGCGTAATACTTGACGAATGACAGCCAGACGATTTCGTTGAGCTTGCCCTGGAAGTGGTAGCGGCAGGTCGTGTTCGGCGGCAAAGAGTGCTTCGGGTTTTCCAGGATGCCCGACGAGTTCTCGTCGCCGGATATATAAAAGTCGCAATTGTCGTTCTCCTTCACGAAGCTCCGTGATTTCTCGTCGACGAAGATCACCTGCGCGCACAAACATGCAGGAGGATACATCAGGTCGGCGGAGAAGTGAGGGACGGGGAAGCATTTCGCGAATTTTCAGTCGTCGTTCGCAATACCGACAACTCTTCCGCTTCAGCTGTCTTCTTCTTCTTCTTCTCCTTCTTTCTGTTTTCTTTTTTTCTTTTTCTTTTTTTTAATAGAGACGACTACTTCGAAATTCAAATTCGCGATGACGCACGGGTGATCCGATCCCGCGCAACGACGCGATGTGCCAACGCGTCATTCGAGTTATTTACCTGAACTTCGAGCTCGAATCCCGGCAGGAAAGACAATGGCACCGGGTGAAACGGATTGTCGTACGGGGATGTATGAAACTCTAACAACATCGTATTGTGACTGCTGACGATGTCTGGCACCGCATCTCCTCCGCACAGCCTTACGAGCACTCGGTCTGAGGTTGAGCTGCCGTCATACACCGTCAAGTAATCTTGCACGACGTTGCACTGATCCCACACCCTTGAAAAGCACGCCAAGTTTACTCGCGAATTCGTTCTGCGAATCCCGTTATCTTCTTCCGCTCTCGTGCTACATCCGCGTTATTCATCCCCCCATCCTCGCTACTCTATCTCGACATGCTCATTCGTTTCGTTAAGGAAAGAAAGGAAAAAAAGAAAGGAAAGGAAGAAAAACGGAGAATACCCTAGCAGAGAAATAATCGCAATTAATACAACGATATCGACGATGGGTCAGTGATGTAATTTCTCTGTAATAATCGAGGCGATGTAACCGCACTGTCCATCTATCTTTATCTCGCTCTCCTCTCTTCTTCCCGCTGTCTCTCTACTTCGACAACTTTCGCATCGTAAACATCATCAATATACCTCAGCACCCGTTGACTTCTGTCGTACTTCACGACCTGGTCCTTAATGTGTATCTTGTGACTGTTCCGTTGACTAACGGCAAGCAGAGCTCGGTGACCCACCGGCGCGCGGTTTTGCTCCACCCGATAGTAGCAAGTGACATTCCTGGGGTAAACTCCGGGATAATTCGGCGACTGCAGCCGGCAAGCCCTAGTGTCGCATTTGGTGAGGACGCGATCGCAATACGTGCCGTTCACCAGCTCGCCGCGCCATGTGGACATGCTGCTGTTCCCGTACCTGAGATGCGCCTCGCTTCTTCGCAGGAACTTGTACGACAGCTTGAAATCGAAGTTGTAGCCGATACCCTGAAAAACCGAAGAATCGCCCCGATATTGGGCCGCGATCGTTTGACGTAACGCCTAACAGCGCCGGCGCGTCCCGCTCTTTTTCCCCACGAGAGTTCCGCAGGATTTTCGGCACGCAGAGGACTTTCCTCCGGGAACTCGCACACGCTCTCTCGATGTGGCAAATTTTCACGATACCGTCGACTTTTACTCGACGTCTGGATAATCCGTCAAGAGCTGGACTTTAATCTGACGCGAAGTGACAATTTGAGAATGGCTCGCAAGGAGCGGCCGTTGGACGTAAACAACAAACACCGACGTTTCAACTTTGACGAGAGAGAAACGGAGAGAGAGGGAGAGAGAGAGAGAGAGAGAGAATTTCTCTCTCTCTCTCTCTCTCTCTCTCTCTCTAAAAAGCAATCGACTTTGAGAATCCTGTTATTTACGTTGAAGGTCCTTTTTCGGTGGCAATTCGCGCGTGAAAGCGCAACGCTGCGAGTTCCGCATCGCCGCGGGAAATCAGGACACGCGCGTCCCCCGAAGCGTGAGATAATTTTTTACCTGGTCCGATAAACGCAGTAAATATAAAGTCAGATTGATGGAAGGAGTTTCGCTGTAATAAACGGTGTAGCCCCACGCGCTGCCGCACCATTGTCCTCCTGTCGCAGGACGACCTTCCTCGCGAATAGTCATGAAACCATCTGGACATCCTTCCGACGTGAAGGATAGAAAGCGGCCGACCGTGAAGGTATCAAAAGTTAACTGTAACACCAGGAGCATTATTCTAAAACTTACGAGTCGGCGAATATCCGCGCGGGCGCGCGCGCGCGCGCGCGCGCTCGCATGAGAACCGCCCGGCGCGCGTTGGCCGCTTTTCGGAAATAAAAGCAAAGATAAAAGTTGGAACGCAATTATTACGGGCGAGCGAGAGAACGGGCGCTCCTCCCCCGTAATAAAAGCAAACATTTCTATTACAACATAGTTGATTATCTCGCGTGGTAACCGCCGCGGCCGCGGCGTGTGTTTCGCGGTGCGCTCGCTCGGGCCGCGAGCGAAGCGGAATAAACTGCAAAGTTCCGAACCGAAAGAATCTCAAAAATGGCCCCGCCGCGATTAGCCCGCGTTCAACGTTCCTTGCAGAATCCGAGTAATTACCGGCGGAACGGAGGAGACACCGCGTCAGCCATTCTGCCGGTTCTCGCCGACTGGATATCGATCCCGTGTTATCGCGCGTGGGAAGATATAATAATCGATCTGTCAATATCATCCCGGGATGAGGGGAGCTTTCAAAAATGCCTCGTGGAAACTTTAGTCAACGGGGGGTGGGGCTTGAGGCGGGAGAGGGATCACAGTGGGGGGGGATCCGACGAGTAAGCATATTCCGCGACGGTCGGACGCGATGTTTACTCAGCGCCGGCAGCCGATTTAATTTCGCCAATAAACGCGATAAGAATCGTAAAAGCCGGGACATAAATTATTATCCGGGCTCCGGCGCGGCGGCGGGTCCGCCCCGCGCTGTCTCCTCCGTGACAGACTCCTCCCTCTCCTGCGGGTCGCCCGAGCGAGCGAGCGAGCGAGCGAGCGACCGGCCGGCCGGCCGACCGGCTGAGCTGAGCCGAGCCGAGCCGAGCGAACTGGATGTACCAGTCAGCATTATTTTCTACAACTACATCATTTCTACGTCCAACCTGGACCAGATCCCCGAGATCGGAGCCGGCGGCAGTGAAGTTGAGGTGACACAAGAATGGCAGTCGATCCTCCCTTGGCCGGCGTATCTCCACTCTGTAAGTCCGGCCGACGTCACCGTACAACGTTCGATTGCAGGCTGGAACGTTTGGATCGCACCATGAGATTACATATGCGCGAATACCTGCGCATGGGGTGTCTGACAAGCGACGACATGACGCTCGTGCGTGCGCGGATCTGTCCGGCTTGTACCGGTCTCGACACGGTTGAGCGAAAGTTGTGGAGCTGCTG
Organism: Harpegnathos saltator; assembly: GCF_003227715.2. Lineage (NCBI taxonomy): Eukaryota > Metazoa > Arthropoda > Insecta > Hymenoptera > Formicidae > Harpegnathos > Harpegnathos saltator. Next base: position 352,381 of record NW_020230415.1, read on the forward strand.
CGACGAGCGTTTCTTTTTACGCCCTTTTGCACATTTTGCCGTGTCGATGATGTGTTATAGCCGTATCACACTAGCGATTCGCGACTGCGGCTGCGGCTGCGATTGCGATTGCGACTCTTCCTCGACCAATCAGAAAGCAGCGACTCGCGGCTGCGACTCGCGACTATCCATGTGGACGGCTGTCCATTTTTCGAGTTACAGCCGCAGTCGCAACCAATCACTCCGTATAATCACGTGACCCGCTCGTCATAATCACATTTATTTAATAGTATGTAGAAGAAGTCGGTGATCATTAGAATAAGGTTATATCTAGTGTTGTTTTATGTGTTACATATTTTTTTTTTAAATGTCAAAATAATTTAATAAGGAGACAGACTATTATTTAGTAGATCTCGTAGAATGTAAACCCCTTCTCTGGGATTGTACGTGTGACAGTATGTTAACAGTATTTAGCCGCAGCCGCGATCGCTGATCGCAGGTGTGATTGGAAAACAAGAAATCGCAATCGCAATCGCAGTCGCAGTCGCAGCCGCGAGTCGCTAGTGTGATACGGTCTTAAGATATCACGGCCGATCAACGTTTCGATCGAGATTTTCGCGCGCCAACGATCGTTCGGCTCCCCGGCCGTTTCGTCCTTGCGAGATTAGGCTAAGTTCGGGGTAGATGGGTATAGGGGATAGAGATGGTCAATTGCTATAATTTTGTTAATATATGCTAGGCGTCAGCGCTGATCGGTCAGTTGTGAGTTGGATGTATCACGAGTAAGTGTGTTTTATCCTGATGCACAGAAACACTGCTATTGTGAGTAAATAAATGTTTTATGTTTCTAGTAACCTCCAAAATGTGTTCCACATGTCGGAAAAATACTTTGCGAATGCGATTTATTTTGAGTTACAACATTAGACTTGGGATTAAACGACTAGAAAAACATCGTATTTTTATCTCGTATTTTAATCTTGAAATTCGTCACCGAGACTACGTTTCACGCGGTATTACGGTTATACGCATTTTTACGCGAACTCTCCAAACGGGGATAGATGGTCCATTTTTTCAGCGTTAGATGGGCAGCCTACTTAGCGAGAAATAGCAAGCAATGGACAGCGGATCGACATTTTTTAGATATATATATATATATATAATCTATTCGACTGTCATTTTTCCCTGGTAACATTAAATGTCAAACTTGTCAACACCGATCGGTCAATCGGAGTTGGATCTGGATATACCACGAATAGGTGTGTTTCTTCCTGATACACAGAAATACTGTTATTACGAATAAATAAATGTTTTATATTTCTATTAACCTCTAAAATGTTCCACACGTCGGAATAATACCTCGCGAATACGGTTTATTTTGAGGTTTATCGAATATTAAACCTGGGCTTAAACGACTAAAAAACATTGTATTTAACCTAAAAATTGGTTACCGAGATAACGTAGGCTCAGCTGTCTCTTGACATATGACCATCTATCCCTCACAGAACATTTTTAATATTTCGTTATTATTGGCGTCCCATGAATTTTTTTTTCACAAAAACCTTAAACTTTATCCTCTATTGAATGTGTTAATATGTTATTGACCATTTATTTCATTAATACAGATGTGTTATTTGCAATTAAAAGAACTATGTCCATCTATCCCGGACTTACCCTAATAGCTGCCGTGAAATTTTTTTCTGCGGAACGACAGAGGACCTTAATGTTCGGTGCGATACGGCAGTCGCCCACGAGAGTTATGTCATTCGTTGTCAGACGAATTGCACTAGCGGGGAATGCAAGAGTCACTTTTACGGATGATGGAAGCGCGACGAGTGAGGCGCATCCTCTGGCTAGCCCGCGAAGTAGTGTTCCGCGAAATTTCTCAGCCGTCTGACCGGCCGCGCGCGCGCTAGCGTAGGGCGGCGCGGCGCACAGAGGTGGGGCCAGATGACATTTTTTGGTTCAAAATTCTCTAGAGACCTGAATTTTCAACCGATCCTCGACACCAATGGATGAGGTTGGTCCTGAATAAATTCCAAAGAGATCTGTCTAGCCGAAATTTTGCAAAAATTATCGGTTCAGGGTTCATGGGTTTAGTCTTAAAAGGGTTTGTCTTAAAAGTTTACCGTTTAAAGTACAGTGTCTTGGATTCGACCTCAATGGGTTCGAGCCTATGGATACTAAATGCGAGACCCCAGAACTTACAATCACCTTTTAGAAAACTCAGAATTTCAAAGTTCATCATTTCAGCCCACATTAAGAAAGAATTAAGGATTAAAATCCCTCGGTTTCGGTGCTTAACGGGTCTATATTTGATGTTTTTGTATTCTGGGCATATGAGTTTTGGGTTAATGGGTTTCTGATTCAAGATCGATAAATCTCGAAGTGTCTGTTGATTGGTTTCATAGTTTCAATCAGCTGAATACGCTATTAGACAGAAATAAGTGTCGAATAATGAGTATTTCACAAGTTTCTCGCGTTTAATGATAATTTTTCCTCTTTTGGGGCTAGTAATTCAAGGAAAAAATTTGTTTAAATTTTGGCAAGACAGATCTCTTCGGAATGTATTCAGGATCAACCTCATTCATTGGTGTCGATGATCGGTCGGAAATTCAGGTCTCTAGAGAATTTTGAAACAAAGAATGTCATCTCGCCCCACTGTGCGGTGGCTTGAGTTTTCCTCCGTGTTTTGCGAGGAAACAATGCATAAATTAAATGAATTTCGATCGCGACTCGCGATTATTTACATCGTGCGATGCTTATACGCGGAAAACAAGTCACGGTGCGCCCGCGACCCGGTGAGATAAATTATTTCGCGAAATATTAATAACTCCTAACTACTCTGCCTCTCTCTCCTCATCTTCTCTCTCCCTCTTTCTCTCTCTCTCTCTCTCTCTCTCTCGCTCTCTCTCTCTCTCTCTCTTTCTCTTTCTCTTTCCTCTTTTTCCTCTTGCTCTTTCCCTTGCAACGAGGTCGCGTATATCAAGTTGTGTATATGAGCTTCGGCAAGCTGAAGTGTTTTTATCGTGCGATAATTATGCGCGAAAAATAAATCCCAGTATATAATTATTCTGCATTATAGCGCGTTACGACAAAATGTTATTTTGTACGATATTAACTACTAACTGCTCGCGCGCGGTGTAATTTGCGTATCCGGCCGAACATTCACCAAATTAAATACGTACAACATGCGAGCTTTATAAACCGTTGCTATATATTTGCATATTTAATATTTATTTGTAGCGGAGGGAGACTCGTCCTCGCTCTCTTTCTCTCTCTTTCTCCCTCTCCCTCTCTCTCTCTCTCTCTCTCTCTCTCTCTCTCTCTCTCTTTCTCTCTCTTTCTTCCGCAGAGACAACGCGGGTGTTTAAGAAAACCAGCAACGCGCGCGAATCTGCGCATCAACAAAGAGCGCTTAAATGTTGATAATGCTGATTGAAGATCTCCCAGCTTAGGCCTCGCACGTTCGCGTCCTATGACAACGTAGACACAGCATAATTAGTCCGTGTAATTAGCCCATTCTGCATGGCGTGTGTTTCAGCACGCGCGATCCGAAATTCCACGAAGGGATTGGATTACAGCGGATAGTCGCTGTGATAAATTTGCACTATCACACGTCGCGGATTCTATCGCAATGCTCGAGAGAGAGAGAGAGAGAGAGAGAGAGACGCCTATATTATCGAGAATTAAAGATTCAAACGAACGAAAATGCGATGTTTGTGCGACGTAATTGTATTTGCGTATCGCGAATTGATTAAATTTCCTATACGGTGGTGTAATTATTATTATATCAATAATGAATAGGTGAATTATTTGCCGGGATAAATTATGCGATAGAGCTGTTCGGAACAAACTCGCGCGCGTGTGTTAAGACTAATCGTAACACGCGCGCGACACACACGTTGTTGGCGCTGTTTGTCGTTGTGTCGGTGGCTTTTACAAATCGGCATGACGTCACGCTGTGGTCTTGACAGGAATCGGGAGAGAAAATGATCGCGCCGCGAAATAATTATCGGAACCGAAACATCATACGCTCGGACGAGCGAGAGCCGTTCCCCGCTTTAATTCGCGGTGCGTCGATACGCGAGATACAGATACAGATACGCGGAACGAATGCATATACCCGGGGCGCTTCAGGCTGGAAACCAGCCGCAATCACTCCGCGCCGCAAATTTTTCATATCGCCACAAATTTCTCCCCTTTTTCTCACCGCGCGATAAACGAATTTCCGCCGCTCTGCCGCTTTGTATTCTCTTGCCGTCGCCGTTCGTCGTTTGACTCATCATCAGGCAACGATCAGATGTCTCGCACGTAACCCTCGTATGTCCCGACGAAACACGCGGAGGCTCCTCTCTCTCTCTCTCTCTCTCTCTCTCTCTCTCTCTCTCAGTCATCAATAACGCGCGCGCGCTACGGTAGCGCGAATTTTTGTCGAATTATATCAGCAGTCGCATATAAATCGCGAATTCGACGAGAAAGAGAGTGCAGCTCGCGAAGCGATGAATTCTTTCCGCAGAAAAATGATCGACTGCAGGAGAGTCGTCGAGAGAGAAGAAAGGGAGAGGGGGAGATTTATTATTTTCCGGATTAAACGCTAATAGAGACGAACCAGCTCTCTCTCTCTCTCTCCCTCTCTCTCTCTCTCCCCCTCTCTTTCTTGTTAGAGAGAGAGAGAGAGAGAGAGAGAGAGAGAGAGAGAGAGAGAGAGAGAGAGAGAGAGGGAGGGAGGGGAGGGGGAGAGGAAAAGAGCCAACAAGAGGGGCGTAGGACAAGGGATAAAGGGCGGAGAGGCAAGGAGGAAGGAGTAGGTATCGATTCACCCCGGCGACTCGCTTTGTTCGACGTTTTCCCCGTCCGTCGGTCGGCAGGAGCGCTGGTACTCACGGGTGCAATATCTCGGCTCGTCGGCCTTGTCGTCGCAGTCATTCTCGCCGTCGCAGTACTTGTCCTGCGCGACGCAATGTCCGATGCCGCATTGGAACTCGGACGGTCGGCAGAGCGACTCGCCGTTAGCGGTGTCCGATGTCGGGCCGGTCGTCGAGCTCGACGAGGACGAGGACGAGGACTCGGATGACGTCGCGCCGGAGTAAACCGCGTAGCTCGGGTATCCGGAGTAGTCTGACGAGATGCCGGAGTAACTA